>NW_027527549.1:3338502-3425885 GCF_008692635.1 Crocuta crocuta | reverse complement strand
TGCGATCCAGACCAACGGATGGGTGAACGAACGAGCGAATGATTCTAAGCTGCTTAGGGAAGGAACAGGAAATCTGGGAAAAAGAAAAAGCTGTAATATGTGCAAAAATGCTCTGTCAACTGCAAGATGCTGCAGAAACATTTAGAAAGTTATGCTTATTGGGGCCCCTGGGGTGTCTCAGTCCGTTAAGCGTCCAGATCTTGATTCCAGCCCAGGTTGTGATCTCGCAGTTTGTGAGTTCGAGCTCTGCATCGGGCTCTGTGCTGACAGGGGAGCCTGCTTGGGAGTCTCTTTCCCTCTCTCTCTGCCCCTCCTTCTCTTCTCTCTCTCTCTCTCTCTCAAAATAAGTAAATAAATAAATAACTTTTAAAAAGTCATGATTATTAATTATTACAAGCATGAAGTTTCCTGCTATAGAGCAGCCTGCTGGATGCTGGTATGAGCGCTAAGGCTCACCGTCTTGGGAGTGGGAGGTTTTGATGGGACAGAAGAAGAAAGATGTTTTCTCTAGGAAAAGTTGATGGCTTTTGGCCCTTAAAAACAAAGAAAGAAACAAGCAAAACCACCCACAATGTAATGATTAATTATGAAGGTCAAAAGGTGTCTTTACAGTGGAGAGATCCGATGGACATTCCTTTAACCAAATAATGAAACCTGGGATCACAAACAGTGAGGGTGACTGACCTTATAGCTTCTTGATAAGGGCAGTGAGGGCCACAGCTCACCCTGTAGTATTCTTGTCTCAAACAGCTGGAATATAATCATGAGGAGACAACCAGCAAATCTCTCAACATCCAACAGAACAGTCAGCTGAACTCCTTACTTCTGTCAAGGTCATTAAGACAAAGAAGTCAAGGGGCGCCTGGGTGGCTCAGGAGGTTAAGCGGTTAAGCAGCCGACTCACGGTTTCGGCTCAGGTCATGATCTCACAGTTTGTGAGTTAGAGCCTTGCGTGGGGCTCTGAGCTGACAGCTGGGAGCCTGCTTGCAATTCTCTCTCTCCCCCCCCCCCCCCCCCCCCCCCCGCCTCTCCCCTGCTCACATTCGTTCTCAAAATAAATAAATAAACTTTAAACAAGAAGGGAAAGGCAGAGGACGCTTTTAGATTAACGGAGACTAAGAAGACAGAGCCACCAAATTGTGAGTGAATTTCGTTGGATCCTGGCTTATAAAAATGCTACAAAAACATATTTTTAGATAATTGGACTACAAATTGGATAATACTGTGGCACCAGTGTTAAATTTCTTCAGTAGGATGATGATATTTTAGGAGCGTGTCTTTATTCTTAGTAGTTACATAGTGAAGTGTGTTGATGTCTGTAACTTACTTGGAAATGGCTTAGAAAAAAATACACACACACAAATATACTCCTGTACACACATGACTCAGAGGCACATATACAGAGAGAGGAGAAGCAAATGTGGCAAAATGTTAACTAGGGACTCTGCGGCAGGGGCGGGGTGGGGGGGCACAGAGCTATTCATTGCACTATTATTTCAAGTTTTCTGTAGCTTTGAACTTTTTCACTATAAAATATTGGGGGAGAAGACATTAGCAGAGAGCATGGAAATTTACTCTTTTAGACACTACTCCAGTTAGATATTTACATTCTGTCCATTTTGATTCTCTCCATTTTTATTATGCATTTGCCTTTGGACTTCTCTTACCTAGGCTAACATAGAAAAATCGGGGTAACAGGGGCGCCTGGGTGGCTCAGTCGGTTAAGCATCCGATCATGATCTTGCAGTTTGTGAGTCTGAGCCCTGCGTTGGGCTCTGTGCTGACAGCTCGGAGCCTGGAGCCTGCTTCAGATTCTGTGTGTGTCTCTCTCTCTGCGCCTCCCCTATTTGCACTCTATCCCTCTCTCCCTCAAAATAAATAAACATTTAAAATTTAAAAAAAAAGAAAACTCGGGGTAACATCAGAGTCTACCTATTCCTAAGGATGCGTCATGCTTTCAAAAACATTAACTGGGCTCCTGCTATGTATTCTTACTGTGTCTCTCTCCTTTCCCCCTCCCCCCATCTCCCCACCAGGGATCTCAGATGCTTTTAAGTGTCCTTGATCCCTACCCTCTAGCCCTGCATATCCTAGATAAGACTTCCTTTGAGCAGAAGCAAGGAAAAGAGCATCAGTCACAGCCTCTCAGCCCCCACCTCCTGTGAGCACACACCGGAGACTTCCGCAAAAAAGGACATCGGGGTTAAAATTTAGCTTTAGTTTATCAAGTCCATAAGAGAGGTGGCATTTGGGGCAGGGTCTTGGTGGAGGAGGGGTTCAGAATTGTGGGAGGCTTGGTCTGGCCCTGGCTGCCTAAATGTAGATCAGGCCGAGCCTAGGATGCTAGGCAATCTGGCAGAGTTTCTAGAAAGGGCAGGATCCTGCTGGGTACTGTCCCTGAAAGCCAGAAGGCCAGCCTGTCCCACTGACCGTTGGCAAGTGGCCCTTTGCCCTCCTTCATATTCAGCCCTGGCTGTGCTCATTCACCGGAAACACACACCTCTGCAGTCTTGGGCCCCCTAGTGACTTTACTGCTTAGCAGTCTCGAGTTCAGTGCAGCNGACCTCAGGGCCTCTCTTCCTGGTCCCTTTCTCTCCTTCTGGCACCTTCCCCAGCTTCTTTCTCCCCTGCAGCTCTATGGCTCACATTTCCTTGAATCTGCAGTGAATGAAGACAGACAAAGAAGGACCATGTGATGAGCTCTTCCCCAAACCAAATTTATACCAACTGGGGAACAGCTCTTTTTTCTAAAACTATGTACCTCTTTCTTTTCCTTTCCTTTCTTTTTGGTACAAAAATGTCCATTCATCTATAAAGTTATGGTGATGTTTGGGGCACCGGGGTGGCTCGCTCAGTTAAGCATCTGACTTTGCCTCAGGTCACGATCACACAGCTCGTGAGTTCGAGCCCCACGTCAGGCTCTGGGCTGTGAGTGCCCTAGCCAGCTTCAGACCCTCCATCCCCATCTCTCCCCCTGCCCCTTTCCTGCTCATGCTCTCTCTCTCTCAAAAATGTATAAACATTATAAAGTTACGGTAGTGGCAGATGATATTTTGCATGGCTATCATTTCATGAAATGTAGAGGTTGGCAACCCTCTGCTGGTCTGGCCTCTATCTCCACTTCTGTGAACATTGTCCTGGTTGTGAGGTCCCGTGCTCTGATGAGCCCTGGCTTAGATAACTTGAGTTTATCTCCAACACTGACGTCTCGTGGCTCGTCCTCCAGGAAGCCCCTCTGGCCCTGGACTCTATGCCCCGTCGGGCCGTCAGACCCCATTCCTCTTGTCCTATTAGTGTTTTCTCGCCCATTTCCCCTTCTACCACCTTCTGGAAGGCAGGCCTTCCTTCTCTGTGTCTCTTCCTCTTGGCATGGCGCCTGGCACACGGCAACTGCGCAATCCATCTTTGTTGGATGAATGAAGAAATATACTAATTCCCAGAAAAATTAACTTAATGGATAGAATTTCTCCAGCTTTTTAGTTTTTCTCCCCCCTCTACATTTTTATTAAATCTTTGGCACCTGTTATTGCTTGTCCACTGGCCAGTGCTAGCAGATGACAGAAAGAATTAGCAAGTAGCAAATGAATATTAATGGACCCAGACATAGCCGCCGGTGCTTCGTTTGACAGCTTGTTTTCCTGTGGACAGGTGTCTGGGCTTATGGTTGTGGTTTTATATTGTGTGTTAGTGCCTGTAAATTTAATTAAATTTAACATTTCTAAGCAACTTAAGCGTACAGTAGCTAAATATGGAGTTTTGTGCTAAATCATAGGCTGTATTTTGGACTTAAATGTATCAATATTTCATGGCTCTGCAAAGGGTCCCTTGACTGATAGGAACTCCACTGTGTGAAATAAATAGAGACCAGAGTTTGGAGAACCACTCTCCCAGTGCAAATTTGGGCCCTGGAGAAAGATTTTTATTTTATTATTATTATTATTTTTGGAGGCAGATTTTAAATGGAATGGGGTTCCAGGTCTCTGGTTCCAGGGTTCCAGAGCCTAAGAAAAGGGGGGGGCAGGATGAGGAAGCAGGGTTGGAGAAGTTTGTAGGAGGCCAAGGCTAATCATTCCCTCCCATTGCTTGGGTCTGAGAATGTAATTCCCCCTTGTTTATGTTTATTTTTATCTATCTATCTATCTATCTATTATTATTTTTTAGAATATAAGTTTTGCCACTAGACAAACCCGTATTTAATTTTTTTAATGTTTATGTATTTCTGAGAGGCAGAGGCAGAGCATGGGTGGGGGAGGAGCAGACAGAGAGGGGGACACAGAATTCCAAGGAGGCTCCAGGCTCTGAGCTGTCAGCACAGAGACCAACACGGGGCTCGAACCTATGAACTGTGAGATCATAAGTTGGATGCTTAACCGGTGGAGCCATCCAGGGGCCCCCCTCTTGTTTATTCTTGCTGAAGCTTTAGATGCATCTGTATGAATGTGCATGTGTACTGGGGGCTGGGCAAATACCTAAGACGGTTATTATTGGGTAAAACAGAAATGCCTTTGGTCCCTCCGCCAAAGCTTAATCTCCCCACGCTCAGCTCTGATGGTGTCACTGGCCTCTTGAGAGAGTCTTTGGGGACTGCCATTTCCAACCGAAGCAAACCCGAATTTTTTGGCCCCTCAAATCCTGACCCGATGTAACTTTCCAGCATTAGCTCCACTCATCTAGGCACAGTCCGCCTAGAACTCACCATGTGTTTTTCCAGACCATCCCCCTTGTGGCCTCTGCCTCTCACCGTTCGCTCTTCCCTACACCTGGGCAGCCCTTCACCCCATCTCCATCCCCCCCGAATCCTACCTACTTTTCCAGACCCAGCTCACATTCTAATTCCTTTATGAGACTACTTCAGTGTCCCCAAGCGGATGTTATCGCTCTCTTCCTTGACCTCCTGTGTCTTTCTCAAGGCATTTATGTTCTGCTCTCTAGAATAGTAATTTCTGTATTTTATTATCTCCTGTCCACAATACAGACATACAGAGACTTGTTATAAGACATTCATGGTAAAGGAGTTGTATTCACCTGGGGATAATACCATGCCTGGCACATTGTTCTCATTTTATCTATAGGCATTGAGTTGAATTTGTGTCCTCAATAAGGCCAAGCTAAATTCTGCATCCATTTGGCTGATAATCTGTGTATCAGAATTCCTCCAGTTGCAAACCACAGATGAACCAACACTGAGGAGCATAGTCAACAAGGAAAACACATCATAATAGCTCATTTACTAAGAAATCTGGAGGGAAGGAGGCTCCAGGGTTGAAGTTGGTGATTCAGTGATGTCACTGCAGACCTGCCTTATGTAGCATGTAGGCCACCCTTAGACCCGGGCCTATTAGGGCTGCTCAGAGCTGGGTCCTACACACAGATACAGCACTGGCTGGCAAAGCAAAACAATCGTCCCCTCTACGATTCTCTTTTATCGCACAGGGAAATCTCTTCTAAGAGACTGCCAGAAGACCTCCTCTCATACATCACTGGTCAGAATTACAACACATTGCCCATGCCTAAAACAATTGCTGGCAAAGAGAACAGAATTACTTTGATTGGCTTAGATTAATCAAGATTCACAGCCTTGGTCAGGAAGAAAGCTCAGCATCTCCTAGGCAAGTGACCACCACAGATCTGAATAAAATTGTGTTCTGTGTCAAGGTGGAAGTAAGAAGTGGCTTTGTCTCAACCAAATAGTTCAAGTTAAAGCCGTCCCGTATTTATCAGAGGCTATTGTAAAGCCTGGACCTACCGGAACAAGAGTCCTGAGCTCTTGGGTAGTAATAGGCAGGATGGGAGTTCTCACTTCCTACAGGGAGGTAATAACAATAGCTACCATTCATTTCTCTCCCCTTTCTCCCACTCATCTGCTCAAGGGCATCAACCAACAAATCTCCTTTCTGTTTCCTGCACCACTTGATTTGCCTCTCTCTACTAGATCATTCCACCCGTAAACAACATGCTCCCAACCTTAAAACATACCCTCCTGGGAGTGCCAGGGTGGCACAGTTGGTTAGGCGTCTGACTCTTGATTTTGGCTCAGGTCATGATTTCAGTGTTGTGAGACTGAGTCTTGTGTCGGGCTCTACGCTGGGCGTGGAGCCTTCTTAAAGTGCTGTCTCTTCCTGCCTCTCCCCTGCTCATGCTCTGTCTCTAAAAATAAATAAATACATAAATACATAAACAAATAAAACCAAAACCATTCTCTCTTGACGTCACATCTTTCTACCATTGTGGGTCCATTTCTCTATTTTCCTTTGCAACAGAATCCCTCCAAAGGGTGACCTGTAGCCACGGCTAAGACTATTCTGCTTAGGGTAACAGAAGACGTTCATTGCCTAAATCCGGTGATTAATTCTCATCTTATTGGATCAGTCAGCAGGATTTGACATACCTGATTTCTTCTTTCTCCCAGTAACACACTCAGTTCCTTGATTCCCAGGACACCTCACATGCCTGGCTTTTCTCCTGTTGCACCGGCTGGTCCTTTTCTGTAACATTTCCAACTCCTCTTCTTTCTAAATGCTACAGTGTCCTGGAGCTCAGTCCCCGGACTTCTCTTCACTGTCTACACTCACCTCTCTGGTACTTTTATCAGTACCATGGCTTTCACTCTCATCTATAAGCTGATGACCTCCTAGCTATGTTTTCAGCCTGGACAGAGCAACTGGACTCTAGACTCGGGCATCCACCTGCCTACTTGACATCCTCATTTGCATATCCATAGGGCATCTCAAATTTAACACGATTGCGACGGCTAGCTGTCGCTGCAGAACAAACCCTAAAACTTAGTGACAATTTGGGCTGGGCTCAGCTGGGTGACTCACCTGGCCTCGCCTGGGGTCACTCATGTGACTAATGTCACTGTTCCTATATACAAGCCCCAATCCATGGCTTACTGGGTGATACTAAGGTAATAATTTCTCACAGTGTCCAGGACAGAATTCATAGCATCTACTACCCCCATCCCCATCTGCACCAGCTATGGTCTTTGCCATCTCAGTAAACAGCCACCCCATCCTTTCAACCGAAAGCCTGAAAACCTTAGAGGGACTCTGGAACTCCTTTCTTGTTACACTCGTCCCTGAATCCATCATCACATTCTGTCAGCAGTTCCTTAAAAAACGTATCCTGAACCCAACACTTCTCACCTCCCCCTCTTCTACCACCATCTCTCACCTGGATTATCGCAATGGCCCCTAACTGGTCTCCCTCCTGGCGTTCCTGACCCCTACCATCTGTTTTCAACACATCGGCCTGAGCTATTATGTTCAAACATTAATCGGATTATATCACTCTTCTCCTTAAAAGTCTCCAAAGTTTTTACAATGGCCGACAAGTTCCCGCTTGATTGCTCTCCCTGCCACCACCCTCGCCTCCTGCACACATACACCATTACCTCTCTTACTCACTGCCAGCTCCTCTCCCTCCCTCCTCCCTTCCTCCCTCAGCTCCCACCTCCCCTGCCTCCTTCAGGATTCTCACTCGTACCTGGTGCACCTGGTGCGCCGCTGGCCCAGGGCCTTTACCCTCACGGTTCCCTCCTCCCAGAATGTTCCCCCACACACACCCAGAACACCTGCATGCTGGGCTCCTTCACCTCCTCTGGGTCTTCATTCAAACATTCTGACTGCTCTGTTTAAAACTGCAATCCCTCTTTCTGTGTCACGGCTTTACCCCCTTCCAGGATTTCTTTTTCTCTTGGCACTTTCCCTCGTCTGGCATTCCGAGTCCTTTACTTATTTCCTTGTATGTTGCCTGTCTCCCCCTCCTAGACTGTTAACTCCAGTGAGCAGAATTTCCTTTTTGTTTGTTTTGCTCATCCAGAACCTGGAACGGAGCCTGGCATTTAGTAGGTGTTTAATTACCTTCATGAAGTGGCGGAATTCATGGAGCACTTGCTCTGTGCTGCAGACGTCATCCAGTTGCTTGCCCCTGTGCTCCGCTGCACTAACCCAGTGCAAAAGGCCCTACGATATCTCCTCATATGAAGCAGGTGCTATTAGCTCCGTTGACAGATGAGGAAACTGAGGCTGGTTGGTGAAATAAATCACCCAAGGCCATGTAGCCAGTGAAAGGGGAAGTGTGGATTCGAAGAGGGGAAGGAGGGGGAGCAGGAAGAGGAGGAAGAGAAGGCAGTGAGGGACAGGCAAGAGGTGGAGGTGGTGGGGGTGGACGTGGTGGGGTCTGGAACCATCCAGTGCCTTTGAAATAAGCAGCAGTTGCTGGAATGTTGGGATAAACCTAACTCCATCCGGTCTCCAGTCCCAGGCAGCTTTGCTCATTCCCTTCCCCCCTGGGGCCTCAGGGACTCGGCCTCACTCAGATCTGTGGTGGGGCTCCGAAACGGCCATGAACCCCACCACTACACAGGCCGAAATGACTGCGGTGGGTGAGGATGAAAGGGAACCACCGTGTGATGGCTGGTGGCCCAGAGCGGCCGGGAGAACCGGGCCTGAACTGCACAGGTTGGTCATTGTTGCAACGGAGGCTCCTTGGGTCCTGTGACTGATAGACACATACACATATTTTTTTTTAAGGGGTTGTTGTTTTAAAAAAAAACAAAACAAAAAACAGTCTGAGACGGAGACAGACAACTATGGTTGATAGTGTCTGGAGAAAGCAACGCTTGTGTTTGGGTTATCATATGATAGCTCACAGAGAAATGAAGGTTTGTTCTCTGACTCATTTCTCTAGTCAATTAAACCTTTAATATCTGCCACGAGGTCCTTGCTGCTTAAGTTAGAGATACTTCAGATATATTTCACAGCCCATGCCTGCTTACTTAACTTAAGGTCCTGTCTCTTTTCCTTCCTTCCTTTTTTTCCTCTCTCTTTCTCCTTTTTTTCTTTGCTTTTCTTCTTTCTTTGCTTTTCTTGCCTTTCTTCTTTTTTTCTTTCTTTCTTTGTTTCTCTCTCCTCTCTCTTCCTTTTTCTTTCTTTCTGTTTTTCTGTCTTTCTGTCTTTCTTTCTTTCCCTTTCTCTCTTCCTCTCTTCCCTCCCTCTCCTTCCTTTCTTCTTTTCTTTTCCATCTCTCCTTCCTTCATTCCTTTCCCTTCCCAATTATCCTTCTTTAGCTCATCCTCTCTTTCCCTAACTCTTTTCTTCCCCTTTCTGCTCCTCTTCCATGGATAGGAAATTATAAGTGAAGAAAAGGGGAGACGATGAGGGGGGGGGGGTCACAGAAGTGTTGTAGAAATAACAAGTGAAAGAGGCCTGTTGACATCCATGTCTCGAATTCTATGCTGTGAATTTAAGGCTTACCCATGGCCTCTGACACACTGTCAGCTTCATCCAAAGCCTCAGGGGAGGTGCTTTCCCTGATTAAGTCCCCAGGGCTGTAAGGTCTGGCTGGGGTGGGACTCAGGGATCCCAAGGAGATGTGCTGTGGTGTAGAGGGCAGATGTCCCTTGCCAGGGGCCTTTGTGGATGGAACTAGAGGGTGATCATTAATGAAGGCCCTTGGGTACAAGTAGCAACAAAAAAACCTGCCCTCCTACTTGTTTGTATGAACAATCTCTCCAAATGTGGCTTGGTGTCTGCGACACCAGGTACTAAATCGCTCAGAGGAAAACTCATAAAATTCCCCTATCCCCTGGTTCCTGGAGCTTCCTGAAGCCCGGGGCCTCGGGGTCCACCTGTGGGCTTGAGGGTGTGATCCCAGGCATTCATTTAGCCTCACCTTCGTTTATCCCATCAAGTTTTAGTTCAGCGCCTGCCAGCCGCCAGGCATAGTGCGGGGGAGCAGTGGACGCTGTTATGTCGGGCAGTCTCTGGCCTCAAGAAACTCACTAGGGAAACATACATGTAAACAAATCACCTAGATCAGTGAAAAAGCATTACCCCGAAGGACTTATCCTAAGCACAGAGGTTTCGTAGATGATTAACTCAATGCTGGGAGGAGGCAAGCAGGGGGAGGTGAGGAGGGGTACTTGGTGGAGAGGCCGGTTGCTCTCTAAGAAGCCTGGGCGTTTGCCAACTTGATGGGTAGAGAAGGACACACAGTATACCTGGCAGAATAACAGTGTATTTAGAAAGGCACGTCCAGAAAACCATAGGTAAAACCAGAGCGTGGTGGGAAGAATCAAGAGCCTAGAAAAGTTGGGGCAAGATCAAGGGCAAGCTGGAGGCATGATTGTAACCTATTCTAGGAGTTTGCAACTTTCATAAGCAATTGGCAGAAGGGTCACATCTACACTTCAGAGAGAATATGCACCTGAGAAGAATGGATGGGCAGAGAGTACGGCCATTCCTGGGACAGCAGGTGGGCAACAAGGACAACGGTCTAGAAGGAGGTGCTGAAGCCCGAGCTAGGGCAGCGGCCATGAATCCAGAAAGGAACACACAGTGTCAAAAGATGTTAAGGAGATAGATTTGGCAGTTCCACTTACCAACTGGCTGTGCGAAAGTGAGAAATCTAAAATTAACCCAAAGGTTCTGGCTTAAATGATGGAGTGAAAAGCGGTGTCATTAACTGAGATAGGAAATTGAAGAGGAAAAAATAGATTCGAGGGGAAAATAATGAACTGAGCTTGGAGCACATTCAGTCTCAGGTTTGGTGACATCAGGTAGAGCCGTTGGCTCTGCAGGTATAATGCGAGGAAGGACTGGGCTGGAAGTACCAGTAAGAGTTGTCTACTGAGAGAGAAATAGAGACCACGTGCATGTCTGGAGGAGAATGAGGTCAGGTAGAGGGTAGGTTGAGTGGGGGGAGCTATTCTGGTTTGTCTCACTCCCTACATCAAATCCAACAAGAAGAGTGGTCAGCTGTCCCTTCAACGTACATACAACCCACTTCTTATCACCGCCATCACCATCTACGCAGGCAAAGCCTCCATCATTTCTCACCTGGGCTATGCAGTAATCTACTAATTGGTCTCCTTGCATCTATTTTTGCTTCCCTATCGACTATTTCCTATACAACAGTAGGTTGGCCTTTTAAAAATGTAAATAAAGTCATGCCACTTTAATCCTCTAAACCACCTAATGGTTTCCTTTGACGCAGGATATAAAATCCGAATTCCCACAAGACTCAAGATCTGGCCTTTGCCTTCCTTTCTGAGCTCACCTTTCACCTCTCTCTCCCTTGTTCACTCTGTTCCTGCCACACAGACTTTCTAACCTTCAAACACGCCAAGCTTGTTCCCGCCTCAGGGTCTTTGCACTTTCCTGAAATGCTCTTGTTCCGGATCTTTCTACAGTTTTGATTTCTCTGACAAAATCTTCAAGTTTGCCTCAGAAAACATTTTTTTAAATGTTTATTTTTGAGAGAGAGAGTGGGAGTGAGGGAGAAGCAGAGAGAGAGAGGGAGACATAGAATCTGAGGCAGACTCCAGATTCTGAGCTGTCAGCATAGAGCCCGACGTGGTGCTTGAACTCACAAACCACGAGATCATGACCTGAGCCGAAATCGGACGCTTATCTGACTGAGCCACCAGGCGCCCCATCAAGTTTGAATTCAAGTTTGTATTTCTTTGAACAGAGCAAGCATAGGTGCTCCACAGTCTGTCACACAACTCCAATCTCAAGATTTTATGGACCTATTTCACTGTTCTGTTGCTTTTGCTGGCTCTCAGTCATATTGTCTTATGTGCTAGTTACCTCCCACTGTATACCGGAAATTTCACTTTGGAATAATTTGAAGCCCAGGGTGGTAGGCTTTTCCTCCTGAAAGAATTTTCATTCACTTCTGGAAGCCACCTAGTGCTACTCCCAGTCTGGGTCCACTTTAAGCTAAGTTCTAGGCTCAAGGGCTATCTATCTACACAGCATCCGGATGACCTCAAGCCAAGTTGCATGCCTGATTAAGAGCTGAACCTGGTTCCCAGTTACCCTTAGGACATAGCTCTTGGAGGATCCCAGCTTCAGCTTCAGAAGCTCCACCTTCTTCCTGGGCTCCAATGTGTGTCTCCTCACCTTGGGAGGCCACTAGAAGCTGGGCTCAGGTTTACAGATATTTATTGCACATCTATAGATGTCCATGGGGCAACAGTGGCTCTGGGTGATGGTCTTTCTTTTCTTCTAGCATATGCCCAATAACTCCTTACCGCTTTAATAGTGACTTTGGGCATTATTTAAATTTTGTCCAGGTATTTTAGTCGCCAATAGGAACACTGGGCCAAATTTCCTGGTCTGAGCTTACAAAATGAGGCAGGTCTGCTTATGCCATTTCTTCCATGACTCAGTTCCTCATTCAGATCTGTGTGCCAATGTCATTCTTCAGAGATGCCTTTTATGCCTATTCCTTCAAAAATAGCCACCTCTAGGAGCGCCTGGGTGGCTCAGTCGGATAGGTGTCCGACTTCGGCTCAGGTCATGATCTCACGGGTCGTGGGTTCAAGCCCCACAACAGGCTCTGTGCTGACAGCTAGCTTAGAGCCTGGAGCCTGTCTTCAGATTCTGTCTCCCTCTCTCTCTGACTCTCCCCTGCTCGAGCTGTTTCTCTGACTCTCAAAAATAAATTAAAAAAAAAAAACATTAAAAAAAAAAAAGAAAATAGCCACCTCTATGCCTGCATTCTCTGCTTTATTTTTCTCCCTGGCGTTTAATCACCATCAGATGTTTGGTTGCATGTTTATTTGCTTACTTGGTTATTGCCTGTCTCCCCGACTAGAATTTATTTACTCATTCACGCATCAAATATTTACCACGCTCATCCTATGTTCTAGGCATTATTCTAGGCATTGGGTGGACACTGGAGAATAAGGCTGGTCAGATACCAGCCCACAGGGAGCTTATGTTCCCAACAAGAAGACAAACAATAGGGGCACCTGGGTGGCTCAGTCAGTTGAACATCTGACTTTGGTGCAGGTCATGATCTCACATTTCGTGGGTTCGAGCCCCACGTCGGGCTCTGTGCTGACAGCTAGCTCAGAGCCTGGAGCCTGTTTCAGATTCTGTGTCTCCCTCTCTCTCTGACCCTCCCCTGCTCACACTGCCTCTCTCTCTCTCTCTCTCTCTCAGAAATAAATAAAAACATTTTAAAAAATTTTTAAAAAGACAAACAAACAGGAAAATAAATATAGACTATAAACTCCATGAGGATAAGAAACTTGCCTACTCTTTTCAGCACCTCAAGTGTAGAACAGCGATTTAGGTTGCCTGAATATTTGTTATTAAAAAAAAAAAGGAAAAAAAAAATCTTTGTTCCAATGTTATTTTTCTGTATTATCTAATCCTTCGTGCATTGTTGGCTTACTGCCTGTTTTCTCTTCAATATGTAGCATTTTAAGTATACTAAGGGTTAAAAAGACTTGTGTGTTAGCCTGGAAATAGAATCATCATGTACTATATTCCTGTTATGGGGAAATATGTTCTGAGTTCCAAATAATTAACTTCTAAGTGAACTTTGGGAAACCATCAGCCGGGCTCATATATATTTGGGTGAGATTTGCCAATGTCTCTGCAATCTTTTATAGAAAGAGGCAAGCCGCCAGCCAGAGCAGGCTAGACAGCCCTGGCGTGAGTAGGATAACAGATGTGTCTCAGAAAAGTGCCCTCACGTCCAGAAGGCCTTCTGCTATCAGCTCGTGGTTGTTTGGATTCTTGGAATCTCAGATCTGTGGCGACACACTTTCCCCTGTGCAAGGACAGAAGCTCTGTGATCAAGCTAACATTTTTTTTTCCCCACCAAAGGGCCCAGGCTAAATTCTTAAGAGTCCTCCACGGGGTCAACAGCGCAGTCAAAAGTGGCAGCCAGTCCCCAGCCAACCCCGCTGCCCTGGGACATTGAGAGAGAGCAAATGATGGGGGGGGAGGGGGTCAGCCAATCTAGCTCAAAGAAGTCACTCCGACATGACAGTGTCCTGGCATTCAGCCCGAGCTCAAAATCTTTGTCTATACACGTGCTCAGTGTTGTTCCATTCTTTAGTAACCAGAGAGAGCCCAGGGAGGAAGAACACAGGCAGTGAGCCAGGACTGAGTATAGGAAGAGTCGACTCTCAGGCTTTCGTGGGGTTAAAAAAAAAAAAAGAAAAGAAAAGAAAAGAAAGAAAAAGAAAATCAGGATTTGCTGAGATTTTGGAAGAGAAAACGGAGAGCGACAAAATGCTCAAGGTTTGGGCTGGGAAGGATGGGGAGCCTCTTGAGCATCGTCAAGACCAAGTTCAAGGGCGTATTGGTGGGAAAGGTGGGGCTCTTCTTCTTTTTAAAAGGGGCGACAGACTAGGTGTTTGAGGGACCTGTCAAGCAAAATCAGAAATGGACTCAGAGAGATAGGACCGTGAATGCGTGGAAATCCATTCCAAGAGTTTGAACTGGAAAAGCCCTTAAAAGTCATCTAACAGGGCACCTGGGTGGCTCAGTTGGTTAAGCATCCGACTTCGGCTCAGGTCATGATCTCGTGGTTTGTGAGTTCGAGTCCCGCATGGGGCTCTGTGCGGACAGCTCAGAGCCTAGAGCCTGCTTCGGATTCTGTATCTCCCCCTCTCTCTGCCCCTCCCCTGCTCATGCTCTGTCTCTCAATAATAAACAAATGTTAAAAATTTTTTTTAAAAGTCATCTAATAGGGGAGGGGAGGCAGCAGCGACAGCTGCGTTGTGAATCTGTGTCTTACCCCCAGGTGCCTTGGGGGTTCTGAGGAGCAGCGGGAGGAGAACCACGAGGATGGGGAGAAATGTTTTTAATCAAGTCATCTAATCCAGTCTCACACCAATGTTCAGAAACCAAATCTTCCAGATAGGGCCTGGGAATCTTTACTTTAAATGCTTCTGGAGTAATTCATGCTTAACCACTTTGGGACCTTCTGATTAGTCTAACCAACCTCACTTTATAGAATAAGAAACTTGGGTCCAGAGGGGTCAGAAAACACCATAAGCGGTGGAGCCGAGACTGAAAGCTAGAATTTCTGGTTCCTAGTTCCTTCTTCTTCTTCTTCTTTTTTAATGTTTATTTATTTTTGAGAGAGAGAGAGAGAGCGCGCGTGCGCCCTCGCACGCAAGTGGGGGAGGGGCAGAGAAGGAGACTCAGAATCCGAAGCAGGCTCCAGGCTCTGAGCTGTCAGCACAGAGCTGGATATGGGGCTCGAAACCACACACTGTGAGATCATGACCTGAGCAGAAGTAGGATGCTTAACTGACTGAGCCACCCAGGCACTCCAGTTCCTTGCTTCTTATACTATGTGAAGTTCATAACCAGCCAAACCAATAGCTAGTGAGCATTCAGAAGTAGCACCAGGCATTTCGCTAAGTTCTTAGAGGAAGAAACGATACAGGCAAAATGCCTACATCAGCTCTTTTAAGTCTTACAAGCTCCCTATGAAGGCACGTGCTATTGTTTCCCACTTTTGTAAATGAGGAACCGAAGCGAGAGGTGTAGAAACTTGACCGGAGTTAAGTGTCGCGTCGGTAGCTCAGATCCCATACATCCTTCTCCAGAGTCCCTGTTCCATCAGCCAGAGGCTAAGCGAGCACAACTCTGGGACTTTGTGGAGGAGGGCCAATGTTAGCTCAGGAGACCCTTCCCTTCCCCCAGAGATACACCAGTCTTCAGAGTTCTGTGGGGGCAAATCCAGGCCCTTCGCTGACGCCACATGGTGTACCCCAGGTTCTGAGCACCCACCCGTGGGGAAAGCCTTAGGGGTCTACTCTACTCCTTTGCCACCTTGATCTCAAGATATAATAGTCAACTCTGTCTCTGTGTGTGTTATATATACATATATATTTAAGACAGATGGTATCCTGTGTAAGCTATTCCTCCTAGTCCTCAGCTCTGGGGAACCTCGCCCGTGTAGGAGGGTAATCACCAAGAAGAAGCTTGCTATCAAGAGAATTGTTTAGCGGTGCTTTTAGCTCTGACTTTGCTATTTTGTCGGGTAAGGAAGCTTTGCTCTTTCCATTTGGCATTTGGAGTGCATTAAGAGCAATTAACACCGGTACTTGTGAGCACAAAGTGTCAGGCTATCTTTAGGCAAAATGCCTTGCCCTCAACTTTTTTTTTTCAGTTGACAAAAGAGAGCCAGGCTAATGCCTTTTCCCCCCTAAGTTTTAAAAAACATAACTTGATGTCACTTGTGGTTTTATATTAGCCTTTTGATTACAGCCATAGTTGGTCCAGGGACCTCAAACTGATAGAAGCACTTGACCATATCTTCTCTACAAATGTTGTGTAGAGAACCCCCTCCAGGGTTTAATTTATTTTTAGACACTGGCTTCCAGTGGCTACAATTAGGAGAAATTCAATGAAACTCTGGACCTCCTGCTTTTCTTGAAGAGTAAGGAAATCGGGCAACACTGGACCTTTGTTCCTGACGGCCACCCTTTGCTCTGCTTCTCTCTGGCTTCCGCAAGCTTCTGAGTTGAACTCCCTGGGGGAGAAGATTAAGAAGTCATCCAAAATGTCCGAAATATCCACTCGACTCCAGGCCAATTCAGGAGAGGTTTCCACATTCCGATGGCAGTTGTTTTGAAGCTAGCTGTACCAGCCCCAGCTGCAGATTAGGGACTGCTCTCCCTCACTCTCCTTTGATGCTTTTCCTTCTCTTAGGACTCTTTCTCTGTCTGCGGCATCTGGGTGGCTCAGTTGGTTGAGGGTCCGACTCTTGATTTCAGCTCAGGGAGTGATCTCATCGTTCATGAAATGCGGATACTGCTTGAGATTCTCTCTCCCTGCCCCTCACCTGCATGCACACTTTCTCTCTCAAAATAAATAAACTTAAACAAAAAAAAGACTCTTTCTTTGTCTGTAGATGGTTTCCTGAAAGGGCCACCATCGTGCCACTATTCAGCACTCCGTTTAATGGTTTGTTTGTTTTTTTATTTATTTCTAGGACAGAGAGAGACAGCGTGAGCAGGGGAGGGGAAGAGATAGAGGGAGACACAGACTCCGAAATAGGCTCCAGGCTCTGAGCTGGCAGTCAGCACAGAGCCCGACGCGGGGCTCGAATCCACGAACCGCAAGATCATGACCTAAGCGAAAGTCGGACGCTTAACCGACTAAGCCACCCAGGCGCCCCCGTTTAATGGTTTTTACATCTGGAGGGCAGAGACATTTTTTCACTGCCCAGGTGTGCCTCAGAGATATTGGATGTTCGGTTCCAGACCACTGTGTAAGTACATGTTGCCAAAAAGTGAGTCAAATTGAATTTTTTTGTTTCCCAGTGCATATAAAAGTTATATTTGCACTATATTGTAGTCTATTAAGCATGCAATTGCATGATGTCTCAAAAATCAAGTACTTACCTTAATTAAAAAATACTCTAGTGCTAAAAAATACTAACCGTCATCTGGCCTTTTATTTATTAAAAAAATTTTTTTTAATGTTTTATTTATTTCTGAGAGAGGGGGAGAGACAGCATGACCAGGGGAGGTTCAGAGAAAAAGGGAGATACAGAATCCGAAACAAGGCTCCAGGCTCTGAGCTGGCCATCAGCACAGAGCCCAACGTGGGGCTCGAACCCATGAACCATGAGATCACGACCTGAGCTGAAGTCAGACGCTTAACTGACTGAGCCACCCAGGCGCCCCTCATCTGACTTTCTAAAGCCAGTCATCATCACAGATCACAGATCACCACAACAAACACAATAATAATGAAAACGTTTGAAATATTGTGAGAATTACCAAACTGTGACACAGAGACACCAAGTAAACAAGTGCTGTTGGTAAAATGGTGCCAATAGATCTGGTCCAAGCAGGCATACCACAGACCTTCATTTTGTAAAAAGTTGCAGCATCTGCAAAACTCAGTAAAGTGAATCACAATACAATGAGGTATGCCTCTACTCTCCTTGCTCTATGGTTAGCACAGTCCTTTGAATATCTTGGAAGGTCCACTGATGTGGAAATGAGACCAGCCATAGCGGCCATAGCACACCTGGGGGGGTGATGGAAATCAAGGATTAACAGACCATCCAAAAAATGCAAGGGGTCTAGGTGGTAGGAGGTGGGGTAGATCGAGAAGGAAAAAACAAGAAAAGATAGTTGAGTACAGGGTTCAAGGACAGAGGCCGTGGCCCAGGCAGAGGCCTGGGGACTGAATGCTTAGGAAGTGTGGTTTTGGATGGAGAAAGCGTAGGGCAATTTGGTGGGGTCAGAGAGCGCCAACACAGGCTGAGGTAGATCTTACGGATCCCTGGACTCTCTTCTTTCTCTCCGCCTTCATATCCAAGTCTCCAGAACATTCCACGGACATATTTTCAAGATGCTTCCAGACTCCACCTATATCTCACAACTGGCATCGTTACCACCGTGCACAACTGCGAGAGCCCCCTTTTCAAGTGGAGGCTCTTGTAAACAGAGGGATCCAAACTGCCCGCTGGCCTGTAAGATCCTACAGGATTTGGCCTCGGTGACCTCTCTGATCACATTTCTCCTTCTCATGTCCCTTCAGGCACAGCAACACACTTATTAGTTTCGGAGCATGGTAAGAGGCTTTACATTTGCTGTCCCCTGAGCTCAGAGCGCTCTTCTTCCAGAAAGTTCCAAAGTTCACTCACTCCTTCTAATCAAGTGTCTGGCCTTCCCTGGTCGCAGAACCCTCCTCCTCACACCACACACATAAGGACATGATTCCTTTCTCCTGCTTCTCCTAAGAACACGTTGCGTTCTGTTATATATTTATTTGTTTCATTGTTTGTGTTTCCCACCAGAATGTGAGTGCCCAGAGAGCACAGACTTTCTTGGCATATAGTATACTCTCAACTAATAAATGAAGGAGTCGAGCAGATAAGGGGAAGTGAGAGTTGCCAGAGTCAGGGTTGCCTCGGGGGAAAGAGGTAATATTTAAGACACAAGAAGAGATTCTCTATACAACACTTGGCATATGCGATAAATATTTAATTCAATTCAATTCAGTTGAAGTACTTATAGTGCAATTACTATATGCAGAACACAATGCCAAGGGTTGTTCAGGATAAAGGATAATTAAAGTGTGGTCCTGCCTGTAAGGAGTTTATAGTCTAGGGCAAATGAGATCCCTTAGTTACTTTTTCACCCCCCATAACATGCCTTACACACTGAGGGGAGGTGGTAATTGACTTTTTGTTTTTTAATTCAGTGAGTTACAATGTGTTCCTTCACAAGATCCCTTCATTATCATACAACTCAATAGGGTAAAACACATCTTCCGAACCTTTTCTGAATCCTGAACTCCACTCCCCACTCCTCTAGTTGTTTTTCGGACACCTTCACTTCCCTGACCCTTTGGGATTTCAAACTCAATACATCCAGTCTTATGTACCTTGATCTCAATGACTGAGGCCAAGCTGGGGAATCTGCCCCATTCCTCACCTTCAACCTGGCATTCCATGGAGCCTACGTCCTGACCTCAAGGGGACCTGATCATTCCTCCCTGTCCCTGTTGCTACTTCTGGGGTTTTCTGGTCACCAGCATCTCTTGGCTGGATTTTCAGCAATACACACTAACCTCCTGGAGAGTTCTCTCCCATCCACCCTCCACGCCTGGCCCAGAGTGGTTTTTCTAAAACTTTTTAAATATGTATTTATTTATTTTGGGGAGAGAGAGGGACAGCGCAGCAGGTGAGGGGCAGAGAGAGAGAGAGACAGAGAATCCACAGCAGGCTCTAGCCTCCCAGCTGTCACCACAGAGCCTGATGTGGGACTTGAACTCACGAACCGTGAGATCATGACCTGAGCCGAAGTCATACGCTTAACTGCCTGAGCCACCCAGGTGCCCCGAGTGGTCTTTCTAGAATGTACATCTGATGACAGCACTGCCTTGCTCAGAACCTTCAGGGGGTCACTGTGGCCCTGGGCACAAGTTCTTTGACAAGTCCTTTGACACAGTATACAAAGCCCTCCAGGCCTGGCCCCAGATTTCTTCTCTGCGAGCCCTCGCCACTTTCTTACAGCCTAGTTTGTGCCCAACGGGGATTTCCGGTCCTCTAACTGGACTACTCTGTCTTCCCTCTGGGTCTTGGAGGTTACTGATTCCGGGTCTGAGCTCGGTGACTCTTGCCCTTTCTCCTCTCCTTCCTTTGTGCCTCCTCTGCTCTTTCGGGTTCTCCTAGTTTTTCACTTCCTCTGAGAAGCCTTGACACCTGGCCTGATCTGACCAAATCCCCTCCTCTTGATGTCCCACCCCCACCCCCACCCCACAGGGTCAAGGTCCTAGCTCCTGCTTCCTCAACGCCCTGGTTCTTTGCAAGCCATGCCTTGTTTTATCGTCTCCCCACCAGACCAAGCTCCAGGAGGACAAGACTGTCCTATTTTACCTCGGTCACCTTTTGACCGTTTTTACCCAGCATGCGTGTGTGTTCATTAAGTATTGAATGGATGAAAATGCACTTGTTTGATAGGGTTGTTCCTCATAAAATAATTATATCTTACACTCACTGAGTGCTTGAGATAGGGCAGGCTCCATTGCAAGTGTTTTTACAAGTGTACCACGGACATCTCACAGACCCCTAGTTAGTAGGGGCGGGGTATGTCCCCGTATAGCAACAGATGGAGAAACTAAGGCACAGAGGGCTTAAGTAACTCCACCAAGGTCAAAGGCGAGGACCTGGGAGAACCCGGGTTAGACCCCAGGCTGTGTCGAGTTCGGTTCGGCCACAACTTCCAGTAAGTTCTGCCGCAGAATGAAGCGCAATATGGGGTTCCGCCAGAACAGATTCGTCTCCCGACACGGGCTTTGTCCCTGTTTCCCGGGGAGAGGACGAGCGCCCTAGCCCTCTCCCTGGTCAAGGCTCCTAGGTCCTCTGCGGGGCTGTGGGAAGGGCCTGTGNCGGCGCCGGGCTCGGCCGGAGGCGAAGGGAATTCCCTGGAGTGAGGCGTGTGGGCAAAGTATCGCAGGCACCAGCCGGCTTCCCGCCGCTGCCCGGCTCCGGGCGGGGAAACTGAGGCGGGGGCCGGTGGAGCGCCTTGCCCAAGGTCAGGATGCACGGGTGGGCTGTTCGGGTCCACGAACGGGACCCGGGCGTCCGGAGCAGCCCAGCGCTCAGCCCGTCTGGGTTTGGCGGCGCTGGGTTCGCCTTGGCTACCACTCCCTTGTCTTCCTTTCAGGAATCTGCTGGCATTGTGGGGACCCGCTTCGCCTCGGGGCCGCTGCTCGCCAACTTGCTTGGTTGGTTCTGGGTAGGTCTGGGGCCGGTGGCGGCTCCGTGACCTCCCGACATGGATGGAGACAGACTTTTGGATGAAGAAACCCAGACGGTCGGCGCGGTTCCTGGGCCATTTAGCTGTCAAAGGTTTTGACAAAATCGACGCCGCCTTCCCTTTGGGGAATCCGAACGAGGGAGCTTACACACACCTTCACTGGGAAGCCAAGGACATTTCTGTATAATCAGTGGATGAAAGGATTTTCTCAGACTCTTTTTTCCCTTTTCCTCGAGGATTAATTCACTGCAATCTACAATTCCAGTGGAAACCGCAAGGCACAGGATGTGACAGAAGCCTAGAGGGCCTTCAGAATTGTTCTGGACCCTTCCTTTAGCACAGGGTAGTTTCACCCAAGCCACTGGCCGCCCTTCCCCCCCACTCGTCTTGCCGACGATCTCTTCTTCACGTCTTCCCGTTTTTTGAGTTGAGTTCTGTTTCCACACCTGCCCTCGAGCTGTACGTGGATTGCCAGAAATGAGAGATTAAGTGCCGAGAGAAGAGGAAGCGTCCTGTCCTGTGTCTCTTGTCTGCTGCCGACATGAAGTGCTTTTTCCCAGTGCTCGGTTGTCTGGCTGTGCTGGGTAAGTGGCTCTGCCTATCAGTGCGATGGTTGTGAAAGTTTAACCTGCCTTTGGTTCCTGTAGTTCTTTGTGGTTCTTTCCCATCCACACTTGGCTCTGCGGGAACCCCAGGGTGCAGCCGGCGTGTGTGTGCCAGGCTGGACCGGGACCCAGGAGGAGCGGTGGGGTATTGTGTGTTGTCTTCAACGAAGGAACATCTGCTGTCCTTGAACTGTCTGTCCCGGGCCTTGCCCCATCTGTGTTTCGATGGTTTAGGGACCCGGTTGTGGCTCATGGGTTGGCTTCCTCAACTTCAGCGTCTTCCCTTCTGTGCTGGTCCACATTGGTTCCTAATTCGAAGTGGCCACGTTATTCTTACTGCGGGGAAAGTTGGTTCGGTGGTAAAGAGGCTGTGTTTTGTGAGTTTGGGGTGTTTTTGTTTTGTTGAGGAGGAAGTAGGCATGAGTGGAGTAGGGTGGCGAAGGGCTGCATTGCCCTGGCTGAGTGGTCTGGAGACTAAACGTGTGAGGGTTCCAGTCTTATGTCTCCTCACTGGAGGAGTGGAAAGCCTCTCTCGAGCGGGTGTGTTCCGATTGGTTTTGCGGGGGGAGGGGGGGGCGCACTGCAGAAGGCCAAGATGCCTAGAGCAGGATGGAGAGCTGTGGCCCTGGGAGGGGAACCCTTCACACCACTCGGGGCATTCACTCCCCATTGCATATTTGCCATACCCTTGAGCACCATCTTGAGTGTGGCATCTGAGGACACATCTCGGGTCTGGGATAAACGTCCATGCCAGGAGCTCATGCAGCCTTTGTCCATGTCCTCAGACCTCACATGTGTTCACAGCCTCTGACCCCTGGGTGTGGTTCCATACCTTGCATGTGTTTGGAAGAGGGCATCACGGCTGCCTCTGGCGTTTGCATCTCTAGGTGTAGATACCTTGCATTTGCGGAGTTTAGGTGTGAGCTGCGGGCAGTGGAGACTCCTCTCCTGCGCTGTTGGTACACTTGCAGGAGTTCACAGTTGGGTGGAAAGAACCGGATTTCAGAGTTAGGGAGCCAGATTTGAATCTCAGTCTTCTCACAACTGCCGTACACCTCTCTGTAAAATGGGATGATACCTCCGAGGCCCAGCTTGCGGGTTCAGGGCTCTAAGGTGTCCTAAATATCTTGACTGCCTTGAAGCAGGTCTGGAACACAAAATACACATTCTGTCAGTGGGTCTCAAACTTGGGTGCAGGTCGGAATCCCTGAGGGAGCTTTTTAAATGTTTCGATGTCCAGGCAGCAGCCCCAGACCAGTTCAGCCAGATTCTCTGGGACTGCGACTGAGGCACCCTTCTGCTCCCCTGGGTAATTCCAAGTGAGAGAAGCAGTGTGTGAGTTCATCAGAGCCAGCCCTCCTGGCCCCAGCACACACACAGACGCAGGTCTGGTGATAGTCNCAGGCGAGGGAGAGGGTGCTGTGCCCCCCCCCCGCCGCCCCATCTCCTGTCTGTCCGTCCGTCTGTCCAGGCAGAGTGGAGAAGGCAGGTAGCTCTCTGTACACCCGTCCTGAATATCCTATTGGAATTTGTTATATACCATGTTTGTCATTCACTTAGTGTCTGGGTTTAAATCAGTCATTAGTGATTCATGTGGATTCACCAGGACAAACAAGGAAAGCCCTGGGGGTCGGGGGAGGGCTGGATGACTTAGGTGGGACAGAGAGCTGGGTGGAAGGGTGGCACCCAGGGCTGGAGGAGGAACCGCCCAGGGCTAAACAGGGAACTGTGACTTTTGTGCCTTTTGTCTCTCCCAGCTGGGCTGCTCTAGAAATGTGAGGCCCCTGCCAGCCCGCCCCCCCTGCCCCCCTGCCGTTTGCCTCTGGGCCACTCTGTGGAATGGAGCTGGGGCCCTGCCACTGCTAGCTTCCCTCCACTCCCAGCTTCCCGTGTGAACAGGTGCCGTGGAGGCAGTGAACGTCAAGGTGGCATGGAAGGGGAGCCGACAAGCAGACGTGAGCGCGGGTGGGAAGGCTCAGAAGTGTGGGTGTGCCTGGTGTTTTTGCATGCACCCCACTGGCGGAGTCTCATGTCTCCCCTTCCCCGGCCACTCAGCGTGGCCGGGAGGGGGGATTGCTACTCTGCCGTTAACCTTGGACAGCAAGAGGTGTTTGGGGAGGGAACAGAACCCAGGTCACGGGGTGGGGGGTATTTCCTGCTTGCGGTCCGATGTGGGCCGATTCATGCATCAGCATTCTCCCCGTGTAATGTAAATTAATGTGTCATTTCAAAGAGCAGAGAATCCTGAGGCTTTGCGCTCCTGTGGGTCACACACACCTGGAGTACGATTTTGTCTGCCAAAAGCAGGATGAGGCCGAGCACGCCGGCACTGACACAGGTGCCGCCAGCCTCCAGAAGTGGCAATTCGGGTCCGAAAACCCTGTGACAGCACATGAGGCTGTGTACAGGGCAATCTTCCACACGCCCGCACCTCCTCCACGGCGTTAGGCCCATGCTTTCTGCTCCCATCCTTTGCCAGCGTCTGGGGTCTGGGTCGGGGTCCTTGTTTCCCCCCTGTCTAGGTGCTGAGTCCTGCCCTTGCCTTTGTCCCTGCCGAAACCACACACGCACCGCTTTCCTGCCTTCTTGACCACTGAGCCTCGTTTCTTCCTCTGGCAGCTCGGGGTGCCCCACCCCGCTTGGGAGCCATTGGCTGCCACGGGGCCGCCCTCGTTCCAATTCCAAAGCCATGGTAGGCCGGGGCCTGGTTGAGCCTTGAGGATAGTAAAGTCACCACTGCTGGTGGGTGGAGCCAGAGGGGCAGAAGAGGAGGGAATGTGGCCTGCGTGTGAAGAGGAGGGGGCAAGGCTGTGGCTGTGGCCGGCAGCACCCTGCATGAGCGACAGTGACATGGAAAGATGACAGCCAGAGAGGAGAGACAGAAATGATTTGTGTTTGCAAGAACAGGAAGGGGACAATCAGGAAGGATGAGTATAAGCTCCAGGCACAGAAAGCAGATTTCGGCTTTGCATAACGATGAATAGTATGCCCTCCTAGACGGCTGCCGATGTTGCAAATGAGATGAAATAGCTGGAAAAGTGTTAGCGAGGAAAGATGGGCGCTGGGGGTTGGAACATCCCAGTATCCTCGCAGGAAGAGTCCATGGCTGGCTAGTGACCATTTGGGTCCTCCAGGGGGAGAGGATTTCATCGTAGAGTTTGAGGAGCCTCTCCCTTGAATGGGTCAGGACTGAGGCAGTGATCACCGGCCTCCCAGTTAGTCAGGGAGGGCTTCTTAGGGTAGAGTCCACGGGGTTCTTCCAAAAGAGACTGAAGGACACTTTGATGTTCTGATGAGTGTGAGCTCTGGGGCAGGACTGGTGATCAAAGGCAGAAGAGAGAAGTGAGGCCTTGTGGGGTGGTGGGGGGAAGAGCTGATGATGGTGATTTACGGATGAACGAATAGCGTCTCCCCCAGTTGTCTCAGAGCGGATCCACTTCCCTTCCCGAGGGACCATTTGACAAGGGTGCCGGAGAAGGGAATTCTTTTTTTTTTTTTTGACAGGGGGAGGGGCAGAGAGAGAGGAAGACAGAGGATCTGAAGTGGGCTCTGCACTGACAGCTGACAGCAGCCAGCAGGACGAGGGGCTCGAACTCATGAACCGTGACATCATGACCTGAGCTAAAGGCAGACCCTCAGCCAACTGAGTCACCCAGGCGCGCCCCACGGGAGAAGGGAATTCTTGTCAGGAGGACTCGACTGGCTAGGATGCCTTTCAACTGCGAATGAGCGAGCCACCTCTGTGCCCCCAGGGCTGTGAAGACGCCCCAGTCTCCTGCGTGTTGCTTACCGCCTCTCCTGGCTCTGGCCTTTGCCGTGAAGCAAGCCCTATCTTGTCAAGTCCTCAGAATATCCTCGCTGGATAGATGTCTCACATTGTCACCTTTTTGTAGATGGAGACATTGAGGTTCAGGGAGGTTAAGGAACTTGCTTCAGGTAGACCCCTGTCCCCCCAGTCGGATACGATGCTCCACAGTGGTGTGGGTCCAGACCCCTTCTGTCTTGGCCCATGTGTGTGCCTCCATTCCCAAGGTCACGGCATGGTCCAAGATGGTGGTGCTAGCCCCCACCATGGGGGAGGAGAAGGATGGGTGAAGGGCAAGGGCAAGACCTCTTAACTTAAGGATGCTTCCTGAGAGTCACACACATCTCTTCTGCTTATATTGCCATTGGCTAGAACTTGAGTACATGACCATACGTGGCTGCAAGGGAGGCTGGGAAATATCCTTAATGCTGAGCGTACAGCAAAAGACAGGGTTGTGTTGCCACTGGGGAAGGAGAGAACAGATTTTGGGGGGACAGCTAGGGGTTGTGGGCAGAGTTGGCCGAGCTGGTAAGCGGCAGCACAGGGTTTTGAAGCCAAGATCATTTGGTTCAAATCCTGTGTTCTTTCATCTCACCAGCTGCCCCTCTGTGAGCATGTGGCCCAGCCATGGCCTTTAAGCAGCCTTATTGGGAGGGCCTGAGCCAGATGAGCCAACAGTTGTTACTTGGGAAGCAACATAAATCAGCACATAATTACACAGGCAGTGTTGTGGTGTCAGCAGCAGGGCTGTAGTGTTGATAGAACGCGCATGTGCCAGCCACTGCTCACTTTACAGAGCAAGCCCTTCTGTGTTAAGGGGCCACCTCTGTCGTGCTCACTGCTGTAGCCCCAGAACTTGGCCGTAAGTGTGTGCTGGCATGAAGTAAGTAGGTGTTCAGTTAATTTTTTTGGTGACTAAGTGGTTTCTGTATTGGCTCCTTGGATCAAGATAAGGAAACTCATGGTCCAGGGAGTTTAACTCCTTTTGCTCAAGGGATGAGAGCTAGAGATTTGCTATAGGGTTTGTGCCTTTATGCCACCCCAACGGTGCCACCTTGTTTGTGTCACCAGGTCCTTTGAGCAGTCTGGTGAAGCCACTGGGCCCTTTCTTTGGGAAGTGTTTTGAAATTCATAACTAAAAACACACCGACTGACAGAGGAAATCAGTTCTATTGAAATGTAGTCAACAAAACCAACAAATTCAGGATCATAGCAATACATTTCTTAGGAGCACAGTCAATAGCTGGCCCAAACAGCAGTTCTAGCGATTACCATAATTGTGACACAGCGAAGAATGAAACCGAGGTGTCGAGGCATCTGTGTCAGCCGTGAGCTGATACGTAGGCACGTGTGATTTCTGTTCGGACAAAGTCACAGGTCCTGGAGACATTGCTGTGGTGGTTGCCTACACTCATAATCAAAGAGTTCACATTCACATCGAGGTAGGTTGCAAATAAAGCTGTAATGCTCTCCCCCCCACCCCATTCAAGTTCCCATACCTCCTGATTTCTGTTCATGGACCCCTGTGAAGTTCAAAGTAAAGTTCAGTGCAGGTGGTGGTTGCTAGGAAGATGCTGTCTGAGAGGACTTCATGCGCTTTCAGAAATGGGCAGGGTTTCCATGTGGGAACATTCTGTCCCAAGTCGAGTCCTGACCGTGCCCAGGAGTCACCGGTCCTAATGGTGGTAGAGTTGCCCTTTGGGGTTTGGAGAAATGACTGTCGGGTTTTCAGGGGCCAGTTCATCCGGGATGGCGAGGCCACAGAGAGGTGGCTTAGATTGTAATGTTTTTAGGGTGTGGGCTTAGACTGAGTCCCTAGAGCCCAGGCTTACCCCTTCCGCGGAGCCTCAGCCTGGAAGCTGAATGAAGAGCTCCGTTGCTGGCCGCCCATGTCCCTGGCCGTGTGCATCCTCTGTTACGGCTCCTTGATTAATACTTTTAAGTTCCTTGGGGAGCTCCTCATCTGCTATGATTGGACACCTGTTTCTTGGCTGCTTGGAAGTGAGCACAGCTAACTCTTCGCCAAGGGTTGGTTTTTAATTTAAGGAAATTTGGGACACCTGTGTGTGAATGCACCTTGATTTTCAAAGAATTGAGTGGCTGCGTCAAAATCAAGCTTACATTTGTAGAAAACACATGTTGCCAAATTCCTTCCTGAAGAACCCTTTATTAAGTGACTAATTGTGGGCCACCGTGGTGGGGACTTAACAAAACCCATGGCAGTGGACCTCCCTGAACTAGCCCCTTCAATGAGGTGGGATTTCGACTTTGTTTTTTGAGCTCCACTTTCCGAAAGGCAAAGCTTGCAAGATGTGGTAGCAAGGATTTATTCTAGAAATTAGCCTCCAGGGTGCCGTCAGTCCAGTCTCTACATCTTCTGCATCTATAATTATAGAGGAGCCTCAGGGTACTGCAAGATCCTAAATCAAAGATTAAATTATATTAACTCTACTCAGGCTGGAAAGTGGTCAGATGTATTTTAAAAACCTTTATAACAGGCTTTGTCATAACGAGAGTTGAAGCAAAGTTTCTGTCTAATCTTCTATTAACCCTTTAATTCACCCAAATACCCTATTCCCTGTCATCCAGGTGACCTAGGCTTTGCCGAACCCCACCCTGTCCCTGTCTTCTAGGGGATGACCATCTAAGGGCAGCAGTAAAACAGATGGTAAATCACTTCGCAGATGGACAGGAAGACATTGATATTCTGTGCTCTCCGAGGACAGAGGACAAGTGTCCCTTGGGGAGGAGGGGCAAGGCAGGTTTGTTCTTGCTTTCAGCTCGGTGGGAGTGGTGAACCCTGTCCAGGAGGGAGATGAGGCTGCAGTAGCTTGTGAGTGGTCAGTCTGGAAAGGCTTCCCGGAAGAGCTGGAATGTCAGACATTTCTTAAGTAATAGGATAGCGAGGTCCTGGCAGAATTGTGGGGTGGAAGACAGCCTGGGCACATGAGGCTGCTTTGAGAAGACTTCTCAAGGGGCGGGGAAGCCCGAGTGTCAATGGGCCAGGGCCCCGAAGGTGCTGGTTGGTAAGAATCGGAGCGGTCGGCGTGAAGTGTGGTTGTTTGGGCCCGAAACAGAAGGAAGATACCAGAGAGCTGTAAGTGGGTGTCCTGGAGGACCCCTGGAGAGGGAAGGCGGGGGGTCTTCCTGGAGGTGGGGGTCCAGGGGACTCGTTCCTGTACCAAAGGAAGAGCTTTCACGTACCCGTCAAAAACCAGGGACCTGGGCCTGCCTTTATTAAGATGGGGCAAAAAATCCAATACCAGTTGTGTGTTCCTTCCCATTACGATTCGTTGATGTCTGGGAGCAGGTTCAGGATTGCCTTAAGTTGGCATTATTTTTGTGTACTTAATCCTGGTTTTGTTTGTAATACCCATTTTCCCATTCTCTGGAGGGCAGTCCTCATCTCCTTTCTCGTGGGGACCTCAGAGAACGACGTCTCTGCCCGCGGGGCACGGGAACCTGCCTGCGGTCTGCTGGTGACAGAGACGTGTCATGAGCCAGGCTGCTGACCTTCTACTCACGGACCCCTTTTATTCCCTTCCCTTCCCTCAGGAGCCCCACGCATTTGAAATCTTCTGTCTCTCAGCGTTGGGTCGTAATTAATCTGTTTTTCCTTTGTGGTGACCAGTACGGCTGCTCAGATAGAGTGATAGAGTTCAGCCCTAAAGCCGAGTTAATCGGGCACTCGCCCTTGTCCGTGACCAAACGACACACACGGCCTTACCTATTAGGTCTTAGCCTTGTATCTCCAGTTTAGGGGAAGTGTTGTCGTTGTTAGGTGTCTGAAATGTCTAAGGGGCCGACTTTCTGACAACCCCATGGGTTACTTTGAGAGCCTCAGAGGGCTTGGATAACCTCGATGGTGTTTGCCCACTAATTGGTTGCTCGGTGACCTTGACCGACTTTGCGCGGGCCTTTCAGTAGGAAGAAGAACAGGAGACTGGAGTTGGGTAACCAGTCATTGCTGTAGGCATACCACACCTGTCCAGGGACATCCTGCTCCTCTTTTTTTCTTTTTTTTTTAAAGACCTACTGAGAAATTTCGCAGCCTCTTAGATGTACCAACGCCATCGATCTGAAATGTCACTGAAGACTAGATTTGAATTAAGTCATCATTTAAAACAGCAAATAAAGTGCTTTAGGGTAAAAGCGTTGAATAAAAGTAAGGTCATGAGAGATTGGTTTCAATTTCAGAAGGCAGATTGTATTTGTTTGCTTTGTGTTTTTGGATTTTAATTTGTTGACAGAGGTAACATGGGAATATAGGTCTGTTGTAAAAAAAATCCAAACAGGACAGACAGAGAGTAAAATGTGAAAGTTCCCCTCTCCACCTGAGGCCCCTTACTGAGGTCCGATATATGTCCTTGACAGTTTGATAAATATTCTTCCAGACCCTTTTCTATAATTTTTATGCATATACTCATGCAAATACAGGTTTTTTCCCCTGACATAAATGGAATCATATAGAATATATTGTTCAACAACTTGATTTTATTTTATTTTTCTTAAATGGTTTATTGTCAAGTTGGTTTCCATATAACACCCAGTGCTCATCCCCACAAGTGCCTTTGTCCATGCCCGTCACCCCCCCTTCCCCACCACCCATCAGCCCTCAGTTTGTTCTCAGCATTCAAGAGTCTCTCATGGTTTGCCTCCCTCCCTCTCCCCCACTATCTCCCTCCTTCTTCTCCCCCACGTTCCTCCATTAAGTTCCTCCTAATCCTCCTATACATGCAAACATATGGTATCTGTCCTTCTCTGCCTGACTTATTTCGCTCAGCATAACACCCTCAAGGTCCATCCATTCAACAACTTGATTTTAAAGAGGTGATTTACCTCACTATTTTTCAGGCTTAATTCTGTGGCCATATCAGAACTGATTTGGTTATTTTATAGCTAGTTAGAACTGTAATTTGTGAAATCACTGGGGAATAGTAAGCCTCATTCAATAGCTATATCATGGAATAATTTTGCCTTGCTGTATCAAAAGCAAGACTCATAATAAGAACACTACCCTTAAATTTAATGCACTTAATGAAAATAATTGACTTGTTTATTCTGAATCTTTTTTCCCCAAACACATAAATTTAACAAATTGAGTACACACATATTTTGTTGGCCGTTTTCATTATAATTTTGAAATGTTGAATCAAAATGAAGCCTATTTAAAGCTTGTTAAGAGGACAAGCATAAATATTGGGTTTGGAGTCTAATTCAGTCAAGTTCTTTATTTGTTCATAGGCTGGAGGGCAAATGGGAGTAGTTTTCCTATATTTTCTTTTTTTTAAATTTTTGTTTTAATGTTTATTTTTGAGAGAGAGAGAGAGAGAGAGAGAGGGAGACACAGATTCTGAAACAGGCTCCAGGCTCTGAGCTGTCAGCACAGAGCCCGACGTGGGGCTTGAACTTGCGAACCGCGAGATCATGCCCTGAGCCGAAGTCAGACACCTAACTGACTGAGCCCCCCAGGCACCCCAGTTTTGCTGTATTTTCAGTTCCCAAGTGATGATTCCATGTAGAAGGAACTGGACTAGAGTTGCCGCTGAGGTTTCTGGCTACCAGACATTTAAGATCTTGACCTAAAGAAGCACTTTTTCATCTAGCCCTGAAGAAGCCACTGTTTTGTAAAAAGATGATCATTTCAAAGTGTTGGGTTGCTTCTTAGGTTCAACTGGTATGACTGTTTTTAACCCCCTGGGAGCACAGGCAGGTTTCTCGGATCGTTCGCCTTTAGACCAGGTTTTGTAAAGAGTTACCATTTTGGAGGGATGCTCGTTGGGTTCACATACCCTAGTCCACCCTTGTTCAGTAGCGGGGTTTGATGTTGGTACTGCCCAGCGCGGGACCACTGTTTTGTTAGGAACAACCTGCAATACTTCCCTAAAAAGACTTTTCATCTGTTCATTCAGCAAACGTTTGAGTGCTGGCTACAAGCAGCTCATTATTCCGTTTTCTCACATACCAGAAATTAAAAGGGAAAATCATGACACACATTCTAAGAAGTCACCTGATCTGTATTTTTTAATCTTTAGAAAAAACCTTTTTTTGAGTGTTTATTTATGTTTGAGAGAGACAGAGTACGACCAGGGGAGGGGCAGAAAGAGGGAGAGACAGAATCTGAAGCGGCTCCAGGCTCTGAGGCATCAGCACAGAGCCCGACGCGGGGCTCAAACTCACGAACCGCGAGATCATGACCTAAGCTGAAGTCAGATGCCCAACTGACTGAGCCATCCAGGCGCCCCTGAATGTTTTAGTCTTCATAAATAGAAAGATTAATTAGAAACACTCTGACACTAGGGAACTCTTTTCTGTCCCTACGGTACAAAATCTTTCTCTTACGGTTCCTTAACATCTTTTCCTCCTGGGTTGTTCTCCCCTCTTCTTTAGCGGTGGTGCCTTACACGTACCCCGTCGGCCGTGACGAAGGACCCTTGAGGAGTAGAGGATGAATACCAGTGATTGGGGGAGATTGGGGTGGGCACATTCTTCCTTCTGAAATACACAAAGATCCCAAGTTCTGGAGATGTGGGATGCCTTCATTAGCTGCGGGGGACGTTGTCTGTCTGTGGGCACTGGGAATTCCACCCTTAGCTCTGGGAACAGAAGCCGGAACAGAAGAGAAATAGAGCAGCCACGTACCTGCCACCTGCAGAGACCGCATCCATGCACGCTTTGTCCTGAGTGCCCTCACGCTGGGAGTGTGGTGGCGGTAAGGGTGCGGTGTCTGCCACCTAGCACCCTGCCTCCCTGCTTCCCAGCAGAGCAGCTCCCCTCACAGAGCCTTGGGAGGAGGAGCTGCAGGGACAGCTCAGGGCCCTCTCCATGTGGGCTCCATTTTCCAGAAACTCTGTGTGAGCTCAGCGGGATCCAGACCCTTGCCAGGTGCCGTCATCTGACCCAGCGCTAACCCTCCGCACGCATCCGTGCACACTTCTCTTCAGTGTCAGTCTCCACCAGTTTCCTGGGACTTAGGGTTGGAAACGGTGCTCGGTGGGAGTCCCCTCCGCCCCGAAGCTGGTGGCCGCTGCTCCCCAGAGCGTCCTGGACAGGGCCATCTTCGGAGGCCTTTCTGGCGTTCCTCTCATCGGTTTTGTTCCGCGGTGGTTTTGTGCTGGTTTGGGGATGGCCGGCCTGTTGGGGCTTCGGCTTCCTGGGCGGACACGTCTCTGTAAACTGTCAGGAGCGGCCGCTCGGCTGGTCATCCCATCTAGGCTGGTCCTGAAACCTGGCAGCCCTTGATGACGCTGTTTAGAGACAGTTTGCTGAACAGCTTCCTTAATGTCTTGTGATGTTTTAGTCCAGAACATGGCACGCTGGCCCATTTTGCCGTGTGCCTTCTAGCATTTCGTCACAAAGAAGCAAGATTGCATCCGAGCGCCTTGCCTCGCTGGTTCTCCGTCCCTCTGTCGGGATGGGGCTGTGGCCCTAGCTGCATGTCCCTGCACCTTTCTGGCTGAAGGAACAGCATCTGTGACTCCTGTCTCACACTTGCATGAATCCAGCTCTTGTGAATAGCTATCCCCCCTCCCTCAGCCCCTGCAGCGGACTTCTAGAAGGGAGGAAGGAGACGGAGACCTCAAGCGCCTCCAGACTTGAATGTATTTTGAAAGGATCCTTATGGCTCTTGAGTGTAAGCCTTTTATCTTAAAGGGGAATTATTCCGGGGGTGGGGCCGAGACTCCTGTGGCCCTGGCTGGGGAGAGTGGAGAAAGGACTAGAAACCGCCCCAAGCAGGAGACAGAGAGAGACTCTGGTACACGCAGCCTTTGTTTTAAAATTAAAACATTACGTAATACAAACATTTGCCTTCCCACTTTTACCCCCGCCACGGAAGAGCTGTCATTTCCCATATTTGGAATTTGGGGAGAGACAGGCCTCAACCGAGGACAAGGCCGGATTCAATCTATGCTTTGGGGGAAAGTAAGTAAATATGAGAGCCTCGAGGGCTGCGGTATTTCTGGTGAATCTCTGATTGCTGCGTGTGCCTCCTTGTCATAATTTATTCAGCAGCCCCTAACGTCCTGGTGCTGGTGCCGTGCCCATCAGTAATCTGACTCTGGTTTTCTTCTCCATATTTTGCCTTTTGCACATGTATAGGCATTCAGCTTTAATCAAGTCGGCTTTTCCTCTGTCGTCTGTAACGGGGATGGCTGAAGTCATGTGGAGGATTTTAAGTAACTAATCTCTTAAGACATTCTGCGCGTAATCTCCTCCACCCCCCTGATCATCCCGCCAGCATCGCAGAGATTTGCAGGGTTCTGCAGAGGAGGCGGGATGGGGGCTCTGGCATCCTTTGGAGAGGCCACGTGTCCTCCTGGCCGGTGACAGGTTTCTGTTTGCTTTTGGCGTGGGGACAGGGCCCGTGGATCATTTGCCATGTCGAGAGAGTTCAAGACGCCTGGTGAATGTGACTGGCGTGTTGGCAAATCTCGGAGGCGTTGCAGAGAACAAGAGGCCAGACTCGCCTGGAGACACCGACCAAGCTCAGGGCTGGCTCTCCAGGGGGGTTGAGGGATAGATCAGAGGGTCTGCGCTGTGCACTGGCATTGTCAGTACATTACATTGTATCGATTGGTGACAAGATTGGGGCTGCATGACCTAAAACTTTCACCTGCTGTGCTTATCACTGGAATGTGACTTCATGTGTGTCATTTATTAGGCCACATTGGATTACAGTTGCCCTTCACATCATCCTTTCTTGATTTTCCGTTTTCAACCCCTTTCTGACATTGGCTCAGTTTCTTGATGTCACAAGTGTCCTGCAAAAAAATTTGGCAAATACGACTGTGGGTTCAAGCTTCAGTACTTTCCTGTAACGTGACGGTGAAGTCCCTACCAACATAGACTAAGGAGGAGGGTTGGTTTGAATTCGTAAAATGTTTGAGTCACCAGGTATTTTTCAAGAACTTTGCTGTTATTACTTTTAAGTAAATATTGTAACTCAAACCAGACGAACGGAACGCTATTCTAATAAAGGTCCTTAGGGGATCCCGCTTTCGGAGAGAAATAAGAATGATTTGCAATTAGTGCACCAATTGTTTATGTAAATGGAGTTTCTGAAAAACGGGATTGTGCTTGAAAACAGTTTGTCCTCATAAGTATTTTATTTTTTTTATTTTTTTATTTTTTTAATAGTTTATTGTCAAATTAGTTTCCATTTCATAAGTATTTTAAATAGTCCCTGTGAAACCCTGTGTACATTTGCTGCCGGTACATTATATGGGATATAAAGACCTCTTTCACGAAGACCTAATTCAACATCATTAGCAATATCAGGATTTCCAAGTTAGTGGAGTCCCCGATCCTTACCCCCCAATGCTTCCAACACCACTTGCACTTACCTGTTTTAACATGAATTAATAAATTTAACAACTAGCTAATGTGTTCTGCTATGTGCTTGGCAGTGTGTTCTATAGTGAAGACAACAGCTGGCACTCTTATGTCGCTTACAGGCGAGCAGAGAAGGCCACCAAGCCCGCAAATACATACACGTGTAATTAATTACAGTAGTGAAGCTGGACGGTATATTACTTTTTAATTAGTGGTCTAACGCACCAGGCTGTAAGTGCCTTTGGGAACTTGGTGCGAACTTGAACTTGATCGTGGGGTCCCAAGCCCCTCCTTCGCCTGTTCCCTGGCGGGGAGTAGATATGGAGCGGAGCTGTGTGACATTGCCACATTTGTAGGTCAGAAAGCCCTGAATGGCAACAGCGTCATATGGTTCAGTCGTTATGTATCGAATATTGAATCCGCGTTGTAATCTGCGTGAACTCTCGGAGTGCTGCCTGTAACAGTTTTCTTAAGCCAGGGACGCGCTTGCTACCCTCCTGGTAAAGGAATTTTAAAATTTCTAAGAGCTAAAACTCAGGGACTTGTGATGTAGATAGGGCGCCTCAGTGGGACCTCGGGGCCTTGTGTTTGGTATAGCTTCCGTGCGGTTCCTGGCGCGTTTCCCAGCCCAGGTGGAGGCGTGTGCAGTGCTGTCGGCAGCCCGGAGAATCTGGGAGGCTGTTCTGGAAAGCTGACATGCAGGAAGAGAGCTGAGCGGGATGGCCCTAGAGAAGGAAGGCCCAGAGACCTGTCAGCAGCTGAAAGAGCTGCCTCTTCGGTCCGGAGTTAGAGGGAGCAGTCGCTTTTACAGCCCAGACCGCATGTGTTCTCGTATCCGACCCACTTGTGTGTGCCCACGGAGTGCCTGGTTCCTTGCTGGGCACTGACAGTCCTCATTGTAAGCCTCCTTTGTGCCCGACGGGCTGTGGACTGGATGTAGATCGCCGGCCCATTGGAGACGAGGGTTGAACTGAGGAGAAGGCCCAGCTGGGCCCTGTCGGGAGAAGCCCGGTGCTCTGGCGTGTGGCCTGCTCCTCCCTATCTGTGNACCTCCTCTGCTAAGTCCTTTTTTCGCATCTGTTCCAATTTGTTGGCCTTCTCTCCAGTTTCTCTCCACAAATGTCCAATTGTGTCCACTCTATTATCATGCTCTTTTCTCACACCCACAGGATAATTTCTAGCTCAGCTCAGTCCCACAGCTCTTTGCTGAGGACCCTTACGTGCCAGCACATGATGGGGGCGGCAAGTTGGGAAAACAGACACGTGACATTGGTCCCCGCCTCTGGCACAGGCTGTTGGGTGCCTGCACGGGACCGCCGTTCTTTCCTTAATGATGGAGCCCTGACTTGGTTCGAAGGTCGTGCCTCTGCCCCCGTGCTTCTCAAGGAAAAGTGACCCCATTTCCCGCTCCGGGGTACAAGCTGACCCATCTAAGCCAGTCATAAAGGCCATGATGTAGACATGGGGCATGTGACACAGTTTTGGACAGTGAGATATGAGAAGTCTGCCATAGGCACCCTGGGAAAAATGCCTTCTCTTAAGAAGAAACACGGAAGGGGGGCGCCTGGGTGGCTCAGTCGGTTAAACGCCAACTCTTGGTTTGGCTGAGGTCATGACCTCGCGGTTTGTGAGTTCCAGCCCTGCGTCAGTCAGGCTCTGTACCCACAGTGTGGAGCCTGCTTGGGATTCCCTCTCTCTCTCTCTCTCTCTCTCTCTCTCTCTCTCTCTGCCCCTCCCCCACTCATCAGTCAGGCTCTATACCCACAGTGTGGAGCCTGCTTGGGATTCCCTCTCTCTCTCTGTCTCTGTCTCTCTCTCTCTCTCTCTCTCTCTGCCCCTCCCCCACTCATGCTCTCCCTCTCTCTCAAAACAAAACAAAAGAAACACAGAAAGAGGACAGCTCCTTCCACTAGGTTCTTGGAAGTGAGGCATCCATCTTGTCACCATGAGGAAGGTAAGGCTGCTGCGCCCTCACAGGTGAGGAACCAGGGTCCTTGATCACAGAGCCACTAAGGACTGACAGGTCGGCACCCATACTTTCTGTCTCAGCTGTTGCAGCCAGTCGAGTTGGTGTTTCCCGCTACTTATAGTTGAAGGCGACCTGTGTTAGACACTCCCTCAAAGGAGCAGGAAATAAGGATTTACTCTTATAAAACAGTACAGGTCAGCCTGTCATCCAAAGGCACACTGCTCAGAGCCAGCGCTCATCCCTGTGCTGAGCCAGAAAGGAGAGAGGAAAGTCCAGTGGCAGGCAAAGCTGGAGCGAGGATATTGTACTTGGAATGGACCCTGGGGTGGGATTAGGATGTGTGTGGGAAGGGCAGAGGGCATTCCAAGCAGCGGACGGCGTGAGCAGACCCGTAGAGACAAGCACGGACGGGGCGCCGTCAGAGAATGGCGAGATTACGTCCTAACTAATCCCACAGGCAGATTCTAGACGCGGCGAGCTGCAGGCTTACAAGGTGACCCTCGATGGATGCAGCAGGAGGTGTTGAGAGCAGGGGAGAAGCCAGGAGCGGGGACCTGGAGGGGGAGGGGAGGCCACCATGGACCAGGTCGGTTAGAAGGGAAGACAGTAAAAGCTGGGTGGAATAATTCAGTTACGGTGGGGACGTGTGCGGTGAGCACAGTAGGAGATGGAGGACGCTGTCAAAGGAAAATCGTAAAGGAATAAAGTAACTGCCGAGGCGGGTTGATGGAATGCGGAGCCGGTGGCGGGGCGTCTAGAAGCTGCCTCTCAGGGTCTGAGTGTGATGACTTGGGAAATGACAGAAAATGGACATTTGAAAGAGGGGATCGATTTGAGGACAAGGCTGTCTGGTCTTTGCCAGTGGCGTTTTGCGGAAATGATGGAAGACCTAAGTAATGGGACCTCGAGTTCATCTGAAGATGCGGGTTAGGCCCTTGGAATGAGAGGCCGGGGCTTACGATGATGTGACAGGGACGGCACGGGCACACACATTCTCCTCCAGGTCTGCACCGTTTTGGGGGGTCAGGTGACCACACTTAGACCACACAATGGGTGAGGAAGTGACAGGTGACACCCCCTGGCAGAGGCAGCTAAGAGCCAGGATTCCTGCATTTCTTCCCCTCCCCCCAGGCCAGAGCATCCTGGGGCCCAAGGGCCAGGGGCCGAAGATGCCGTCACAAGCAGAGGAAGGCTGCCTTCCAGCAGAAGACTTGGATTGTCCTGCCTTTGGCCAGGAAGTCGTGGAAGCCAGATCTGAGGCAGTAACGGAATGGCGCTACGTGATCACTGCCGTTTGTCCAGGGTCTAGGTGACACGAGGTCTTCAGGTTACACTTTAACACCTCCTCCTGGCGTGGTCTGCCCAGGGGCCCGTGTGGAATGCTCGCTGGTGGCCTCCCGTTCTGCCTCCGGGGCGTGGTCCCCTTGGACGGTGACTTTGGCTCTTGCCTCTACTCCTGAAGGCCAGGGTAGGGGCTCCTACGAGCTGTGTTCGGGACACCGCTCCTCTCTCCAGGGGTACCGGCACGTCACATGGCTTGTTTAGGGGAATGTTCTGGTGGCCGGTATCCACTGGTGACCAGCTTCAGCGACTCAGTCATCAGCGGAGCTGGCCGGGGGTGCCTCAGGAGAAAGTTCCAGACCTCCAGGTTAAACCAAGATCGAGGCGCCGAGCCCATCTTTCTTATCCGTCTTCTTGTCAAGAGATTGCAAATGTGCCTTTTCTTCAGGGCTCGGGAGTGTGGAGCGAGCGAGGCCCTGGGACCGGGCAGGACTCATTTTGCCTGGCTGACTCACACGGTTTTCCTAAGGGCAGCCCCCCCCCCCCCCCGCAGCCCCGGGGGGCCTTTGGCATCTGGTTTTCGTCAGGCAGCGAGTAAAAGTGCAGATGCCGAATCTGATCTTGCTTTAAACAAAGCAGAGGAAGACGGCCTTTGTGAGGCGCCTCTCCTGCTCCGGGTGTGATCTGGGGCATGCTCTGATTCTTGTCCAAGTGAAACCTTCAAGGCCCACAGAGACCCAAAGGAAACCATTCAGACGGAGGGGGAAGCCGGCGCTGGCCCCTCGGGCCCGTCTTTATGAATTTGGAAACTTAAAGACATGGAGCCACCATGTCTCTTCTGCCTAATGTTTTTTTTAAATTTTCCCTCCACTTTCAACAAAACAAAGGTGTCCTGAATACTTGTGGGTACTGTTCCGTTCATGGGTAGCTGCTCGTATGTTCCCCGTTGCTCTCGTCACCTCTGACAGGGCTTCGAAGGTCCAAGCGTCATCCCAGGAGAAGAGTGACACTGAAGCCATCTGTCCCCCTGGCCTTTCCTTTATCCATCTGTCCTTGCAGTCATCCGTCCATCTGTCCAGCTAGCCACCATTCAATAAGCACTTGTTAGGGAGCCAGCAGTAGGATTTGGGGCAAGCTACTTAACTCTTCTAAGCCCCTGTTTCCTTCTTCGGCTGTAAAACAATAGGTGCCAGTGTGAGAGTCGAACGGGGCCACCGTAGGGAGAGGGCGCCAGGCTGTGCCGGGTGCCTGGAAAATCGCTCCGTCAGTGGGAGGTGTCCTTTAGGGCTGGGGCCCCTCCCTGGCACGGGTTGCCTTGGCCATTGGAGATTGGATTTAGGCCACAGTACACAGTCGCCGAGCCATTAACGCAAGACCTTTGGACCACGTTGTCACATTCCTTAGGATATCTTGCTGGTCTTGTTTCGGTCTGGGCGGGACCGCCAGGGCTGGGCCTCAGGCATCTCCGAGCCACTGACCATATGCCCTGGCCACCGAGTCTACATCAGCCTTGGCGTCACTTGATGTTGAGAGCTGCAGCGGCTCTGATGGGGCTCCTCACCCCATTGCCTGGGCGCTACTGCCTGGGTCTCGCCTGCCTGCCCGCCCCACCTCTTTGCCGCCCGCCACACCTCTGCCCCTGTGCGTCGGCGCAGCCGGTGTGCAAGCCAGCTCCCCCTCAGCCTTAGCCGTCTCCCACTCTACATTTCTCCACTGACAGCCCCCTCGCTTCTGCCTCTAGCAATGATGCTATCCTGTGATTCCTCTTCAGTGGCACTTACTGCCTCCCTCCACCTCTCCTCCAAGGACTTGAGGAAATGCTTGCCTTCGCTCTTTATGAGTCAGAAACGACCCCTGTCTTGGCTGGGAAGCGTGTTGTGCTAAGAGGAACTTCTGAAGTAAAATGAGATATACTAACGAACCGGCACCTCTCGCTTCCAAGCCCCTGAAGGTTCCTTGAAGCCTTGCGGATCCATCCTCCCTGACCCCGGCCCCTGGAAGTCTCTAGCTCCTCCGGAAGATAATGATAATGGCATTTCCCCCGGAGCCAGGCACGGGAATGCGCTGTCCTGGCGCCAGTGGGAAGTGGTGGGGAGTGGCTGAAGCTGGTGTCCCGTGTCCCAGAGCCGCAGGGTTCAAACGGCAGTGGGAACAAGCCACAGTGTGTCATAAAGGAGACTTTGTCCTGCTCCAGCGCTGCTCTGTGTTTAAGCCGGCGACGGGAGGAGACGATGCAGTCGTGGGCAGGCTCTTGCGTGGTCTCTCATTAAGGCAGGGAAATGAGGGGCCTGGAGGCCACAGCGCAGGCTGGCCTTGAGCAAAACGGTCCACAGCAGTCCGGCCCTTGCCACCCCCTCCGTGCTGTCCTCGGTCTTCCCCCCGCCCAGCACCCCAGCAGCCACATCCACGGCTTCCCTCCACCCTCCATGTCCCCCTCAGGCTACAGGCTGCCCTCCTTGTCTTCACTGAGCCCTCTGGTGCATCCCTGACCCCTGACCCGGAAGGTTTATGGATCAGGAGGGTGGCTCCTTTGCACTGAGGAGGGAAGCAGAAGCTGACGTTTACCGAACCCCCCACGTGGGTCCAGGCTGTGTGTGTTCATGCACATTCTCTGACTTCATCCCTGCTGTTTTGGGTCAGAGGACTGTTCCGCAGCCCCTTGTCCAGATGAGGCAGTCAGGGGTACAGCAAGGTTGTGTGATTTCTCTAGGTCACAGCCAGCACAGACCACTTCCTGCTAAGGAGAAGGTGTCCGGTATTGCTCTGATCTGCTTTAGTGTGGTGCAATTAACATGCAACAGAAATTCACCTGCATTAAGTGGGTGGCTCTCTGAGCGGGTGGACGTTGGCAAAGGTTTATGTGACCCGCCATCACAGTCGATAGAGAACGGCACTTTGGCCCCAGGAAGTTCCCTCCTTACACCTTCAGAGGCGGCGGCTTCGAATCTGGTTGCTGTTACCACGGTGCTGTCCTAGTCAGAACATGAGCCAGATGCAACCCTACAGTATGAAGCCTTTCGAATCTGACTTCCCTCGCTCAGCATAATGCTTTTGCGGTTCATCCATGTGCTTGTGTGTACAGACAGACTGCATTCTGTGATGGACAGATGTCCCATTGGTGGACATTTGGGTTGTTTCCAGTTTGGGGCTGTTATAAATCTGCTGTTTCATGTAGAAGCTTGGTGTAGATATAGGCTTTCATTTCTCTTGGGTAAATAAATACCAGGAGTGGGTATTGCTGGGTGGTAGGGCGAGTTCATGTGTGACTTTACAGGAAACTGCCAATGTGTCTTCCCCAGTGACTCTGCCATCCCACATTCCCACCAGCAGAGTATGAAGGGGGCCCAGCACACTTGACCTCTAATCTGGGACCTTTGCGGTCATCCCATCTGGTTACTAGCTGCCATGGTGTTAGTGGCTGATGATCGCTTTAATGTGTCCCGAACTTATGCTTTTCCTTTCCTTTTCTCTTTCTTTTTAAAGAGTCGTTTGCCTTTAAACTTCTTCAGATTAGAGAATTCCAGAAACCCCAGAGCCATTTGGGAAAACACATATTTGAGACCAGTTCCTCTAGACCCACCCTGGTACACAAGTCAGTATCCGACAGGGTTCTCCTGAGAAAGAGGACGTGTGTGTTTAAAACAACACACGCGTGTGTATGCATGTGTGCACATGTAGTGTATAGATGTGCATGCACGGACGTGTACGTGTATACACACAGAGGCACACATAAAGCGAGTTAATTTTGGAATCCTTCTTGTGGTTCTGGGGTTGGCAAGTTTGAAGCCTCCAGGGACGGCCAGCATACTGGAAACTCAACAGGATGTTACCCTGTGGTCTGAGCCTTGATTTCTTCTTCACAAGGGAAACTTCCATTTTTCCTCTTGACGATTTCAGCCGAGTAGCTGAGACCCCACCCCCCACCCCCATGGGTAACATCCCTCACGTCTACTGATCGTATGTATGTTTGGTTCAAAAACTGGCCAGTGTGGTGGCTAGGCCATAGGGACCAGTTACAGAGCCTGCCCTTCCTTGTAATGTGGGGTTTCTGGAAAAGTCTTAACGTGGAGCCAGTTGATACTAGACAGGTTTTCTCCAGGTGGCCCTCGGCAACCCAGGGCAGCCCCCTTTTCTGACCACTGCCCACCGCACAGACGTCCCCCTTTGCTGGCTTTCTTCTCTGCCATCACATCATCTTGGTTTGTAATTTGGAGTCACTGCCTGGGGCTCTCCTTATCAGGGGCCCAGGGACTGCAGTTTCCTGCATTCCTTTCCAGGTAAGGTCCCTGCTGATCTGGCAGCCCCAGATGGACAGGGGCGCTGTTGGATCATCGTTGGTCTTGGTGTGGCTCTTGGGGAAATAGAGAAAAGGAGTTGGAGGAGCATTGTGGCTGGGGTCACCTTTTTCTTTGTGGTAGCATTTCCTGTGGGGAGATCCCTGACAGGTGTTCTTTGAGAGGGATGAAGGAAGCGCGGGTCCTCTGGTCCGAGACGGCATTAGGGAGTAGAGTGCTGAGCACGGGTTTGGGGAGGGCAGGATCAGCCGGGGAACCTGACTGCCAGGCTCTGCAGTCCGGCCCCTGAAATAGAAAGCCGCAGTTTCCTGCCCTTCCCCTGACTCCTGCTAACTCGGTGACCTTGAGTGGATCTCAGACCTCTCGGGACCCCAGCTTCCTCACCGAGGAGTAGGGACAACGGTCCACACTGCATGGGGGGTTTGAGGGTCAGCTGCACCGTCCACGGGATAGCGTCTTGGGTACGCACATAGCATCCTGGGACTTGGCCTTGGCCACCGCCCTGCGAGGGGCCAAGCTGACACTGGAAAGCCACCTCTTCCTGCCCTCCTCTGAGACCGCTGTGCCTGCAGCCTCAGGCGTGGATGGTGTGACTGGAGCAGGCTGGCCCCGGGTGCTGTCAGCTGAGAAGGCGGGCCTCCGAGAGCTTGCGGCCTGGAAGCTTCCTGCCTGCTCTCACAGACTGACAGTCATAAATGCACCAAAGAGGACTGAGCCACTGCGGAGCGGCCAGGAGTCAAGGGCACAAAGGGGAAGAAGCTCAGGCCCCTGAAGGTCACTCGATGAGTATCCGTCCCAAATGGGATTTCTCGCTCCCTGAGGGTGTGAATACAAAAGTAGCTTTAGAAAGGGGAAGCCTTGGGGGAGGGACAAGGGCGCTGACCTGGGAATCCGGACCTGAGTTCTCTAAGCCCCCTTGTGCGGAACTAGCCATGTGACATTGCACACATTGACCTCAGTTCCCTTTTCTGCGTGCGAGGGAGCGGGACAGGATGACCCGACTGTGGAGCTGCCCCATAGCGTTTGGCGACTGAGCCTCTCCATCGTCGGTGCCTCTCACTGTGCTTTTGGACCAGAAAGAGGCTTTGCAGCCTCCCTTGTTACTGGGAGGTAAACCCCTGTGGTTAATGAATGACTGCTTTAGGGGCAGAGGTGGAAGGAGTGGAGGCTACAGGGGAAGGGGGGGGCACGCACGACCCAGAGGTGGACGATTTCTGGCAGGGCTACTCAGAGGAGCCTGAAAATGCCTTCGCGAAGCCGTTTTTGCCGTGGGCTCGCTGGCAGGTGGCCCTGGTGGCCCCCACTGACGACTGCCACCGTGGGCTCTCAGGGCCCAGGACACAGCAGTGATGGATGACGGTGCAGGGGACCTTCTGCCTCGACGCTCAGGACACTTCTTCCCTGGAGCTCCCGGCTCTAATCCATTGGCTCTAATTCTGGTTGCGGCTTTTCCTTTTCTACACTTTGTTATCCGCTTGAGCAGAAGTGCTCTCCCTTCCTCCCCTGTGGCTTTCTCCCTGGTCAAACTTTGCTCTGTTCTGCATCCCACTCTGTTTCTTTGAGGTTCATCTTTCACATCCCAGGCCTGGACCCCCGCCCCTGAAGCCATGGGGTCTCGGGGCCTCCCCGCACTAGCTGCTTAGAGGCATCCAGGATTCTAACATGATTCATCAAGGGTAAAGTCGCCCTCATAAGTGTGCGGTAGGAGCTCTTACCCTTGCGGAAGCCCTCGCGGACGTCAGAACCAGAAGCCCGGGGACCAATTTCTCTTCATTCTGAAGTTTTCTTCAAAGAGATCATTCTCGCACCTGTTAAAAAACCAAATCTGATAGAACAAAAACAAAGGAAACGTTCTGTATTTCGAAGTAAATTCCTTGGAACGACGTCTCGGGGGGTTTTTAATGGTGACTATTCCACCCATAATGCTTAAAAGTCTGGTACCATTTTGGGAATGCTAATTGGAGGGATGCTGTTCCTGACTTTTCTGACTTAAATCACAATAACACAATCCAAAGCCCGTCTCCCAGCTTCCTTTCGTCCTCTGCTGCCCCTCCGGCTCTGCCCCATGCCCTCTCTCAAGGCCACTCTCTGCCAGGATCACTGCTCTTGTGCTCTGCCCTGATACTGTTACAGCTTTTTCTTACTTTAATTTCTTTGTGTGGAAATTTTCAAATATATACTCCAGTGGAGAGAGTGGGGTGATGACCCCCACGCACCCGTCACCCACTTGCAGCCGTTGTCAGCTCCCAGCCAGTCTTGTTTTATCTGCAACTTCTCTCCCATTCCTCCCCTTCCCGTATTATTTTCCAGAAAACCCAAGGAACGCTTATTATCTGCCCACATGTCGTGGAAAGTTCTTGTCCGTTAGGCTGCATTTATCAGTAATTTGTGTTTGTGCTTGAAATCCACCTTCAGAATAACAAGGAGGTAACATTTTGTCCCCGTCAGATTGGTAAAAATGTAAAGCCAGACACAACTAGGGAGTTGACAAAGACGTGGGACAGAAGGAGCACTTAAACCTTGACCTTGGGAATGTAAATTGGTGTTCCAGTGTTGCCAGCGATTTGGGCAGCACACAGTGGGACTGAAGATACCCTTAGATGAACAATTATAGGCATATTCATTGTAGTGAAGGGCAGGGAAACCGTTTAAGAGTTCATCAACAGGGAAATGAATAGATACATTGTAACAGATGCAGTGAATATTCATACAGGGGGCCGTGATAGGCCACAGTCAAAAGGAAGGCACTCCGAATGACAGATGTCAACAGAGATTACTCTCCAAAAGGTTTTGTCAAGTAAAAAAAAGATGCAAAGTGCATTCAGTGATGACATTTGAAACAATTTTGAAATGTGCAGAAACGTTATATTGTTATACATATATAGTAAACGCATAAAAACCGCACGGGAGCGATAAATGCCAAGTGCAGGCTGTTGTTGTTTCTGCAGGAGGTGGGGGTGGAATGGCTCTGAGGAGGGGGAGACACAGACATGGGTGACAGCTCTAGAGCTTACTTTCTTGGGGGAAAAAAAATTCGGCAAGTGTGGCAAAATTTTAGGATTTGGCAGTCCCCGAATAGGTGCGGGTATTAATCCCTCTTCATTCAAAAATTAAAGAAACGTGCAGTTATTTTTCATCTTCTGAGCTTGAGATGGCTCCTGTTGTCGCATGATGTCATTAGCATCTAGACTGAAGCAAAGAAATGTGTCCAGTCCTGAGACGATGCATATTTTGTCATTCGATGACGGTGGGTTGCGGATCCCCTTAACTTCAGTAGGTTCCTAGAGGCCCATGATTCCACGTGTTTGCCAGACGCTGATATCGACAGTTAGAAAAAGCCAAGTAATGAAGCCTCAATGATTTGATTTAACAGGTTACAGAAGAAGCAGTTGCTCGGTGCTTCCTTTCTTCTTCCGGAGAAGGTGGGAGCCGTGTGGGGGAAGGGCCGGGGGGGACCCTTCCTTCCCTGTATGGAGTCTGGCCCTTGATGCCGTTTCCTTCCTCTCTACAAGCAGTCGTTTAACACCTGTCTCCAGGCCCAAGGCTTGCCCCGGAGGAGGGGAGATGATCTCCAAGGGGGTGGGAGTTGGAAATGAGCCCTGGGTGACCACATGTACGCAGGAGGAAGGGCCCTTCTTTCCCAAGACACATGTCTTAAAGCCCTGGTCCCTGCTTGTCCGTCTTCAGCTATGCGCCCTGCAGCCCGGCTTGTCCTGTCCCGCTAGCCAGAGCTCACTCTCTGTCCCCTGGTTTTGCGCGGGCCCTGACTTCCATGGGGATGAGTGCCTCCCCGTACCTGCCCTTGGGCTGCCTGTCCTTAACTCCTGTTTACTTCCCAAGATTCAGATGCAGGTGGCTTCCCGAAGATGCCCTCCCAGACCCCAGCCTCCCACGGTCCCTGTGCAGTTAACTCCTTATCTGGCCGGTGCTTCGCTCCACGCCCATCCCCCTACCTGTTACCTTTTCCTGGGCAGCGGTGCTGTGGAATGGTTCCGAGTACAGACCCTGGGCAGATTCCTTAACCTGGGGCCACCACAGTCGTCTGCAGACAGGGATGAGAAAGGCACCGACCTCACGTTGTTGTGAGGGTTAGATGTGCCCCACACGAGGCGTTTGGAGCAGGGCCTGGCAAGGCTCAGTGCTGAGCGGAGCTGGTACGGCTGTTGTTGTTTTCCTGGTTCCTCCCCCTTCCTCCTCCTTCCTTCCTTTCTTCCCTCCTTCCTCTTCCTTTGTCCTTATTGTTGTCAGTCACCAGCCCAGGAAGATGGAAAACGTTGTAAGCAAAGCCCACTGGCAGAGTTTGGAAGCACTAGGTGGAGGCTGGATGGCTGCGGGCGCGGGCCTGGGCTTTGGACACCATGCAGGCCAGGAGGAGGTATTTAGATATGAAGGGACTGGCGCAGTGGAGCCCCTAGAAACATAACACCTTTTCTTAAACTTCATTTGTATTTGTAATACGTGCGGAATGGCTTAGGGTTTGGCATCAAGTCGCGTTTATTGACAGTGCCTTCTGTGCGTGCCAGCCAGAGGCGTGCTGATGCAAAGGGCGGACAGGCGGGAGCGCGGCGCTCTGTGTCCAGGCATCCTGTTCAGCGTTTTCTGACTGGCTTAGGGCGATGTAGGATTCTGTCCTCGACCTTTCTGCATTTTTCCCTTGAGTGTTTTTGAAGGTGAAGGTCACTTAAAGTCATTTAAAGAACTTCAACACAAGAAGAGACAACAAGTATGTTGGTTGGTAAGAAAAATAAAAAAACAGACGGGGTAGCCTGATGCTCTGTATTGCGTTAGGACAGAAGCAAGGTTTGGAATCCAGCTGCACAAGTGCGAGATCGGGGGGCCACTGGATGGGGGGCCGGCTTCAGTTGGCAGGCACCAGCCACGTGCTGTGGCCACCAAAGAAAGCTGCCTTGTCTGTACTGAAAGAAATTTGGTGTCTAGAACCAAGGTGGTATGGTGGTCTGCTTGCCCTGTGCCGGCCAGACCGCAGGTGGGGCACGGCCTAGGTTCCGGGTCACACATTTGGCGGGACAAAGGGAAACCGGAGCCTGCTTAGAAGAGATGGGGAAAGGTCTAGGGCTGTCCAGCCTGGAGAGGAGGAGCCTCGGAGCTTCTAGATGGCAAGCTCCTTGAGCACCAAGGTGGTTCCTGGACTCCTCTCTCAGCTTTAGCACCCGTCTCCGTGTCTCGTGCCTTGAATGTGCTCAGTTGTTGTCCACGGAATGGGTGGACAGGTGGCTGGGCTTGTCCTGCGTCCAGGATCCCTGAGTGCAATATCTGTTCAGAGCAAAGAAGAACTTTCTAACAGAGCTTCCCCTCCTGGGCTGTCATCAGCGGAGATGAGCCACAGGTGTGACAGTCAGGCTTAGGGGGTCCCAAGAATCATCCTTTACATCCCTGAGACAGGGCTTTGTGTGGATGGAGGTAAAGGGAGTGGGTAAAAAACACTACAATTTCCGGGGGTGGCCAGGAACAAGCAAATTTGTAAATGAAGCGACTGACAACTTTTAAACGTACCTCTTCCCGCCCCAACAATACTTTTTATAATTCCTGATTAAAATGCCCTAATTTGAAATAACACGGAGTAGAATTTAAGTTAATAGTGTAAATCGCAGTCCCATTTGCTCAGCCTCACGGCCCAGATCGGCAGAGCCATTTGTCACAGTTTGTTTTAAAGCCAGGAAGAAAAATACTCCTGGCGGCTGTCCAGAACTTTCTCGTTGGAGATGCTGTCTTTGGAACATGGAAGGGGTGGGTGGTGAGAAAGCTGAGGTTGGGCAGAAGGAGGGCCGTGCGCCAGGAGGCAGGAGGTGGGCTTCCAGTTTCCGTCCCTGGCTTGCTGGTGACCTTGGCCGAGTCCTTGCAACCTCTCAGGCCTCGGTGCCTGGTGGAGAGCTGGGCCGGGCGGTGCATGCCTTATCCGGGTCAGGGGCTGGGCCAGGGACCTTCTCGTTTTTCCCTTCAGTCAACAAATATTGGAGCTCCTCTTAGGTACCAGGCACCATTCTAGAAGCTGAGAATCCAGTGTTGCCAGTACTTTTTCTCCTTTTAAGCCCTAGGAGGCTACGAATGGCATCCTCCATCCTGGAGAGCAGCATTTGTTCGGGGCATGAGCACTGAGCGCACGCAGACCATGGGGACCGCGGGAGGAGTCCTGAGCAGCCTGCCTTCCTCCTGATGTGCTTGAGGCCCGAGAGAGGGGAAGTGGGGCCAACTCAGAAGTGCATGAAAATGAAGCTACGGAGATTTGGAGCCCCTCTGCACACTGGAGGACCCATAGAGCTGGCATAGGGAAGGTGGTGGTGGAGTGGGGCTGTCTGCAGGGCCCCACTTTGCAGGTGAGGGTTGCTCTTTGGCATGGAGGTGCACTAGGAAGGGGGTTCTGGGAGAATGAGCGATTGATTCATTCCCCAAGCACATGCTGGTTGCCTGTGGTGGAAGCACAGAGGAGCCCACGCAGATGGGTCACGGTGGGGCTGTGACTTAAGCTGCCTGGTCGCTAGTGAGGCAGAAGGGGGGGGCACGCTGCCCCAGGGGCCAAGGACAGCCTCCCAGCAGAGATGCCTAATGGGCTGGGCCTTCAGGAGGGACTGGGAGTTGGCTGGGTGTGGGGCAGAGAAAGAGCCATTCCCGGGAAGGGCTTTGGGGTCTTCCGAGTTTGCATTCGTGTTGGGGGCGGAGACAGAGGCCCCATCACCAGGCATTGGTCATTTGATTCTTGGAACAATGGGGGATATACTTCAGTGCCCAAAAAAGCAGTGACCATCACAGTGTTCGAGGCTGAGAATTCTTTGTGCTTAAGCTGCCATCCGTCTTTTCTGGAACACCGTGGGTGTAAAATAAAAAATAGCCCTTCCTGCTCTGTGTGTGGGGAGTCAGGGGGATGAGGGCTGGGAGGTGGCTGGCAGGCCAGGGGCAGAGGGTAGCAGGTGGACGGAGGTATGGCTGCCCAAGGGGGACACACGAGGGGCAGGGAGTGACTGAGTAAACAGGATTTAGAGACGGTCCACATCAAGGTGGGAGAGAAGAGCAAGGACTCTGCCAGGAAGAGAGCCGAGGAAGGCAGACATCAGTGGGGGTTGTCTGGGAGGGAGTCAAGTATGGGCAGACACAATGAATTTATTTAAACACATTTCTGGAACTGGCGGCTCGACTCCAGGGCTTGGCCAAGCTCCGAGCCTTAAAACCAATAAGAAGTGGGGGCAGGGAGGAGGGGGCGCCTGGGTGGCTCGGTCGGTTGAGTGTCCAACTCTTGATCTCGGCTCAGGTCATGATCTCATGGTTCATGGGTTCAAGCCCCGCGTCGGGCTCCACATTAACAGTGTAGAGCCTGCTTGGGATCCTCTCTCTCCCTTTCTCCCTCCCTCTCTCCCCCTCGCCCGCTTGTGTGCACACACACATGCACACTCTCTCTCTCCCTCAAGTAAATAAACTTAAAAGAAGTTGGTCCCTGAGGTGAATTTGAGAGGTCTAGACCTGGGGGATTCCATTGTTTAGAGGTGCATTATCAGTTATATAGAGCTTTTCAACCGACCATCCCTAGTCTTGGTGGCTTAAAATAATCTCTTATTCTCTCAGGAATCCCACAGGCCAGGACTTCAGGAAGGGTTTGGCTGGCGGTGACTCTGGCTTAGTGTCTTTGGTGAGGCTACAGGCAGCTGTTGGCTGGGGCTCCAGAACGTGGAGCTGTGGGGGCCAGCATCTCTTGCTGTCCCCATGGTCCCTCCTGGGGCTGGCGTGGCTTCCTCCCAGGATGGCGGGCTCAGGGCTCAGAGCAGCCAGGTTCTTCCCCAGCTCCCAGGGCTGCAAATAAGCGTCCCGAGAGGGCGTCATAGAAGCCTCTGTGACCTAGCCTTGAAGGCACGAGGGTCTCTAGCCCGCCTGGATTCACGGGGAGGAGACACCGATCTCCTCTATCACTGGGAGCCGTGTCAGAGTCAGGTGAGCAGAGCACATGGAATGAAGGCGCCGCCGAGGTCAACTTTGGGGAACAGTTACTTAGGTGGAGAAATGGGAGGAACAGCTGAACTCCCCAATAGTGCCATTATAGGCGGGGGGAGGGCGCCACCTGTGGTCTGGGGGGCAGCCCAAGATACTGGTGCCGCTGGGCCAGGACCATGTGCTCTTGTTGATTACTTGTTTTCTTCACTTGCTTGAGCCCTTCCCCCACCTTCCCCTTCGTTTCTAAACAACACCTCATTGGAGAAATTGTAAGTTATCCTAGTCTTTTTTATTGTCTCTGGATTTCACTCCGGCATAGCATGCATTTTTATTCATTTACTTCTGAATGAGTGAATGGATGCATGTGTTTAATTTAAAAAGATACAAAAGGATGTAGACAGTGGAGATGAAGCCTGTGCCTCACCCCGTCCCTGGAGAGACTACCGCCTTTGCAGAGCGCAAGTGAAATGTTCTCCCTGCTGGTCGCTGCCGCTGCCGCCCCCATGGCTCTGGCCTCGCGCTCCCGCTCTCTGGGCCAACCCAGAGGCTCTTCCCCAGCCAGCACCCCCTCTCCAGACCCATCCACCCAGCTTCACAAGAAAGGCAGGGCCTGCGGACTCAGGGTCAACCTCAGCCCGGGGCTCTGTTCAGGGCTTTCTGAACCTGTCATTTTAGATGTTGCTTCTAATTCAAGCTGGATTCGTTCCACATTTGGTTCTTTATTTCTGCTTTGTGTGGTTTCTGAGTGTTCTTTTACTCCCAAGATCCTGATTCCTGATATTTTTTGTTCTGTCAATTACATGTACATTTCCCCCCAGAGGGAAATCTATAGAGTTGGGGGAGTCCAGGGGCTTTGGAGTTTACAGACTCACATAAACTTGGAGCTGAAGAGGGACGGTAAGGAGCTCTTCACTTTCCCTTTTCATTCGTTTGTTTTGGTTTTATTTATTTATTTCTTGTGCATAGGGAATTCAGCCCTACAGAGGAAATGGAGAGATTGTCTATTGTAAAACACCAAACAAAGTCAAACAAACAAACCTCCCACAAAACCCCCAGGCCAGCTTGGCTCTGCTTCCTTGGGATGGGTGTCAACCTGGACAGCGCCCCGGGCCCTGGAGCAGGGGTAGGACGTACCTGACCCGGCCCTGGACAGAAACGCCCAAACCCAGGATCTTCCAAATGGCTCAGATGTCAGGGACCCCGGCGTGGAGCCCGGGCCTGGGGCTGACTCCTTAGCTGGCCTTCCAAAGGACAGATTGCCGCTGAGCTCTGCACGGTACCTGAGCGTAGCTCGCAGACCCTGAAGGCTGTGTCTCTGCACTGCATAGCATCGATCTACCGCATTTGAAGCTATTTTGTTCTCTCTGAGCGTCCACAAAATTCATTACTTTACAATGAGCCTGCCAGGGATCACTGCAGTGAAGAGGCGCTCCACTCAGGTCCCAGGGTCTCATTCTTAGGGAATTTTGCCTCAGCAAGTAAATCAAATGCTCTGTAAGTGCACCAAGGTCACCATCTCCACCCGTGGGGATCTAGGACTTTTCCAGAGCCCCTTTCTGGCTGTTGCCTTGCCTGTTCCTGACTGCAGCCCTTTACTTTTCCGGATTTGGCTGGAGGTTCAGAAAGGGTTTAAACTGCAGCTCCTCTGCCCGTAAAAAGCACCCCACGCACTGGGGCCTGTGCTCGGCTCTGTGGGTATGGTGAGCTAATCCCGCCAGACCAGGGGAGCTCTAAGTTCATGCGGACGGCTCTGTTTTCCCTCCAAGAGCATGGATTTCCTGGACCGTCCTTGATCAGTTCGGGGAGACAAAGATATGGCCGAAAAAGGATCACCAAGCAGGATTAAAAGTTAATCCCTCACCATCCGCGTCCTCATTTGTTCCCTTCCGGGTTTGCTTTTCTTTCTGCCTCTGAGGACCCCTCATTCAGAGTGTGGTGTGGTCAGTCACTCCACATTCTCTGGAAAGTGGTTTCAGAGATGCTGTTTAAATCCTGGCGAGTATGTCGCCTTTCAATGGCAGTCTGCTGTGCTAGGGGATGCTGGCAGCTCCCTGCCCCGCCCCCCGCACTCATCCCCCCTCTCCACGCACCCACCCATAGCTCATCTGGCCCTACACAAAAGGCAACTGATAACTCTCCTTATCAGCACTAGATGCACTGGAGACCTTCAGGGATGGTCAGCATTTTCTGGGTTTGATTACCGCGTAACTATTTTAAATGTGCAGCCCCAGCGAAGTGATAACCTTCACAACCGTACTATCAGAGCCCTTGTTCAGGGGATCATTTTTTGGGTGGACACTGGCTGTCTTTCCTCCCTTTTCTCAACCCAGACTTGTGTGAGTCTGGAATCCTTGACCGCCTTCCAGGAATGGGCTCTGCCCTTGGTGACTTCCGCTGTGTCTGGACCTTCGTGGTAAGGACGCCCACTGGGGAGCTGTGGGGTCTGCAGCTGATGGAAGAGGCTCTGAGGAGGACTGAACGCCAGGTATTGGGAACAGTCTTGCATTAACCGTCTCCTGGCAACTTCCTCAAAGGCATCAGTGGCTTATTATGGCCCGCAAGGCACCTCCTGTCCGGGCACCTGCCATCCCTCAGCTGCATGCCCATCCTCCACCCGCCCTGTCCTGCAGAGGGTTGTTGGAGGAGGTGACTTCTAGCTGCAAGCGGTGGGGTGGTCCGGAGAGTGGGGCTCTCAGTCCACCAAAGGCCTCATCAGCTTCCCCACAAACGCACTTCCTCTGTCTTTTTTCTGCCCACCCACCCCATCGCCCAGACCTAGGAGCTGCTCCCTGGACATGCTTTCAAGCTCTTGACCACATTTCTGTGCATCTTTTTGGCCAGAATGCCTCCCTCTGCCTCCTGTGATCTGCTCTGGTTGGGTCCTCAGATGGCACGCTTCTGGATCACTGCGAGGATCCCCTGCTGGGACCCCTTACCCATCACCCCTGCCAGAACCATCTTCCCAAGATACGATTCAGAATAGATATTCTCTGTTTTACCCGCCACCCCCTCCGTGGCTCCTCACTGCTCTTGGATCAAAGCCTCCTTAGCATGGCGGTGAGCCCTGGCTTCGTCTTGGTCTGGCCCTCCGTGGGCCCTCACCGTGGGCCCTCCAGCCCCCTCACGCAGCCCTGTGTGGACTCAGCCTGCTCTGTGCCGACGTCCAGGCCGTGTCGTTCAGCCTCGCCGGGCAGGAATGCCCGCTCATCCTGGTTCAAACTGGCACATGGAAGCGCTGTTCTCTGAAGCTCTCCTGACCCCCCCGTGGTTGGCAGGGACCACGTGCCCTGTGTCCCCCACGCACCCTTCACAGCGCCGGTGGCACTTCGCAGCCTTCATTTACACACCTGTTTGCACGCCTTCTAGACTATGAAGGGACTTGGGTCTCGCAGTTCATCGGCCTAAATAACACAGTGCCCGGCAAAGGAGAGGCAGCGTCCGTATTTGTGGGACGGATGAACGAGGACTTCACGGTACTGGCTCTGCCACCACTGTGACTCTCCGTATCCGAGCCTCCACTTGCTCCCCTCATATGAAAAATGGGGACGGTACGCTTCTCTTACAGGGCGGTTGTGGAATTAAAGTGAGAATGCGCTTGGGGAAAATGCTAGTAAGGTGCAGATTTGCTAACGCCAAGGATTTCACAGGTACTCATCCTTATGTCCCTTTGCAGGTGACAGCCAGGCAGAAAGCCTCAATTTCAGGATAACACATCTCATTACTGCCTCAAATCTTTTGTCTCCGTCCCGAGAGGGCTTCTGCCTTGCCCCTGATTAGGAGGGTGTGTCTGGCGAGCACCTTCAGCAGGTGGGCCGGGGGTGCTGCCACCAGGCAGAGGCTTTTGAATCCTCCCTTCTTTGCGGGACCATTCGGCAAATGTTCAGAATCCCAATCCCGAAACCTCTGTTCTCAAGGCTCCTCCAGGGCCTTTGATGGTGCGGCCGCCCTTGCTCTCAGGCTCTCAGTGGGGAATTACAAACAGCCCATAACGTGGGTCATGTCCTTGGCCCTGGGTAAGTCAGAGGCAGCCTGCATGTTAATGCCTGAGCTTCTGCTTTCTCGGGACTCCTCCGGCTGGCTGTCACTCAGGTGCCTTCTTTGATTCCTGGAAGGACGCTTGTCATCAGGGTTCGCGGTGTCCGTTCATGCTGCGCACGCAGAGCCATCCAGTGAGAAGAAGCGAGAGGAGAGATGTGCCCGAGGGCTTGGAACGGATCAACATGGAATTGAAAGTTGAATAACTCGGAAAACGAGGAGTTTTAGCAAAGTGACTAAATAGCTGGGAAAAAAAAAAAAGGAGATGAGGTCAAACCTGTTCCGCCAGACCCTTGAGCAAGTATGAAGCTCAAATAGAGGGCAACTGATTAACCATGCGATATGGCACACCTCCCAGGTCACGGGGCCAGCCTGGCCCTGGCCGATTTTGCCATCGTATTCGCTCTCAGCCTTCCCTGTTTTACGTCACCGCCCCCTCACCCCTGCCCTGCACAGGCTGCCTGGCCACCCCCTCCTCCCCTACTCACACAACCCTGGATTTGTCTGCACCAAGACATTCACCCCTCTCTGACTCCTTTTCTGGGGGGCCGGGGGGGGGGAAGCGGTTTGAGAAGCACGTTTCCAAGAGTAATCCATGCAGAGTGCAGAATGCTTAGGGAGCACAACATGCGAGAAAGATTGTCACTGGTGGCCCTCCTCTCCTTTAGCCGTTTCCTGCACACAAGCCCGGGACTTTCCCCACGTGTATATAGGGGGTGAGCGGTGTCGAGGGGTGAGCAGCGTGGTGGGGGGTGAGCGGCGTGGGTGGGGTCTTTAACAAAAACACTTTCCAACCCATTAGAGCCTTTTCCTCCTTTAACTTAGTAACGTGGTTTCAACATTTTTAGGTGCCCGTAACATTCCCCTCTGTGATTTTTGATGGCTGCGTAGTATTTCATCACATGTGAAGGGCCGTGATTTATGTAATAGAGTCTTGCTTGATGGACCTCTCCCTGCTTCTGCGGGCGCCCCTCGCCCCCCTTTGGAAGGCCCTCTGCTCCCTCCCAGCAGAGCCCCACAGGCCTTCCAGGACCGTATTCAGAACTCCGCAGGGCTGCTGCTGTCTCATCCCTGGGCTGCTGCAGAACTAACCTTCACCTCCACGGTTCTCTTCTATGTGTCTGTGCTCCCCAGGAAGAACCAGCAGGGGACCCGCCGCTCACTACCTGGTGACAGTCATGCTCAAAGCATGTTCCTTGAATTAAATTGGAAAAATATGCAACCCAAGGGCTGCCCACAGACGAGGGCAAAGTGCAAGAGACTGAACCACCAACAGTGAAGGTCAAAGCTGAGAGAGAAGGAATGGCCATGAATTATGATGATAAGGTAACAGGTGCTTAAGAAGAACCCCAGAGGCAGTGTCCATGCACTTGACTCTTAATTTTTAGTTGAGTGTGGATGTTGGGGCCTTATTGGTGTGCTAGACATCTGTCAGGATCCCTGGCCACTCATGCTTGAAACAGGGGGTTGCCCTCTTCCCCGTGGTCCCCCCTGCCTTGTATACAACAGGGACCAAGGGGTCGGTGCTTATATGCCAGGCAATAGAATACAGAAGCCCATCTGCTCAAGTCTGGCTGGACCTGGGTGAGGTGAAGTGTGTATCATAAATGGTCCCCAACTCCACAGCTAAGCCTTTGAAGTTACTGTCTGGGGGTTTTGTACCAAGAGCCCTAGTGGGGAGTTGGAGGGGAGCATAGTAATAATAGGCTTGTGTGAACTGAATTGTTGGAGCACAGAAACTTTGGCGAAGTAAAGGAAGCCTATCCTGGAAGAGAGGAGAGCCTAGGTCACGTGGGTCTCCAGGTCCGGGCTTTCCAATGTCCATGACCCATACTCTTGGGTCACTTTGAACTTCTTGTCATATCCCCCTTCTCCCCTCCCCCCGCCCTGACGTGAGTTAGTCGAATGGGCCCCGGTGCTGAGCTTCTTGTGGTTGTCCATCTAACGTCCAGGGGGGGCTCATGTGTGTGGGGATGGGCCTGGTAGGCAGGATGGTCGTCTCTGCTGCCGGCCCATCTGCTTCCCTTACTGCCCCTCCCTCCCTGTCCTGCAAAGCCAGCCCTGGCTCCCAGAGGGAGCTGTCGGGGCCTTCCCAAACTGAAGGTGGGTGTTCCGGACTTTTCCTACTGGACTCGTTGGCTCAGAGGCCCATCCGTCGTTTACTGGAGTGCCTGCCAAGCCCCACGCACTGAGCTCAGGGCACCCACGGGCAGTGACACAGTGGCTCGCCGTCCAGAGATTCCTGCTGAGCATCACAGCGGGACCTCCAGAAGGCCGAGTGAACATGGGGAGAAGGCCGTGGCCTTGGACAGAGCTGGGAGAACAGCACTGGTGGCTCGTACAAGGAGGGCACACCGAGGGGGAGCTCAAGGGGCTGCACCAGAGTGGGAAACAGCCCTCAGGGCACCCTGAAGGCCCCCATGTCTCACCTTTGTGTACCCGTGGCCTTGGTGCCGGGAGACAGCACAGGGTGGGAGGACACTGTGTCGAGGGACATGGCACAGCTTCCTGAAGCCACAGGCACCAGTTCACACCCTGATGCCCTGGACAAGACCCTCACGTCTTCTGCAGCCCTTACTGCCCCCCTGCAAGCTAACGTCCTAATGCTGCCCGAAGGATCTCTGCCGGCATTTTCCAGGAAGGACCTGGGCTTAGCGTCCTCCTCTTCCTGGGGCCACAGGAGCATCAAGGGGGATGGAGAAGCCTGCCAGCTTCTAGAAGGAAGAGCCAGGTGACAGGGCATGACGGGAATGGAAGAGGCGTCTTTCCGCTCCTCCTGCGGGATGGCGGAGGCGACCAACGAGGAGGCTATTTGGAGACCCAGCACCTACCTCTCCGTGAGCCTGGGAACTTGGAGAAACTGGGGCATCTGAGGTCCAGAAATGCCCCCTAAAATAGTGTCCGCGGCCTCAGTTATGAAATGCATGCTTGCGAGGAGGAACGGGCCTTCACTGGCCCCAAGCGAGGGTTCTTGTGCTGGAACTCCCGCGAAGCTTGTGGTTCCAAGGCCGCCAGACTTGACCTGGGAGCTGTGTGGCGAGGTGGCCTCTTACTGAAGTGAAGTCAGCCTGATGCTCCGCCCACTTCTGTTATCGTTGAAACCAGATGGAAGGAAACAGTGGTCAGTAGATGTAGGGTGATTACAGGCAGAGCATTTACAGGCAAGTAATCTGATTCCGTCTTTCCATTTTTTTTTTCTCCAGAAAATAGAAGGCAAATGCTGGCACTTATATTCAATTATAAGTATTTGCTGTTGGATATGGTGCCTTGATTGCTGATATGGTGGAATTGGGAAAAGGGTCTATTACCTTAGCCACGGACATGGTTGGGTCAGGGCAGGCTACACTCTCCCCCGTCTCCTTTCCAGATGCTGCTTCCGTGCCGTACCTTCCTTAGGATGGTGGTGAAGGGGCCGCAGAGGAGGAGTATGAGAGGGTGGATGGGACTCTGGGGCATTAGCCCTGCCTTTGTTGGGACTGGAGGGTCATGGCTCCAGGGGTGAGTGACAGGAGAGGGGGGCTGAGGAAGGGGAGGGAGGTGTGGTCCTTGGGATGGGTCCTAGTGCCAAGCTTGTCATGGAGTGAAAGAGCTATGGGTGTCTTAGAATTGGTCTTCCAGTGTGGGTTAAATGGTGAAGGAGAGAGAAGCTGGAGGGGTGGATAAATTCAGGCGAGGAAAACAAAAAGACAGTGTTCCTGGACAGAGAACAGGTTTCGAGTTCAAGTTCAGCTGCTTGCTGCTCGCAGATCACTACCTGAGAGGCAAGTGATGGTGGCAAAAGGAAGCTTGCTTTATTCAGGAAGCCAGCAACCTGGGAGGGTGGTGGACTCACATCTCAGAGGCCGTCTTCTGCATCCAGGCAAAGCTGGAGTGGTTTAAAGGGGAAGGCAGGGGAAAAGAGGAGGGTGTTCCATGCAAGAAAAGCAGGTGCCCTGGTGGCTAGTCCTAGGGGCACATGACTCCGGACAGATTTGCTGGCATCAGCCGCAGCTGTTTTCCAGTGTAGTCGAACCTTATCTTCTGGGAAAGTCCAGTCCTTCACTCCTCAAGGCCAGTGGTTTGCAGATCTCAAGGAGAGCAGGTTATAGTTCATCTCCAAACCAAGGGATTGAGGTGTGCAAGCAAGGAGTGCATAAAAGCTCACGAGTTATCCATCAAGACTGGTTGGAGTGTTGTTATAGTAGGAGGCATGTGGAAAGAGAAGAGCATGCTGGTTATAGCAAAAAAATTAGAAATTACCTGGAGCGCCTGGGTGGCTCAGTCGATTAAGCATCCGACTTCTGCTCAGGTCATGATCTCACGGTTCGTGGGTTCGAGCCCCACGTCGGGCTCTGTTCTGACAGCTCAGAGCCTGGAGCCTGTTTCAGATTCTGTGTCTCCCTCTCTCTCTGACCTTCTCCTGCTCACACTGTCTCTCTCTCTCTCTCAGAAATAAATAAAACATTAAAAAAATTTAAAAAAAAATAAATTACCTACTATCCATCAATAGGAGAATAAATAAAATGTGGTGTAATTCCAGGAGGGGATACTATATGCCTGTATAAAAGGAAGGAACTAGAGGGGCGCCTGGGTGGCTTAGTCGGTTAAGCGTCCGACTTTCGCTTAGGTCATGATCTCGCGGTTCGTGGGTTCGAGCCCCGCGTCGGGCTCTGTGCTGACTGCCAGCTCAGAGCCTGGAGCCTGTTTCAGTCTGTGACTCCCTCTCTCTCTGACCCTCCCCTGCTCACGCTCTCTCTCTCTCTCTCCTAGAAATAAATAAAAAATATTTAAAAAAAAAAAAAGGAAGGAACTAGAATTATATTTAAACTCAAAAACATTGAGGAGCAAAACCAAGGAATGTGTCTGTATGGAATCAAAGTGTTTATATGACAAAGAGGTGACTGTAACTGTGTATTTTCAATGATTATAAATGTATATAGATTATATGTATATATATGTGTAGATGCATATACACATAAATATATCCATACGCAAATGGATTTTTAAGAGTCTGGAGTGATATATCCCTAAATCACGCCAATCTCTGGGGAAATGAGGGGGGGGGGTTGGAGTAGAATGACAGCTGGTAGTTGGAAGAGATTGAAGGCTTATAATATTTTCATTGAAATGGTTTACATGGTCTAACTTAAGTAAATATTCGGATGTTTCAAACATTTTTGAAGTCCCAGTTCAGCCTTCTAAGGAGGCAGCTTCAAGTTTAGTAGTGAGTAAACAAGGCAGCAGCTGGGAAGCAAGGACCCAGCGCAGGCGCTCGGTCGCCCAAGCCCTAAGTAGGCAGTGAAACAGCCTCATCGTGACTCAGCAATGCACGCATCACGGAGATCAAGGTCAGTTTGGGGTGAAGGGAATCATTGCGTTTGCTGTCTTCGCCGGTCCTGTAGCTGGTAGTCACACCTTCTTAGAAGTGGCATCAATAATTTAGTGTTAATTAATCATCACCTTTAGACCAGCTCTATTTTAGGTACCACTGGGGATTTAAAAGAGAGAGAGAGAGAAGGAAAGAGGGAGTGAGTGATATTTTCGTCCTTGAACTTAAAACCAGGCCAGGCCCTCATCTTGTCTCACTTGACTGTGAATTTGGTCTCCCTGCTTCCGAGCCTACCCTCCGCTCTGCCCTCCACCCACCACCAGAGGAATGACTCAAAAACACAAGTCTGGTCTGTGACCTTCCTTTTCCTCTGCTGGTCTCTTTTTCCACTTCCCTGTCCCGGAGGACAGGTTTGTCTCTATTAGCGTGCCTTTCAGTGCCCTTTCCTGCCTGGCACTCGTGGACCTTCAGCCCTGTGACAAGAGTCCTCGGCAAACTTCTTCCTGGTCCTGGGACACACCAGTGTTTTATGTGTGGCCCGAATGTCCCTGCCCGTCCCAGTTCAAATGTTCCTACTTCCGTGAAGTCTTTGTGGACCTACTTTCTCCTTCTGAGGGCTCTTAACCTCGCCCTTGCACCCCCGTACACATCCTGGTGTACAATAACGACCAGTTATGCATGTGTCCTTTGGGATTGTCAACTTAGCGTGAAGCCGTGTCTGATTAATCTCTCTCTCTGTTTCTGGCCTGGTACCTTTTGTCCAGTAAGTACCCCAGGTATGCGTCATGTACGTCCTAGTTGTCTTTGCTGTGTAACCAATTACTCCAAAGCTCAGTTGCCGAAAAGTGTTTATTCTCGCGGAATCTGTGGGTCAGGAATTTGGGCGGGTATGGAAGGAATGGCTTCTCTGTGTTCCGCAGTGGCTGAGGTCTCAGCTGGAACCTTCCAAGGCCAGAAGGCTCTTTGCAGCTGGGGAACCATAAGAGGGCTTGTTCTTGCATGTGACTGACGGTGGTGCTGGCTGTGGACGGCACGGTCCGGCGGGCTCTGGACAGGAGCACCCAGCCCTTGTGCCTTGGGCTTCCTCAGGCCATGGCAGCCTCAGGGTTGTTGAAGTTCTTACACAGTGGTATGGGACACCAGATAGCACAGCAGAGTTCATCACTTTTTAGACCTAAGTCTGACATCCACAGGGTCACGACCCGCCCAGGTTCAAAGGGCAGGGAATTAAACTCCACCTTCCATGGCATGGTCACCTTGAGGAAGAAGATCTCATGGGACAGGGGATTTTCTTTTTCTACGTTTATTTATTTATTTTTGAGAGAGAGGGAGGCACAGAATCCAAAGCAGGCTTCAGGCTCTGAGCTCTCAGTGAAGAGCCCGACATGAGGCTCGAACCCACAAACTGTGAGATCATCACCTGAGCCAAAGTCGGACGCTTAACCACTGAACCACCCTAGTGCCCAAAGTTCTTTTTTTTTTTTTTTTTGAGAGAGAGAGAGCGAGCTAGCGCACACAAGCAGGGGAGGGGCAGAGAGCAAGGGAAAGAGAGAGAAGAGCCAAGCAGGCCCCGTGCTGTCTGCGCAGAGCCCGATATAGGGCTCAGTCTCACAAAGCATGAAATCACAACCTGAGCCAAAATCAAGAGATCATGACCTGAGCCAAAGTTGGGCACTCATCCGACTGAGCCACCTAGGCGCCCCGGGACAGGAGATATTGGTAAGCTGTTTGGAAAACACACCTTTCTGCCATGGGAGAAATTAGGTCCATAGCCAGAGCTAGTATTTACCACCAGGTCTCCACCTACAGCTGTTGGCTTCATGCATAGTGAGCACCTATGATGGGCCCCATACTGAGTTTTAAAGGGAGGACTCTCAATCCTTCAACAACATGGTGAAGATCGTATCACTTTACAGGCGAGGACTCTGAGGCACAGAGAGGTGAAGGAACCAGCTTATGCCAGGAGAGGTCAAGGAGGGAGAACATTCTAGAATCACCTGCATCCTTCATGTCTGCTCCTGGGTTGTGGCACCACACATATCCCATGAGAGTCTATGGCTGTCTCAGGGGACGTTTTGTATGGAAGTAAGGACCCACACATAGGTGGGAAGCTGAGCCCACAACCGCCCTGCCTCTGCGGCTTCCCTGTGCGTACGGGGGTCTGCGTGTGCATGCCCACGCCTTGGTTGGGGCGCCTGTAGTGGGTGGTGACATTGACCTAGCAGGACCTTCTTTGTGAAGGCGCTTTTCACGGTGCACCTTTTGGGGGTGTCTCCAGCCTGGTTTCATTGACTGGCTTCCCCTACCACTTGCCTCGGGCTCTGCGTCTGTAAAGGGAAGTCACTAATAAGAGTACAGACTTCACGGTGAACACCGACATTAGTTAATACACATAAGGCACTTGGACAGGCTCTGTACCTCATTCGGCAAGTGCTGGCTCTTGTTGACAAGGGCCAAGCTTTGTGTCTGTCTGTCCCCTCGTCTAGAAGGGGATCCCGTGGAGCTTCTTTTAGCTCACGCCACTTGTTGTCCTCCCTCGGCTGAAGGCTGAAAAGCGGGATCCCCAGACCTTGTCCATTCCTGGAGTGGCCTTCCTGACTGCTCTCTTCCAGGCTCCCCTCCACCTTCCGTGGAGGTTTTATGCAGCCCAGTCTCTGCCCTGCGGAGGGTCTGTTTGGCGTTTTACACTTGAGGCTGTACAGATTCCTGATCAGTGTTTTCAGGAGCAGGTTGGCAAGAAAACCCAGTTGGTGGTTTACCCTCACTTATCACTGATGTTTACCTGGCACATTCAGCATGAGCCACAGACTAAGAGAAGCACTAGTCATGTTCGTGGTCTTGGAGAAGGAGACTGAAACTTGAAGGGCATCTCCTCACCTGGTAAATGCTGCTCTGATGACTTTGACCTCCTTTCGTTGCGTGAATGAGATGTAGAGCGGTTGGGGTAGTGTGGCACACTAATGTGCTGATCACTGTCCTCATTGTCTTCATTTTAAAGCAAAACATACTTGTTTATTTACAGTAATGGAAGGGGCGCCTGGGTGGCTCAGTTGGTGAAGCATCCGACTTCGGCTCAGGTCACGATCTCGCAGTTCACAAGTTCGAGCCCTGCGTCAGGCTCTGTGCTGATAGCTCGGAGCCTGGACCGGACTTTGGATTCTGTGTCTCCCTCTCTCTCTCTGTCCTCCCCCACTGATGCTCTGTTTCTCTCTCAAAAATACACATTTAAAAAAATAATAAACTAATGGGAAAATAAGACAAGGGGAAAGTCACTTGTCTTCTCACCACTCAAAGATTCAACCCAGTATCATCATGTTTCCCTTGGTCATCTTTGTAGCTGTAGTATTTTTTAAACGCAATTTTACTACACACGCAGTTTTGCATTTTTAACCCAAAGTTGCACATCAGTGCTCCTTTGATGCTCTCGTACTTCCAAAGATTTTTCCTGTGTTTAGATGATCTCCTATCGGTGGAAATAAAATGAACTCTTGAAATATTCATTTGGTGGCTTTCTCAGTATTAGTTGATCTCTGGGATTGCCTGTGAGAGCGGTATATGGTACATGACATGCTTCTCGTTGTATAGATTCGGAAACATCTAGCATGGCCGGGTTGGCATGTAGGACTTGTAGCCGAGCTTTGACAACTGGAAAAGCAGATGTGGAATGGTGACTGAGATCCTTTGGCACCTTGGCACGCTCAGTTGTGCTTCTTAAACATAGTGGCTGGATCTTGTGCCTACCAGTGTGGTTTCCCCGGGCCTTGGCACATTCCAGAAAATGCATGAGAGGCTAGTTTTCACGGGCACGGTGACCTCTCCTTTTCACTGACTCCTGATTCATCCTGCCCCTAGCGAGGTTCAGCTAGAGCTTAGTACAAAGGCAGAAGTGAGAACATCCCTGGACATGCAATGTCTTGAAAAGCTAGCTAAGCAATCCCCTGTGTGTGTTCATGGGAGTGGAGGCTGTCACAGCTAAATCCAGAGGGACATGGCCTGTCCTAATGACCATGGACTGTCTAAAGCAGTAGTCTTAATCCTTTTTTCTGGGTCTTGAATCGCTTTCAGAATCTTAAAAATTTATGGGCCCTTTTTCTAGAAAACATACATGAGCACAGAACACAATTTTTCATTAAATGTAGAACTCACAGGTGTCGATATTAGTCATATGTTGGTACAAAACAAATTACCCCAAAACTTAAGGCTTAAAACAACAGTAAATTCTTCTCAGTTTTATGGTAGGCCTAAAATTGGTCTTAAAAAAAATGTAGTCTTATAAAAAAGACTTTGAGGGGCACCAGGGTAGCTTAGTTAGTTAAGCATCTAACTTCAACTCAGGTCATGATCTCGCAGTTTGTGAGTTTGAGCCCCGCATCGGGTTCTGTGCTGACAGCTCAGAGCCTGCAGCCCACTTCAGATTCTGTGTCTCTCTGGGGCGCCTGGGTGGCTCAGTCAGTTGAGCGTACGACTTCGGCTCAGGTCATGACCTCGCGGTTCGTGGGTTCGAGCCCCGCGTCGCGCTCTGTGCTGACAGCCAGCTCAGAGCCTGGAGCCTGTTTCAGATTCTGTATCTCCCCCTCTCTCTGACCCTCCCCTGCTCATGCTGTCTCTCTCTCTCTCAGAAATAAATGAAACATTAAAAAAAAAAATTCGGTGTTTCCCTCTCTCTGTCCCCCCCCTGCTCGCACTCTGTCTCTCACTGTCACTTAAAAAGAAACATTAAAAATTTTTTTGAATATAAAATAAAAAAGATTTTGATCGGAGAGGCTGTGTGCACTCTGTGAAAGCGGTAATTACGGCAGTTGTCAATAAAATTCTTAAAACGATAGAAAAAGTCAGAAAACAACATACAGAAATAAACAGTGTACATGATCTCACACAGTTTCTGTGCATGAGGAATCCAGGAGCATCTTAACTGGATGGTTCTGACTCTGCACCCTTCTGGGGTGGGGGGGAGGGGTTGCAGTCACCTTGGCTGGCCCTGAAGACCCACTTCCAGGGTGGCTCAGTTACACGCTGGTTGTTGGAAGGAGGCCTCAGGTAGCCTGCCCGGAAGGCTGCTCTGATGGCCTCATGACATGGTGTACGTGATCTCAGGGAGCAAGGCAGAAACCCTGACTGTTTATGGCTTAGCCCTGGAAGTCATACTCCATCATTTCTGCATTTCCTATTGGTCACACAGGTCAGCTCTACTCAGTGTGTAGGATAAGGTATGGAGGGTGCCCTCCTGTCCTCCCCATGTGCGCCACCCTCCCTACACATTGACCTAGAGGTTTTCCTGACTCTGTCGTTTATGGAAACTCTGTCGGTTTCCATATGGGGGTTTCATTGCATGGGCATGGTTGATTAAGTCATTGGTCATTGGTGTTTGATCTCACTCTAGTACTTATCTCTGCCCTGGAGTTTGGGGGTTGGGGTTGAAATTTTCAACCCTTGAAGGAAGGCCAGCTCCACTCTTGAAAGTGTCTAACGGACCACCTTGAGTCATTAGCATACCCCCTTAGGGGGAAAAGGAGCTCTTTATCAATGACAGGACATTCCTATCACTCAGGAAATCCCAAGAGTTTTCAACGCTCTGAGCCACATACCAGGGACAAAGACCAAATACCTATTTCCTATTATACCATATTAGTACAGAAGAAAGTTTATACAGCAGTTACACATTATTTTTATTTGTGGGTAAAAAATTTTTTTCCTACTTATCTAACTAGAACATACTCTTTGCAGAGGATGGAGGTTGGGAAGGGAGTAAAATGTAAAGAAGAAAATAAAAATCACTCGCCGTCCTTTTACCTAGTATTTTCTCTCTACGCTTTTTTAGGTTTACAACAAAATTGAGAGGGAGACGCAGAAGTTTCCTGTTTGCCCCTGCCTCCACTCATAAATAGTATCGCGCATGATCAACGTCACTTGTCAGAGTGGTACATTCATTACCAGGAATGAGCCTCCACTGACTCATCATAATTACCCAAAGTCCATAGTTTACCCCGTGGTTCATTCTTCTTGTAGGACATTCTATGGCTTTGGATACACATGTAATAAAACATGCTCCTCATTACCATATAGTACAAAGTATTTCCACTGCCCTAAAAATCTCTGTGCTCCACGTGCTTATCTCCCTACTCTCTGCAACCATGGGTCTTTTTATCATCTCTTTGGTTTTGCCCTTTCTAGAATGTCATATAGTTGGAATCATATAATCTATAGCCTTTTTTGATTGGTTTCTTTCAGTTGATACTGTGTATTTAAAGTTCCTGCATGTCTTTTCATGCTTTGAAAGCTCATTTCGGTTTAATGCGGAATAAGATTCTGTTGTCTGGGTGCACCGCGGTTTGTTTAGCTATTTACCTACCAGAGGACATCTTGGCTGCTTCCAACTTTTGACAATCATGAATAAAGCCGACATAAACAGTCATGAGCTGGTTTTTGGACAAACGAAAGTTTTCAGCCCCTTAGGATAATACCACGGGGTGCAATTGCTGGATCATACGGGAAGGGTGTGCTTAGTTTTGTTAGAAACCCCCAAACTGTCTTCCAAAGCGGCTGTACTATTTCACGTTCCCAGTGGCTGTGAGTGACAGTTCCTCTGGCCATACATCCTCACCAGCGCTTGGTATTGTCGCGTTCCAGATTTTGGCCACACTTAAGGTGTGTAGTGGTATCTTTTTGTTGTTTTCATTTGTATTTCCCGGCTGATATGAAATATGAGGCATCCTCTTATATACTTACTTGCCGTCTTCTATCTTTGGTGAGGTGTCTGTTAAGGTCTCCGACCCATTTTTTAATCTGTTTTTTTTTTTTCTTATTTTTGAGTTTTAATAATTCATTGCATATTTTGGGTACCAGTCTCTTATCAGATGTGTCTTTTGCAAATATTTTTTCCCAGTCAGCAGCTCGTCTTCTAATTCCCTCAATTTTGTCTTTCACAGAGCTGACATGTAATTTTAATGGAGCCTAGCTCATCAATTATTTCAGGGATCATGCCCCTGGTGCTGTATCTAAAAAGGCATCACCTTGGCTTCCTCCTCTGTTATATTCTAGGAGTTTTATAGTTTTGCATTTTCCGTTTTGATCTGTGATCTGTGTTCAGTTCGTTTTTGTGAAGGGTATAAGGTCTGTGTCTAGGTTAACTTTTTGGTTTTTGTGGGTTTTTTTGCATGTGTGAGCACCGTTTGCTCAAAAGATTGCCTTTGCCCTGTTGGATTGCCTTTGCCCCTTTGTCTAAGATCACTGTATTATGGGAGTCTATTCTGGGGGTCTCTGTTTTGTTCCATTGAGCTACTTGTCCAGTCTTTCTCCATTACCGTGCTGTTTTCATTCCTATGGCTTTATAGTAGGTCTTAAAGTTGGATAGTTTTAGTCCTTCAACTCTGTTCTCTTTCAATAGAGTGTTGGCTATTCTGCATCTCTTGCCTCTCTGTATAAAATTTAGAATCAGGTTGTTGATATATACAAAATAACTTGCTACACTTTTGATTGGGATTGCATTGAATCTGTAGATAAAGTTGGGAAGAGCTGACATCTTGACACTATTGAGTCTTTTTATCCAAGAACATTGAGTTTTCTCCATTTATTTAGTTCTTCGATTTTGTTTAGCAGAGTTTTGTAGCTTTGCTCATATATATCTTCTGTGTATTTTGTTAGATTTCTACCTATTTCATTTTGGGGAGTGCTAATGTAAGTGGCATTATGTTTTTAATTTCAAATTCCTTTGTTCATTGTTGGTATATCAGAAGGCAATTGACCTTTGTATATTGACCTTATATCCTGTGACATTGTAATTCTTACTTGTTCTAGGTTTTGTTTTGTGTGTTTTTTGTTAATTCCCTTAGATATTTTTATATAGACAGTCATCTCATCTGTAAACAAAGGCAGTTTTTCCTCATCTTTCCTAGTCTATATATCTTATATTTCCTTTTCCTGCCTTATTGCATTAGCAAGGCCTTGATCATATTAACGAGAAGTATGATATTGAAAAGAAGTTGTTAGAAGAAGATTCTTGCCTTGTACCTGATCTTAGTGGGAAAGCTTTGAGTATCTCACCATTAGGTCTGATGTTAGCTATAGGGTTTTTTTTTTTGTTTTTTTTTGGTAGATATTCTTTATCAAGTTGGCAAAATTCCCCTCTATTCCTAGTTTACTGAGTTTCTATAATGAATGGTTGTTGGATTTTGTCAAATGCTTTTCCTGCTTCTTTTGATATGATCATGTGATTTTTCTTTTTAGCCTGTTCATGTGATAGATTAATTGGCTTTCAAGTATTGAAACAACCTTGTATTATCTGGGATAAATCCCACATGGTCTTGGTGTGTAATTCTTTCCGTAAATTGTTGAGTTTGATTTGCTAATATTTTGGAGGATTTTTGCATCTATGTTCATAAGAGATATTGACCTGCAATTTTCTTATAATGCCTATGTCTAGTGAGTGTTAGGGTAGTGCTGGCCTTGTAGAATGAGTAAGTGTTCATCTTCCTCTGTTTTCTGCAAGATTATAGAGCATTGTTATACTTTTTCCCTTAAATGTTCAATAGAATTTACCAGTGAACTTATCTAGGCCTTGTGCTTTCTGCTTTGCAAGGTTATTAGTTATTGACTTGATTTCTTCAAGTATAGGTCTATTGAAGTCATCTCTTCCTTGTGGGAGTTTTCACAGATTGTGTCTTTCAAGGTATTGATTCATTTCAGCTAGGCTGTCAAATTTGTGGGCACAGAATGGTTCATAGGATTCCCTTATTATCCTTTTCATTTTCATAGACAATGTAGTAACGTCTTCTCTTTCATTTTTGGCATAATTGGTGTCCTTTCTCTTTTTTCCTAGTCAGCCTAGCTAGGGGCTTATTGATTTTATTGATCTGTTCAAAGAACCAGCTTTTGATTTTGTTGATTTTCTCTAATGACTTCTTGATTTCAATATCATCGATTTCTGCTCTGATTCTTGTGACTTCTCCTTTCTTTGGACTTAATTCGCTTTTCGTTTTCTATTTTCCTAAGGTGGAAACTTAGATTACTGATTTCAGATCTTTCTTCTTTTCTAATACGTGCATTCAGTGCTATAAAATTTCCCTCGAAGCACTGTTTTCCCTGAATATCACACATTTTGATTAGCTGTGCTTTCATTTTCATTTAATCCAAAGTACTGTACTTTTAAATATCTCTTGCGAGTTCTCCTGTGACCCAAGTATTCTTTAGAAGTGTGTTGCTTAATATCCACATGTTTGGGGATATTCCAGTTATTTTTCTGTTACTGATTTCTAGTTTAATACCATTGTGGTCTGTTACCCGTCACTGTATGATTCCTCATCTTTTAAATTTGTTGAGGTGTGTTTTATGGCCCAGAATGTTGTCTGTTGTGGTGAATGTTCCATATGAGCTTGAGAAGAATGTGTCCTCTGCTATTGCTGGAGGAAGTAGTCAGTAGTTGTCCATTATATTCAGTTGATTGATGGTGTTGTTGAGTTCAACTATGTCTTTTTTTTTAATGTTTTTTATTTCTGAGAGAGAGAGACAGCATGAGCAGGGGAGGGTCAGAGAGAGAGGGAGACATAGAATCTGAAACAGGCTCCAGGCTCTGAGCTGGCTGTCAGCACAGGGCCCGACACGGGGCTCGAACCCACGAACCATGAGTTCGTGACCTGAGCCGAAGTCGGCCGCTCAACCGTCTGAGCCACCCAGGCGCCCCAAGTTCAACTATGTCTTTAACTGATTTTCAGCTTGACAGGTCTGTCTATTTCTGATCGAAGTGTATAAGTCACCAGCTATGATAGTGGATTAATCTGCTTCTCCTTACAGTTCTGTCCATTTTTGCCTCATCTAGTATGATGCTCTATTGTTTTGTGCATACATGTTAAGAATTGTCATGTCTTCGTGGAGAACTATGTAATGTTCATCATCGGTGGTAACTTTTCTCTACTTTGAAATCTGCTCTGTCCGAAATCAATATAGCTACTCCCGCTCTCTTTTGATTAGTGTTTACATGGTGTGTTTTCCTCCATTCATTTACTTTTCATCCATATGCATCTTTATATTTAGAGTGGATTTCTCATAGATAAGATATAGTTGGATTGTTTTTAGCCCCACTCTAACAATCTCTGTCTTTTAGTTGGCACATTCAGACCACCGATTGACATTCAAAGTGATTACTGAAATAGTTGGATTAATATCGACCATATGCCTTACTGTTTCATATTTGTTGCCTTTGCTCTTTGGTTTTATTTTTGTCTTCTACCCTTTTTCTGCTTTTTTTGGTGTCTAGTCCTTTTTGTACAATTCTATATAATGCTGTAAATATTTGTTCTTTTGTTTTAAATTACATAAGTGACATTTGTCTGTTGCAGAATAATTCAAAAAGTATAGGAACATCTGAAGGGAGGAAAAGTCATTAAAAAAAGGTGATCCCTGCCCAGGAGGAGTCTTCTGCAAGCTGAGAGGAAAGATGGGAGGGGCCATGATGGTAGGGGTGCCGTGGCCCCCTCTAGGGGACCCGCTTCTCTTCGAAGACACAGTGCTGTCTCAGAAAGTGAGGGGCAGCGCCAGGAGAAGGAACTATGGGGGGTGCTGCACAAAGGGAATAAAACTGAGGAAAATAAGGTAATTTCCCCTTCTGTGTTAGGGTCCATTCCCTAAGAACGGCATTATTTTCAGGAGTCCGAGGCCCTTTGTGGGGCAGGAAGGAAATTAAGGAGGTCCCGAATAAACAGCTGCAGCCGAATGTGTGTGGCTCAAGTACAGTCCAGCGTTTACTTATTTATTTGTTTGTCAGTGCTGTTTATCAACCTGCTTCTGGCTTGGACAAGTTGTTTTGACCCCCGTGGCTCATTGAGGCCACTTAGTACTGTTTACTTTTCTGGGAGTGATGTGTGCTACCAACAACCCAGTGCTTTGCTAAGGGCTGTGGGTTGAATGCAGGCAGGGGCTGGGCCTGCTCGGCACCGCCTCTCGATAGCCAGTATCTGATGGGCCTCCGCTCCACCCCTTCTCTGGGGAAGAATGAAACTTTCTTGACCCAGATCAACCTGGAGCCTTTGCAGGAGGAAGGAGTTTAAAGCTACCGAGAGCTTGAACGTTAGGATACATTTTCTAATTTGGACACCTGATTGCCACTTATGCAGAGACGCCCGGAAGGAGCAGTTCTTGACCTTGCCGTGCACTTGAATTTTTAGAAATGCTAGTGCCTGGGCTGCGCCCCAGATCTGTTCCATTGGGTGGGGTCCGGGCCCTGCTATTCTGTAAAGCTCCAGGGTTTGCAAAATAGATCCAGGGTCGAGAAGTCGTTCCTCCAAGGAGGAAGCTGCCTCCTGACCTGCCTCCAGCCTTTGCAGCGGCAGCAGCTGAGAGTGGCCATGGGCTGGTTAACAGAACACTGAAACACAGAGACCTAAATGTTATGACTGTAGTTACATTGTTGTCAGAGTTCCTTTTCTAGAGCACTGCAAACATTTGATTTAAATGTCACCATATAGATATTTCAAGTTGTCACAAAAAGAGTACACACAGTCAAAATGTTACACGCCAGATTTTAACATACTGAAAATAACGGAATGAGCTGCCTTCTCGATGCCTTTCAAGATCGTAATCAATGCCATCGACCAGAACGGATCACGGAAATTCACACACAACTTTGATCTGTGGATTTGGTTCCCACCCTTCATTTTTTTTTTTTTTTTCTGTTCCCAGTTTCTGGTGCTGAAGCCAAGATGGGGTTCTGGGTAAGATCTTGTTTGGAAGACAAGGTCCTCCGGGAATTACAGTGCACAAGCCTCAGGTCTTTCCTTGTAGGGTCTGTTTGAAAGCCTGTCACCTTGGAGATGAGATTTGCTTGCCTTGAGCACAAGCACTGTCCCCCTCCCCCTGCATGCTGCACCCCACAGACTGCCTTTAGGGCTGAATCCTAGTACTTGAGCTGTGCCGGCTGTTCACCAGCTGGGCCCACATCAGATAGGTTTACTCTGGGGCAGCTGTGCATCCTTTTTGGCAAGGGAGAGGGGAAGGCTTCATGGAGTGGAAGTGGGCTGCAGCTGTGGGTGGTCCAGAGATGCTGTCATTGTCAGGAGGCCATTGGAATGTCCTTGGGTGATCCTTGGCCAAACCCTACGGTTCCAGAGCTGCAGAATGTTTCAGCCAGAAAAGGTTTTTAGCTAGCCGCTCTTCCCGGAAGAGTGACTGTGGGCTAGACCCTGTGTCACGGGCTTTGCAGATGTTCTCTTCCTGAGTGTTTTCGTAACTCTGGGAGGTGCACATTATTATGCCCATCTTCCAGGTGAGGAAACTGAAGCTTGGAGAGGTTAAGTAACTTATCCAGAGTCACAGCTAGGCAAAGTCGGCATTAGCACATGTGCTGGTCCACTCCCAGGCCTTCTTAGAAATCATTTTAGGGGCACCTGCGTGGCTCAGTCGGTTGAGCATCCGACTTCGGCTCAACGTTATGATCGCACGGTTCGTGGGTTCGAGCCCTGCATCGGGCTCTGTGCTGACAGAAGCCTGCTTTGGATTCTCTGTCTCCCTCTCTCTGTGCCCCTCCCTCCCTCACACTCCGCCCCCCCCTCAAAAATAAGTAAACATTTAAAAAAATCATTTTATAGCTGAAGAGGTTCAGGTCTAGAAAGGAAAAGCAACTTGTCCAAGATGACACATCCCACCTCAGTTCCTGCCAGAGCTGTGGCTGGAACTCACCTGCCCCTTCTGCCTCGCTGCTGTGCTCCACCGCTGCTGCTTCTGCGGGGAAGGAAGGCCAGGGGCACATGCCCCCTCCCCCCCTGCTCAGTGGCTCAGGCAGGATCAGCGGTAGGCTGGCATGGAATGAGAGGGGAAACTCGCTATATTTCCTCACCCCTGAGTCTACTGGGGAGACCATGTTAGGGAGAACATGGAAGGCAGAGGCGACCCCAGAGAAACACCCCAGGCGGAAGGTAGGGGGACTCGTGGGGAATCAGAGCCGCCATCCTAAGGGCAGCTTTGCTTCCTTGTTACGGGTCCGCACTGTCAGCTCCCCCCCCAGCCATTGGCAGCAGGTGGGCATGCGGATCTGCTTCAGCCCTGCACACTCATGCTCGTGTGCACTAGGCTTAAACCTGCAGGAGCCCAGCTCTGCCCCCATTGAAGGCAGGAAGAGGAGGTGAGGCGTGCTCCTCCACGTGCTGTCCCGGGAGTAGCTACATTCACAANAGATCGTAAGACAGTTGCTTTCATTTGTTTTCATCTGAATGTGTGCCAAGGATTCAACTTTTCCTGCTCATCTGATTAAAACTTTACAAACAGCGTTAACAAACAGATATAAAATCGCTGCACAGATGACAGAGGGACTGGATGAAACTCCCGAGGGTCAGCCATTGCATAAGTAACAGAACCGTGACTTTGCACCATCTGATTTCCATATATGCAAATTAGGGACAGAGCTTTACCTAGCGAGTGTTTTAATTAATATTTATAAATCACAGAATGGCTCATAAAGGGCCAGTAAGCTATTTATACTCAGGTCATAGAAATAACAGAGCCTTTGAAGATCGCCACCTACTCCGCATTTTGGTGTGAGTTGTAAGCGAGCCTGTTTGCGTGTCCCCGCAGGTGTGGTGCTGGCGCAGCGACATGTCGCCGTCCAGGAAGGGCCCCTGTACCGCACGGAGGGCTCCCACATCACCATCTGGTGCAACGTGAGTGGCTACCAGGGGCCTTCCGAGCAGAACTTCCAGTGGTCCATCTACCTGCCGTCGGCTCCGGAGCGTGAGGTGCAGATCGTCAGCACCGTGGACTCTTCCTTCCCTTATGCCATCTACACCCAGCGCGTCCGTGGGGGCAAGATCTACGTGGAGAGGGTCCAGGGGAGCTCGGCCCTGTTGCACATCACTGACCTCCAGGCCCGGGATGCCGGCGAGTATGAGTGCCACACGCCCAACACGGACGAGCGGTACTTTGGGAGCTACAGTGCCAAGATGAACCTAGTAGGTAAGGAGGTGGTGTTTCCATGGCCAGTGTCCCAACCGAGGAGGTCCGATCGGGCCGCTGTAACCAAATACCGCAGCCCGGTGGCCTCAGCAGTGGGCAGTTACTTCTCACGCTCTGGAGGCTGTGAGTCCAAGATTAAGGTGCAGCACGGTCGGCTCTGGTGAGGGCCCTCTTCTGGGCTGCCAGCTTTTGACTTCCCATTGTCTGCTCCCATGGCAGAAAGGGAACGAGAGAGCTCGCCGAGGTCCCTTGCCAAGGGCACTGATCCCATTCATGAGGGCTCCACCTTCCTGACCTAATCACCCTGCAGAGGCCTCAGCTCCAGACACCCCATGTGCGGCACGGATTGGGATTTGCCATGTGGCTTTGGGGGAAATAAACATGGAGTCCATAACACTGAGTCACTTCATTAATAGCACACCTTTATTTCACTTAAAAAGAAAACACCAAAGTTCCCCAAATATTTTAGCGGTTAACACGTAGCATGAGTGAGTAAAGGTTGTGAGTTCACTTGTGAATAAGTAGAAGGTTGAGTGAGGCTAAAACTTACAAAAGCTGTAGTGCAGGTGTTAAGAGTTCAGAGAAGGCAGGGGGCACCTGGGTGCCTCAGCTGGTTAAGCGGCCCGACTTCAGCTCAGGTCGTGGTCTCACAGTTTGTGAGTTGAGCCCCACGTCAGGCTCTCAGCTGTCAGTGCAGAGCCTGCTTGGGATCCTCTGTCCCTCCCTCCCTCTTTCTCTCTTTGTCTCTCTCTCTCTCTTTGCCCCTCCTCTGCTCTCTCTCAAAAATAAACATTAAAAAAACATTCAGAGAAGGTTAACTGACCCCGTGGCTGGTGAAGGGGGATATGAAAACATAAGGCAAGTAGGTCTGTGGTTGTTGTCCTGAACAAATGCTCCCTGAACGATGGGGGGAGCTGGCAGTGGGGGACAGGATGGCACAGGGCCACCACACTCACGGACGTGAAGGGTCAACTCTCTGCCCAAGTCATAACTTCCAGGCATAGTTGGGATCATAAAAACTGGAAAGTCCAGACTTGTGGCGGAAAGACACAACAGCCTTGGTATTGTTGGTATTGTTGGCTGTCCTCATGCGTGAGTGTTGTAGCCCTTCACTGTCCACGCTGAACCCCAACCCCCCATGCCAAGCTCGCTGTTCCCATCTCTGGGTCCATATCCCATTAGGAGGCCCGGGAGAGCCAGGCCAGAGGGGAGCGTGGTGAGGAAGCACCCACCGGCGCTGACTGGGGTGTCCCCACCGGGCCCAGAGGGGCAGTGGTTAGACTCCACAGTACAGTTCTGACCAAGGGGCTACGGGGCAGTGTCCTCACACGCCCGATCTATGGCTTCTTCCCAGTGCGGACCACTCTGACACATGAATTGTATGAAAAATCCAACCGGTCAGACAGTTGAGGACACTGTTACCTTCCTCTGCCAAAAAGACTTTCTGAAACCTAGGCTTCTTAGAGCGATGTGTTGCTGGTGAGACTCAGAGGAAGTGGGGGGTGCGATGGCAAGCTGGGAGAAGGTGAGCCAGGCACATAGAAACGTCAACTTCTAGGAACGATTCCCTTTTGAAGATCGGCCAGAAGCCAAGTGAAAGTATCCCGAAGCAGTACCAAAACCACCAACAAAATCCCATCTGACCTAAAAAAGAGAATTCGTTTCACACAGTATTTTCAAGGGGGGTCATTCACTATGTGAAATGAAATACATCCCACTTGTTATCCGAGAGTTATTATAATACCCGACAGGTGAGTGTCAAAACATTGCAGCCCCAACCCAAAGAGAAATCTCCTTCTGTTTCTGTGCCCCCCAGGGTCACCTGTGGCCTCAGGGCGATTGCGGCAGGCTGGGGGAGGGGCAGGCTGGGGAGGGGGCGTGGCCGGCCGTGAGCGTGAGATTAGATCTGCGGCTCTGTGACCCATGTGCTGGCACCGCTTCTGTGTTTCAGTGATCCCAGACACCCTGCAGAGCACGGCCGTCCCCCAGACACTGCACAGAGTGGAGCAGGACCCCCTGGAGCTCACTTGTGAGGTGGTCACAGAGACGTTGCAGCACAGCCACCTGTCGGTGGCCTGGCTTCGGCAGAGAGGGGGCGAGAAGCCGGTGGAGGTGATTTCCCTGAGCCGCGACTTCGTGCTTCATTCCAGCAGCGAGTATGCCCAGAGGCAAAGCCTGGGGGAGGTACGGCTGGACAAGCTGGGGAGCACCACCTTCCGCCTCACCGTCTTCCACCTGCAGCCCTCCGACCAGGGCGAGTTCTACTGCGAGGCTGCCGAGTGGATCCAGGACCCAGATGGCTCGTGGTACGCCATGACCCGCAAGCGTTCCGAGGGGACCGTGGTCAACGTCCAGCCCACCGGTCAGTCTCGCTCATCCCCATTCTCTGCCCGCCGCTGCGGGTTGTCACATGCTGCAAGCGTGTGCGGACTCCTCCCCTGGTGGTCTCTGAAAGTCCTAGGAGCGTAGGGGAGCCTACCTGACACCTGACCGAAGTCAGTCTTGGAGACGAGTCCCCCAGTCCGAGTCCCACTTCTGGACCTGGTTCCTTTGACCTCCCTGGAGTTTTATATTTCCTTGAATTACAAATTCATTTTAAGACCTGGGCGATGTCCCATAAACCGTTTGTGTCTGAGGACTGGGCTCCCCCGTTAGCCGCGTCGGCTGTCCCCCACTTTGAGGACGCTACCTGTTCTGGGGACCAGTCCCGTTTCATTTGTAAAAGGCATTTGACATCATGAGCCTTCCACCAGAGGTATGAAATGACGGTCTAGAGAAATTTCGGCTGAACATATTATCGTTATATTAATAACGCGTTTCTGGTGGTGGTGTCTGATTTCCGACATGCTTCCTCACCTGTTCCTTGAGTCCCTGAGAAGTTCTGCGAGGTCAGGCAGAGGGGGGACAGGTGCCAGGGGCAGATTGCTTTGTGGCAGGGGCCCCGAGAGAAGGCACGGGGTGGGTTGGCAAGGCCAGCCTGGTGAGGGCCAGATCCTCCCATAAATCTGGGGAAAGAGGCCGAGGGACGTGTTTATAGCTGGGGCAGGAAGATGGTGGCACCGTGAGCCAAGACCAGCCCTGCCTTCACGTATCGCTCCCCTGCAGTCTCACACTGCACTCCCCACTCCTCCAGGCCCAGCCTTGCTCCAGATCAGAGCCAGCCGCTGTCGCTGGCTACCTCTGCGGGGCAGGGGGTGGCCTCTCCGTGAGCCTTCAGTCCCCTGGCTTTGGCGGCAGGGTGGTGGTTGTGCCATCATCAGGTGCCGCGAGTGGCCCTGGGACCTCCCTCATGTTGCTGCTCACCTCTGGTGAGGGGCTGGCATTGGAGGCGTGGTTTGTGTAAGTGCCACAGTCAAGCTGCATGTCAGTGGGGTCCCCCTTCGGGACCTGTCCTTAAACTCACGGTCCCATTTGCTACATACCATTAGTGACATTGGTCTATGGCCTCGTTCCCGTGTCCCTTGAGCAGCGCTTCTCACTTACCTAACAGTCCGTGTTCCCGAACCAGCCTCCTGGGCTGGGACCAGGGAAGCTGGATTTCCAGGTCCAGTGCCTCTTCCGCCACCCAGGTCGTCAGGCACAGCTCTCCGTTATAGGCAGGGGTGAGTCTCTGGACATCTGACAGGCTTTCATGAGAACGGCTGGCTCCCGGAAAGAGAGCGCTTTATCTGCTCTGTAGGACCCAGAGTGTGTAGCAGCTTCTGGACCTTCCAATACTAAGATATCTGGTGAAGCCGCTTTATTTCATATTTATCCTCTTCCTTCCTGGATGGTTTTAAGATCAGCTTCAAAAGTCTGGACCAAATTTTGAATCTTAATGCTTTTAAATGAGGTTGCATCAGTTAATCTTCTTTATTTTAATCTTACCAATTTGGGATTAGGACTTTTCAAATTTGCCCAGCACATGTATTCAGACTAAGCCAGCAAAGGGAAAACTGGATTTCAAAAAAAAAAAAAAAAAGTTGATGATGTTACCCTGTGTCCCTGGGCTCTTGGGGCTCGATGGTCACAGCCCCGACTTTGCCCTTCTCTTAGTTCATTTCAGGAAACATTGGGGAGGTCTGTGCCGCATCGATGGGGTGGCAGAAGGCACTGGGGTTCAAAGATGCACGCCTCTTGGAGGCTGCACTGAGGGAAGGTGCAGATGTTGGGGGGGGTGGCTAAGTAGAGTGTACTGAGTGCTGTGGTGCTATTGTGTGTCAAGTGCTCAGGGCCACGGTGACTGGGAAGTGTTGTCACAATGGTAAGTTTTCCCCAGAAGGGAGCATTCAGGCAGATCCAAGAAAGCCAGTGCATTTGGTGAGTTGAGCCAGGTCTGAAGCCTGGAGAGGCATCAGAGGGACAAGCATAAATAGACTCAAAATTGTGTGCTGTGCTTGGCAGGCAGAGAGGAGTCCGGCATTGGGTGAGCTTGTGTCCCAGGAAGGGGCGAGGAGAAGAGGAAGGAGAGGTGGCCTGAAGTTCCACGTATCGTGCTGGAGCTTGGCCTTGACGCCGCAGGCCAGGTGTTTGCAGGCTCTTCTTCCTGGGATCTTAGGAGGCCCTTAGAGGTGACAGAGAGGTTGCACGTGGAGGTGTGTGCATGTCCACGTGTGTGGGTGTGCACAGGAGGGGCTGGAGGAAGGCACGTGAGGGCCATGGCGTCCCCTCGCCTGCTTCAACCAGATGTCGTCTATCTTGGGCACCACAAGATTCTGAAGGAAGAAAGTCCCTTCTCTCTGCCCCCTTCCCCCCCACCCCCGCCACTGCCTCCCAAGGAGTATTTAAAAATCACTGCTGCAGACACTGAGAGGGGGAAATAGAGACTTTAAAGGAAGGAATGACACAATTAGATCTGGGTTCTGGAAACAAAAAGCCACGGAGGCCAGCTGGAGCTGAGGGTGGGTCTGACGTGGAGAGATGAGGTAGGAGAGAGCTTTAAGGCCAAGGTCAGGTCGGGAGCAGTGCCTGGAAGGCACGTGGTGAGTGCTAGGGACAGAAGAATAGGGAGCACCACCATGCAAGGGGCGTCTTTGGGATTCCCGGGAACCCGAGGCCAGGGCTCTGGGGGATTCCTTGAATGGGGATAGGGAGGGAAGGGGAAAGTATTGAGAGCACGTAGAGTCCGGCTTCAAAGCCTCTGCTTCCCTGTTGGTGGTAGCACTGGTTGTCTTTGCTTCTGTTTGTCGCTTCATCGAGTCCACCCTGCATGCAGACTCTTAGATTGAGGCTTAGTAGGTGAGGTGCCGTCCATGCGGCATCGGACTCGGAGCTCAGGGGCCAAACCTGGGAGGAACGAGAGCCCCCCACCGTCTCACCGTGCATGGGATGCCGTTAGTGGCGACGAGCCCTTCTTTGAGCACCACCACCCCCACCCATTCCTGATCAGACACCCAGTGCTCTGAAGCATGCTTGGGTTCACTGTGCATCTCAGAGGTTATTAGCTTTCAGTGGAAGTTGGTATTTCCACTCTCGCTCCTTCCTGAGATTTGATCTGACGGGACCATTGTGGGGAGGCCCTGGTTTTCACCTTGCCCATGGACTGTGTTAAGGGTTGTCCTACCTGTGTCTGAGCGCCAGTGCTCACACGGGGGCTGGAGACCATGTTTCAGCTCACGTATGTTTGGGAGCGTTTATGGGGCTCGGGGTCGGCGCTGTGTCGTTTTGTCTCACGCGGGTCCATGGGGGTGAGTCCTCCGACATCTGCGGGAAAGGTTTGCAGTCCTGCAGTGTAAATGGAGTTATGGGCGTGTCGATCCAGGGGAGGCCCGGGCAAGTGATGCCAGGCATGCTAGCCCCTGACTCTGAGCCCCACCCGTTTAACTGAGATAAAAGCCCCTTAGACTGGGTCTAGCAACGTTTTGAGTTCTGTCTTTGACCTTCAGGAGTTTCTCTGGTCCTCAGATCCCCTGAACGGGCATTGGATTTTTCTCTCAAGACCAGGGGGATGCGCTGTGGGTAGCACTTTAAAGAAGGCATAGGTGGTGGCAATTTGCCAACACGGTTGGGTCAGCCGGGGGCCCTCACTCACCCGCAAGGCCTCTGTTTTGTTCCTTTGTTCTCTTAGACAAAGAGTTCACCGTGCGGCTGGAAACAGAGAAGCGGCTGTACACGGTGGGTGAACCAGTGGAGTTCAGATGCGTCCTGGAGGCCCAGAACATTCCCGACCGTTACTTTGCCGTCTCCTGGGCCTTCAACAGCTCGCTCATTGCCAGCATGGGGCCCAATGCGGTGCCCGTCCTCAACAGTGAATTCGCCCATCGGGAAGCCCGGGGCCAGCTTAAAGTGGCCAAAGAGAGCGACAGTGTCTTTGTGCTGAAGATCTACCACCTCCGCCAGGATGACAGTGGAAAATACAACTGTCGTGTGACTGAGAGAGAGAAAACGGTCACCGGGGAATTCATCGACAAGGAGAGCAAGCGGCCCAAGAACATCCCCATCGTCGTCCTCCCCATCAGTAAGTAGAGAGGTGTGCTGTCTCCTTCGGCTCCCCGTGGTCCGGTCTGCAGCCGGCGCCAGGGGACAGCTGAGCTGTTGGGGGGGAAGGGGAGCGTAGGGGAGGGGCAGGCCGGGCACCTGGAACTCGAGGGTTCAGTTAGCACTGGCAGAGAAACCCAGTTTGCCTCTCTCCCTGCTCTCCAGCTCGCCTGCCCACACTTAGCAGCCCCCAGTTAGAGCACCAGGGGGGTGTCTGCAGGCTGGAGGGGGCGCCCGGATCCGAGCAGTAGCTGCCCTCTGTAAACACCAGCAGCACCAGCTCAGCTTAGAGGAACATCAAGAGCCCAGGACGGCCGTTTGCTCCCATGTGGGAATTAATTCCCAGAAGGACCGGGTAGATACCTACCTTGACATCTCACTTAGGAGGGTTGGTCTTTTTATGGGAGGCTTTTCAGTCAGAAAGCACATTCTTAAAAAGGATCTGCCGGCTGGGTTTGGGGCTGGGTATAAGGGCTGGCAGTTCCTTAAATGTCTCTTCCCTATTGCAATCGCGTTTTCCAGAGTCAGTGGGCGGGACCTCTCTTTCTGTCTTCCCAGAGCATAGCCTTCCTTTTAAAGCTGAGCCAGTTTCGAAGTAAGCATGGCGGGCTCCCACCTCCATGTAGCTGGCCTCGTCTGGGTCTGGGTGGGTAACGGTTGCTGTGGCGGGAGGCTCGGCACGACCTGGGTTTGCTCAGCCACGGGTATCACGGGTATCATGAGTATCACGATGTTTTCATTAACATCTCAATTCTCTCCTCATCTTGTTTTTAGTAAAAAGAATTAAACTGATAATGCCCTGATTGGAAACCACACAGGGACATTTTTGAAACTAACCTTTAACCTTTTCTCAACTACTCAAACTGTTCCTCCCCTCCCCCCCCCAGCCCTGTGATGATTCCCTTTACGTTTTTATTTACGCTCTGATGTTTTTGAACTAGTTCCCCTCAAGTGAGAAGGAAAGTGTAGACACGGGGTCTTGCCCACTTCTGTCTTTTCTCACCAACAGGGTTCCTTTCTTCCGTACTTATGTATTTATTTTTTAATCTCTCACACACACCTAATTCTCTTGAAATTATTTTGTTTCTTAGACTTTTTTTTTTGTTTTTTCTCTGCAATGCCTAGCATGGTGCTTTGCACAGGGTAGGTGCTTGCTGACTCTTTGTAGAGTTGAAATTGTTGAATTGAATGCCCCTTCTCCTGACTGTTTCCCTGTCAGTTTGTGCTTGCCTTAACCACGGACTCTCTGTTTTTAAATCTGCAACTAATTCCTCATTGTTAAAGATCCAGGGAAGGGCAGCGGCGCTGTTTACTTCCTATATCTTTTATACTAAGAGATTTCCCCCAACTCCTTCCAAGAACTTGTTTGATGATCTGTGGCCTGCTATATTGCTTTTCCAGCAGATAACTGGGTAGTTAAAGTCCCTCAGCACCACCAGATCCTGCCCCAAGGCCACTTGGGTAAGTCTACCAAAGAACAATGATCACGTCGGTAATGGTGATAATACCTTGGATCTTAATGGCGCTTTTCCTCTCAAGAGCCCACCGTGCTTCTGCATCTAGCACCTCCTTTCCCGCTCCCAGTCCTCAAATCCCTGTAGAGGCCAGCGGTCTCTCCATCCTGTGAATGAAGAAGCCAGAGCACCGTGCAGAGAGGCACTCCGCCCGTTCTGTTCATGGTTGAGCGTGCATTGCATTAGAAACCTTTGCTCTGGACTCCGGATCCAGTGCTCTGCGCTTAAGCTGTATACGATCCCACCCACCTCCTGATTTGAAATCTCATCTGTGCACACGCAGTCAGAGTCTCATTAGTTCTGTCCTAGTTTTCACTTAATCCGGAGAGTTTTACAGTGTCAGCTTGCCTTTTCTCAGGCCCGGGAGTGAGTCCTCAGAGGCAGCGCCGCACCCTGTTTGTATTTGCCCCTGCCTGGCCTGCCCGTCTGGTTTCTCCCTCCGTAGGGCCAGCTCTAACCGTGTGGTTCTTCCGGGCTTGCTGGAGCCATGGAGTCCCCAACAGCAGCCCTCACTGTACACAAGCCTGGGCTCACAGAAGAGAGTCCACCGGGGTGGCGGTGGGGAATGGCAGGGAAACCCTGCAAGTCATTCCTCTGCTTGAGACAAGCAGAGAGATTTCCATCCCCTGATGCTGGAGTTGTTCTTTTTTTTTTATGATTTATTTATTTTTGAGAGAGAGATTGCGAGTGGGAGAAGGGCAGAGAGAGAGAGAGAGAGAGAGAATCTGAAGCAGGCTCCAGGCTCTGAGCTGTCAACCCAGAGCCCCACGGGGGGCTCGAACTCAGGAGCTGTGAGATCATGACCTGAGCCCAAGAGGGACGCTCAACCGACTGAACCCCCAGGTGCCCCCGGAGTTGTCCTTTGATGCCCCACATGGAATGACAATGCTGGGGTTGAGTCTTTAGCCTGAAGAGCAAGTATGAATAATGACGATGGTGACAAATAACTACCCTCTCCAGCATTGTCGGTTCTATGGCCCCAAGAAGTAGGAATGCTGTGTGTCTCCATTTTGCACGTGGGAAAAGGAAGTGTGGGTAGGTTAAGGAAGAACCCCAAGATCCCAGAGTTAGGAAGCAGTACATTTGGCCTCGAGCCCCAGACTGTCGGGGCTGCCCGACCTCCAAATCTACACTTTGAGCCACTGAGTGCCATAGCTGGTGGCTAACCAGGAGCCTGTCGTCTCTGTAAGCCATCCTGGTACGGCTCCTGGGAAGGCTGCCCCCTGGGGAACCCGGACCCTGCCCAGACCTATGTCTCACCTGAAAGAAGCCAACCTACAGTCGGTACAGGCATCCTCACCCTAACAGAAGCTACCTGCTGGGGCTCGGGGCTCGTCTGTGTCTGTTTCTGTCTGTTTCTGCCTGTGGGGGGAAANCTCAATAATCGGGTATGCCTCTTAATCGGGGATTTGACTTAATTGATTACTTTTAAATTGTTGTGTTTCATGTGAGTGGTGCCTGGGAAATTGAAGCCAAATTAATTATGACGCTTTGCATTTTTTAATACTTGGTTGTTTTTTTTTTTAACTTCACATAGATAGTCCTACAAAATAACATACGCATAGTGAAGGCAGGTTAGACCACCGTGGTGTTTATAAAAACAAAAGTTATTTGGAATAGGAAAGTTCATCATGATCACCAGTGACGAGTTTTCTAAAACCTGCTATGTGTCAGGTGATGGATCGTATTGTCTTGTTAACTTTGTAATCTGTAAAAAAAAAAAACTGCACAGCAGGGACCACAGCATCCCTGTGTTGTAGAAGAAGGCATGTAAATCTTGAATAATTCGATCCAGTGCCCTCAGAGCTCAGGGACTAGCAAAGGATCAGAGAGAGTGGAATCCTTAGCCGAAACTGATTGGCAGGATGTTTTAGGGTCAGGGCAGCAGAACCAGGGCTGAATGTGGGCGGCGGGGTGGAGGGCCGTTATTTGTCTGCAAGGAACGGCGGGAAGATGGAGGTGATGGAGAAATTTCTGAGTTCCTCAACTTCCCGAAATTCCAAGCTGCAAAATCCTCGACCCCCAGCTGAACAGATGACCTGATGCGTGGCTTTACGTCCTGAGTTGAACATCACTGTGTGGTATTTCGGAGGTTCTGATTCAGTCTCGGGTCTTAGACCCTCAGTATCGTCATGTTGGTCCCCAGCAAAGGGCCTCCGAGGCTATGGGGGGCCTCCTAAGATCGTGGGGAGCAGTGCCCAGAGGCAGCCAGGGCTCGCCGCGGCAAGTGTCAGGGAGCTTTTTCTCCTCCAAGGTGAAGCGCACCTGCCTAGCGTGACGTCCGCACCCGTCCTCCTTCACCCGTGGGGGGCGGGGGCGGTAGGGACCCCAGCGCCCCAGCGCAGCACTCTCTCCCTCTTCCCAGAGAGCAGCATCTCCGTGGAGGTGGCCAGCAATGCCAGCGTCATCCTCGAGGGGGAAAGCCTGCACTTCTCCTGCAGCGTCCGCACGGCGGGCCGGCCGCAGGGCCGCTTCTCCGTCATCTGGCAGCTCGTGGACAGGCAGAACCGTCGCAGCAACATCATGTGGCTGGACCGCGACGGCACCGTGCAGCCGGGCGCGGCCTACTGGGAGCGCGGCAGCTTCGGGGGCGTCCAGATGGAGCAGGTGCAGCCTGGCTTGTTCAGCCTGGCCATCTTCCACAGCCGGAAGGAGGACGAGGGCCAGTACGAGTGCCACGTGACCGAGTGGGTGCGGGCAGTGGACGGCGAGTGGCAGATCGTCGGGGAGCGCCGGGCCAGCACCCCCGTCGCCATCACGGCTCTCGGTAAGGAGGCACCCGGCGTGGGACTGTAGGGAGACGGCTCCTGCCTCAAGTGCCCTGCCCTGGCTTTTGTCAAGAGTCCTGGCAGGAAACAGATGGCCCCTTCCAGAGGGTTTAGTTGAAGGGACCGTGTACGGAAGTGCAGGTAGGGTTGGCAGGGCCAGTGGTGCACGGTGGGGCCCCTGGGGGCCTGCTGACGGCTAGGGGTGGTCACTCTTCCTGGGTCAGGTCTGCATGGTAGGAGTCACGTTCCAAGAATTCTGGCTTCGGAGTGAGGCCACCCAGCAGGAGCAGTGGCCCCAGGGCGGGGGGACCGTGGTCCCTGCCAATACTGGCATGAAAAATCAGAACCTCTCTCGCCTGTCCCCCCTGCCCCCCCCCCCAGGCTCTCCTGCCCTGCAGCCTAGGAGCTCAGTCCTCCTCAAAAGGCCAGAGCAGAGGAGGGTAGAAAACCCCTTTTACTTAGCATTTACTATGTTCATGCTAAGCACTTGAACTTAATTGTCCCCTTTGAATTCTCACCTAACCAAGAGCTCAGCATTTTGATTTTACCAGGAGCCTGAGGGAGACAGGTTAACTAGTTTGCCCAGGGCCACAGCTTCTAAAGGACGGACCTGCAGTCTGAACCGGGGAGGTCAGGGATCTCTCTCCATTGTCCCCCCTCCCCCCAAGCCTGTGCTTTTATCTCTTCCTCTACAAGGCCCCACCCTTAGGAAAGCCACCTTCTTGTTTGCATGAAATAAAAGATATCTTGAGATTTGCTAAAACCAGAGAATTAGATTTGCTTCGCACGGGGGTAGTTAAGGAGGCTTCTATCAGCATTTATCCGCCCAATATAATCAGGAGATTAAATTTTAAGAGGCCAGTCTGCGACCTGTTATCATGTTAGGTCTTCCTGTTTATCAGGGCAGCTGTGACATCTTGTCCTCAGTGACTGTGTGTCCCACTCCCTGGGACCACGTTGCCCACCAGCCTCCTAGCTAGAGTTGGTGACGTTTTTAGGTACACCCCAGTAAGGATGCAGCCCCTCAACACGGTGCTCTATGCTCCCCATCCGAGATTAGAATTACACTTTTTGTTCTGAAAGCTTAATCCCAAAGGTTGGCCTGCTCCTTGCCGTAATCGCATTGTTCAGCTTTCTGGCTTTAGAAACTTGGTCCAGTGGTAAGTTCGCCAATGAGCTCAGTCCCCAGACCTGTGCTCAGCACCAGCATGGACCTTTGGAGATCCCTGGATGTCCAGCAACGGTCATTTTCCCCACCCTACAAGGTTAGGAATGTCCAAGGAGTAGTCACAGTCTCTCAGGTTATCCCCCTGATGTCTCTCATACTCACCATATGTCTGTGGTTCCCGTAGTCAGGGTCACCAAGGGCTCTTACCTGGGATCCTGGGGCTTGGCTCTGCCTACCTGTTTTCAACCCCTGGGGTGCCTCTGGCCAAGGCTGAGATTAGGGTGGCCCAAGGGGGGGGTGGCAGGGAGGAGTGGGGGGCAACATGGGGGCCAGGTTGCCTTTCAGTCTACGTAGCGACACACATGCGTTTTCATGCAGGTGGGATCAGGTCACTGTCAGCAGGTGCCCAGGCGGGACACCCTCCAACCACACGTGGGCCGTTAGGACCGTGTGGTTAGAGTGAATGGGATGCTCTGTGCACCGTGATTGAGGCCTTTCAGGCTAGACGCAGTCATTTGCTTGGAGAAGCTCTCTCTGCTTTGGATGACATCGTTGGATGTTGGGGCCAGGAACCCCTAGGGCGTGTCCCATCCCTAAGGTCCTGTGTCCTGTCTTGCCACATAGTCTGCACACAGGGGCACAAGTGACCATCACAACTACTTAACGTTTAAGGATGGGTCTCTGGGTCTTGATTTTTTTTTTTTAATAAGGATACATAAAGAAGCTCGTGGAAGTCCAAACTGGAGATCCAGTTTTCAGCAAATTATTTCTACTTATTTGCTGAATTCACCTCCTTACCTACAGCCAAAAGATGCATTCTGTGCATAGTCTTTTCCCTACAGATTTCAAAGTACTTTCCTTTGTGTCTCCTTTGTTCCTTTATGTAGTCAGCAAAATACAGCATGGGCCAGGTCCTATCCCGTTCCTAACGTGTTGCAAATGTTAATCATCCAAATACATTGGCGAATATTAACTCCCTTAATCTTCATAGGGACCCATTTTACAGATGGGGAAATTGAGGCAGAGAGAAGTGAAGTAACTTGTTCACTGTCACACAGCCTACAAAGACCAAAGTCGGGCATCTGGCGCTGGGGTCTGTGCCTTGAACCACTTCCTGTGGGTAAAACCATCTGACGAGACCCCCCAACCCTGCCATTTCCTAGCCGCTTGATCGTGGGCAATTTATTTACCCTCTCTGTGCCCTTCCTTGTTTGTAAGAAATGGGTGAGACGCCTTCTTGTCCTGTGAGATCATTTGGAGGCTGCAGTGACGAGTGGCAGAAGCACAGCGGTTGGCCCCGCGCCTGGCACACAGCGCTCAGCAAACACTGGCTGTTCCCAGTCTTATGGTCATAACCTGCGTATTAATGAGTAGTGTTTCATGGCAGAGGAGCTCAGATGACCCCCGCTGAGTCGGTATCAGGGATCAGCCTGCTGCCGTCAGGAAGGGTATTGACAGAGCCCGCGGCTTGCTGCTTCTGCAGTCCCACCTGCTCAAGGTCAGGCCACCTGCTGTGGGTGCCTCACTGCCCATCTTCCCTGCGGTCCACAGAGAAGGTGGAAGAGGGATGGCAGGCGGGTACTGCCTGGCCCGGGGAACAGGCGACAGGTGCTCCCTCTGCCTCCCCTGGTCTAGTCCCGGTGCCCTGCAGGCCACACGGACCAGGGCTCGGGGGCTGTGTCCACCTTGATGTCCTTGACCTGGGGGCTTCTTGCTTCTGTTTCAGCATGAAGTCCCAAAATGTGTAGGAAGAGCTCTGCCTAGGTATCCCCAGTCCGTGGGAGGGGCTGCTGGGAGGCGGATCCACCGGAAGGCTTCACCGGGAAGGGTTTGCCAAGCAGACTTGGCCTCCGTGTGTGGGGTCTTGTGATCTTGTGGGCTCCAGTGCGAGCTCAGAGAGACGCAGAGCCTCGTTCTGTCCCGCGGA
>NW_027527549.1:3337845-3338407 GCF_008692635.1 Crocuta crocuta | reverse complement strand
GCCCTGAGAAATCCTAGCGGTTCCCCCAGCCGGAGTCTCTCTGCTCTCTCTCCAGAAATGGGCTTCGCGGTCACGGCCATCTCCCGCACGCCGGGCGTCACCTACAGCGACTCCTTTGACCTGCAGTGCATTATCAAGCCCCATTACCCGGCCCGGGTCCCCGTGTCCGTGACGTGGCGGTTCCAGCCCGTTGGCACCATCGAGTTTCATGACCTGGTGACCTTCACCCGGGACGGAGGGGTCCAGTGGGGGGACAGGTCCTCCAGCTTCCGGACCCGAACGGCCATCGAGAAGGCCGAGGCCAGCAACAACGTGCGCCTGAGCATCAGCCGAGCCAGTGACACGGAGGCGGGCAAGTACCAGTGTGTGGCCGAGCTGTGGCGCCGGGAGTACAACAACACGTGGACGCGCCTGGCGGAGCGGACCTCCAACCTGCTGGAGATCAGGGTGCTGCAGCCAGGTCAGGGGGCCCGGGGGCATGGGAAGGGGCGCCCGGCACGCGGCGGGGGGAGAGGGGCAGCTGGCAGGCGGCGGCCAGCAGGGGGTGGGGGAGAGAGGGAGG
>NW_027527549.1:3311031-3337751 GCF_008692635.1 Crocuta crocuta | reverse complement strand
GGGAAGGGGGGCCCCCCGGGACGCGGGGTGGGGGGCGGGTGGAGGCGCCCGGCATTCGGTTGTGGGGGAGGCAGGCGCACACGTAGAGCTCCTGACAGGGTCGCTTTCATTTCCTAGCTTTGTATGTAGCTCGAGAAATTTCCATCCCATAGGTAGCCGCCAGAATCCGGTGCTCTTGTCTTGATTGACGGTCAGGGTTAGCGTCTTACTGTGTGTTTTCCCTCTGGTTTTTGTGTTGTTGCCTTTGAACCATTTGAGGGTGAGTTGCAAGACTCCGGGCTGTTCCTCCCCAGCACTTCCATGTGCATCTCGTAGGAACGAGGGCAGGCTCCTGTCCGGCCACAACGCGACACCGTCTCACCCCCTGGGAGTTCCCCACAATGACGGATGTTACCAGCACTTCCCCCGTTGTCCCAATAATGTCTTTGGTCGCGATTTTTGTCTTCCAAACCAGGATCCATCAGGGATCACAGGCTGATTTTACTGGTCCTGTCTTTTTAGACTGGTCTCTTGACTTCACGTCGTCTCCTGTAATCCTCTCCTCTGCAGGGGGGAGGAGGCACCGTTGTCCCCCTGCCCTGTGTCAGGTGCTGAGGGTGCTTAGATCAGCCGTTCACAGCCACCCCAGGCAGCATCAAGTGGCTAGCCCGACGTCACGTGGCTGGTAAATGGCAGAGCGGGGGTTTGAACCCTTCTCTGTCTGTCTCCCGGGCTGATTCTGTGACCCAGGCCCTGGCCTCCTGCACTGAGCTTGAGCTCCCTTCCCCCACAGAGGCAAGTTTCCCACAGCAAGTGAGGCCACTTGCCTGGTCAGGGGGATGCCCTGCACCCACTGCTTCACGGGGTCCTTTTCCTGATGTGGGGGAGGGGTCAGGTGTGTGTGCTTTGAGGGGCTCCCCGGGTCCCTCCCCTCTCCTGCTTGGGGGGAAGCAGCTGTAAGGTGGAGCCAGGCTGCCTGGCATCCCTGCCGTTGCCGGACACCTGACCAGGACCGTGCGGGCAGCCATGCAGCCAAGGGTGGGTTGGATGAGAGGTGGCTTTGCAAGAGGTTTTTCTGACTTTGCGACCCACCCGCTTTGCAAAGATGGTTTGCACACCTTCCAAAGAGGACCCCTCTGCCTTCTCACGGCCACGGCTACTACCCGTCCTGGTCTGCTCCAGCGTGTGAGATGGTCCCAGTGTTGTTTTCAGCGACATGAGGTCACAGGGGGGTCTTGTCTGAGTTTACCCTTGGCCTCTTCTAACCCCATAAAAAGCCCTCTTTTGTAGGTCCCTGGGTGGCTCAGTCGGTAGAGTGTCTGACTCTTGATGTAGCCTCGGGTCACGATTCAGAGTCCTGGGATGGAGCCCCACACCGGGCTCCATGCTGAGCATGGAGCCTGCTTAAGATCCTCTCTCTCTTTCTCTCTCTGCCTCTGCCCCTCTCCCCGGCTTGCATACTCTCTCTCTAAAATAAAATAAACATTTAGAAATTAAAAAGAAAAATACTGTTCTGTACCACAGTTTGGAACAAGCAAACTGTATAAATGATTGACCATTCCTTGGCCAGTTAGAGCCTGAGCCTGGGCAAGTGGAAGCTTAGGGGAGTGGCTGTGCTGCTTAAGTGGATTTGGGGGTTAATGGAGGGTTAGGCAGGGACCCCATTTTGTGTGACCCCTTGTTGTGGAAATGCCTAGGGACACACTTGCCCGCCTTACCAACTAGGACATTCTGATCATAATTGTGCGTTCTGTGGTCTCCCCTGGCCCTCAAGGTCGGTGTTGTTAGCCATGGAGCCCATCACATGGCTCTGCAGCTGTAGAAAGGTAGAGTTCGTGCTGACCCCAGGACCTTGCCTGACATTGCCTTTTTGAATCGATTCCGAACTCCTGCTTGTTTCCATTCTTGGCACATGTAAGGGAAGGCTAAGGACTTAGCTCATCAGAGGTGCCAGTTATTTGGATTCTGGTTAATTTATGGTGTTACCAAAGAGAATAAGGGGGGGAGGGGAGAAATGTGTGAAGTCACCTCTTGGGTGCCTGGCTTTGTGCTTAGCACTTATGTTCTTAAAAAGTCCTCCAACAGAGAAATGACATACGTGTCCGTGTCCTCATCAGGGTGTTCCGAGGCTCCCGTTGCTTCGGAGGCTCCGTAGCAGCAAACCGGCTTGTCAGGCGGAAGGCTGAGGTTGCAGCTGCTGCTGGGCCTCGGGCTCCCTGACTTCCAGATGTCACACCACGTCATTCCCCCGGGGTGGGAAATGTAGCCGGAGGGTAGGCAGCAGAGGGCTGTCTCCACGTCTCTGTGGCTTACGCTGAATCGGTCTGTTTTCCACCGCTGAGCGAGAGGGAACAGCAGTGGCGTGGGAGGCCCGGGAACGGCTGTTTTCTGCGTGGCCTCTGCTCAGAGGTGAGCGGTAATGCACTTTCGAGGCCCCCTGGAGGCTGCAGAGAGCCTGGTGGGCGCTGCCACCGCCCAGGGAGTGGCTGGGACTCGAAGGAGAGTTCATTCCTCTTAAGTGTTACATTCTCTCCTTTATTAAATATTTATGCACTTAGCACTTCTTGTTTTCCAAAGAGCTTCGTGCTTGTGTTTACTTTCCTCTCCCACACTCGGGTTGGTCCTGTGCTTCCGTGGGGGGAACGTAGAGGTAGAAGATGCCAGAGGGCTGGCTGTGTCAGACACTTGGCGTTGTGGTCCCATTTGGTCCGCACCGCCACCCTGGGAGGAAGATCCTGCTTTCCCATCTTATAAATGGAGTCGCTGCCGGGGGGGGCGCCTGGGTGGCTGAGTCGGTTGAGCGTCCGACTTTGGCTCAAGTCATGATCTCGAAGTCCGTGGGTTTGAGCCCTGGGCTGGGGTTTTTTGCTGACAGCCCAGAGCCTGGAACCTGCTTCAGATTCTGTGTCCCCTCCCTGCCTCTCTCTGCTCCTACCCCGCTCACACTCTGTCTCTCTCTGTCTGAAAAATGAGTAAACATTAGATAAAAATTTTAATAAATGGAGTAACTGAGGCTCATAAAGGTTCTGACTCCCAAGTCAAATGGGTGGCGAGCGGAAAGCCGGGATTTGAACCCAGGTGCACCTTGTTAAAAAGCAGAAGGGTTGGATGAGAGGGAGACTTTGACTCTTTTGAAGGCCAGATAGTGAGAGATTATAGGTTTTGCATTCTCTTACAGGCTCCTTTATAGGAGTTTCTCTTGGTAGATGGTGAGCACAGATGAGACCCAGCCCGGGTGGCTGTAGTAGTGTGAACAGTAGCACCGATGTAGCGGCGAACAGTTATCGAGTGTTCTCATGTGTCCGTCTCCATCCTGAGTGCTGATACGCAACAGCTTACTTGGTTCTTACCTAACCCGTGCAACATGGTGAGGGGGTGCTTTTCACCCCATTAATAGACGAGGACACCGACACAGAAGTTAAATAAATTATCCAGTGATCCCTAACATGCGTCAAAAGCAAGATTCAAAGCCAGACAGGCAGTCTGGTTCCAGAATCCAAGCTCTTAATTTTATCATATGACATGTTTTCTGGACCATGATGATGTGTTTTGTTTCTCCTCAGAATCCTCTTTGGTACCAGGTACTTTTATTTGATCTCTCCTCTCTCTGGCTTACCGTCCTTGATTTCCTGATGCCCTTTAGCGGGCACTTAAATTTGTTTTTTTAAGTTGGGGTCATAAGGAACCCGTAGACAGTCCAGTTTGCTAAATGGTGTAGGGGTGTGTCATTTATGCCTCGCCTAACCCCCCTGTTTTTTCAGGCCTCTGCCACCAGATGGCTCTTAAGGCTTGGGGATACCAGAGCTCAAATCCAGTGCTGGCTTCTCTTCTTTCTCCCCTCCCTCCATTCCTTGCCCCTCATAACATGGCTTCTTATTCTTGCTCTTACCCCCCACCCGCGGCCCCCCACCCTCTTTTAGGAATATTTTGTCGAACATTCTTACTCCAACAGAATCTGAGAGAAACCCAGGGAGTGTTGGCTCTGTCACGCTGGTCCATTTATCAGCCTTTAACTGCTGATGTCATCTGCTCCCAGAGGGCTCTGTGTGGGCTGTGTCCCTGGACCGGTCCCTGCCCGGGCCACCTGCTGACCTGACCACATCACAGGTATTTGATTCATTAAAATCTCGGGCTGGATGGCCCAGTCCATTGTGGATCTATCACTGACCTTTTTTTTTTACCTACTTCCTGTTCCATCTGCACATCCCCAAGGAGGCCTCCAGGGAATGCCCTCACTCTCACTTTGTTGGTTTAGCTTAGCCTGACTCCCCATTGATCACAGAGCGTGACCCCCCAAGGGCCACTTAGGCGGGACTTTAAGGCCGCTCGGCACAGTCGATTCTGCACTCTTAATCCATTCTTTTCTCTTTTAATTTCGAAGCATCGCTTTGCTTTCCCTCTGATTCTCTTCAGCATCAAAAACACCCTCCAATTACACATCCCTAAATACCGAAGCAATAAGGGAAATGTCAGCACTCATTTTCCAAACGTTTACGACCCTCTCCTGGTCTGGCTCTTCAATATTGCACATTCAGATTGACAAAGCAATAAACAGGCTTCTAGAAGGACAGCCTCCTGTGGAGAAAGCTGACTTGTCAGCGGGGTACTCTGCTGGGATTTACTGATGGGTAGTCAGGATGAATATTTAATACCCCGTGGATGCTGCCAAATCCGGTTTCTCCAATTTCTTATTGCTGACCTGGCAGATTAGGCGAGCCGAGGGCTTTTTCTTTGACTTGCCTGGGTCCAGGGCATGTGAACCATGGCTGTCCTTGTCACAGTCTGATAAGTGACAGGCTGCCTCATCCCAAGTGGGACTGGCCTCTACCTTCTTCCCAGAGAAGCTGGGGTTCTCCTCCCACACCAGGCGCCTGAGGCTTCTGCTTGCTGAGTGCTCAGAGCGGCTGAGTGTGAATGCAGAAGTGCCTGGAGGAGTCCCCGGCACCCACCGCCGAGTCCTCAAGACTCGTTGTCATGGTGACACCTGGTGGACCCATCGGCAGGCCCCATAGAAAGGGTCACGGCTTTGCAGACAGTTGAGACTGGGCACATCTGGGTTACTGTGAATTAGCTGCTCCTGCTTCTGAACTTCTGCTACTTTCTCTTTGCTCTTCCCTCCCGCTGCCATCGGCAAGCGTGTTTGAGCACCTACTGTGTGCTGGTTTCTGTGCCGGCCGCTGTGGCTGCAGGTGTGGTGCGTTCCAGTCCCTGCCCGGCAGGCCATCCTGAGGCCTGGAGGATGGAAGCACAGGGACGTTTCCGGCTCGAGACAGCGTGCACAGAGAACACCATGGACGGAGGAAGTAGCATGCTTGTTTGGCTGTGACTGAAGTCTACGACCAGGGAGGGGTTTGTGCCCAGGTGTGTTGGCAAGAGCCAGGGGAGCCGCTTCTAAATGTTTTTTAATGTTTATTCATTTTTGAGAGACAGAGACAGAGCTTGAGTGGGGGAAGCACAGAGAGAGAGACACACACACAGAATCTGAAGCAGGCTTCGGGCTCCAAGCTGTCAGGACAGAGCCCAGCGAGGGGCTCGAACCCATGAGCCGTGAGATCATGACCTGAGCCGAAGTCGGATGCTTAATTGACTGAGCCCCCAGGCGCCCTCTAGGTGACCCCCTTTTATACACAGAAGCTTGGAGAGTCACCATATGAGATGGATAAAAGCAGGGACACAGCAGGCTGCCTGGGTTTGAATCCCGTCTCTACCACTGGTCAGCGGTGTGACCTTGAGCAAGCCTCTATAACATTGGGGTTGATGATACTTATTCCCTAGGTCTCGTGGGGAGCAAATAGTTGGCATTTATGAAGTGCTTAGAGTAGTGCTCGGCATATAGAAAGGATTGCATACATTTGTTAAATAAGAAACTGAACAATTCTAAATGGAGCAATTAGGAGTTCCGGTCATGCTCAGACCATGTGCATCTTTTGGTAGCAATCTAGAATAGTCCCTTTACTATTCCTAGACCGTATAACATTCCTACTCATGTAATCTTTAAAAGTTGTTACAGTGCCCCAAATTGTGGAATAGAGGGTGAGTTTTTGAGAAGGTGGTTCGTACACAACGACACGTTGTAACGTGGCCGTGTACAGGGCCATCGCCCTGGGCAGAGGCACTGCTGCTCTGTCTCTATACACACCAACCAACCGTCAGGCCCCCCAGCGCAAGGGGCGCTGCTGTCCCGGACAGGGCGCCCCAGATCCTGAGCGACTCTACAGCAGTGCTGAGCACAGCAAAGGAAGACCCTTCCAGCATCAACGCCAGGAAAAAAGTGTGGAGATAGTAAAACGAAAGTAGGTTCTGGGCTCAGAGTTGTCACCCATATGACTGTCCTTTGAAAGTCATGCAGGATCCAAGGTAGAGGCTTGGTGCACGGAGCCATCCTGGACGTGGCTTTACATCTGTCGCTGGCTCGTGTCCATTAAATGTGACTAGAGCCCCTGCCCAGTCCATGTGACCAGGAAAGACCTCCCCATGGGTTTACACGGTGTCCTTGGGACCTGGCTGCCCTGTTGACAATGGCTGTCAGGGGGCTGTTGCTTGGCTGTGAGCAACATGCTCCTGTTTGCAGCTTAGGAAGTTCTGCCTGGTGGGGGCTGAGGCTGGAGGCAGGGAGGCTGGGATGGAGGCCACATGTAAGGTTGACACAGATTCTAGGGGCTCAGATGGGGCTTGACCACGGGGAGAAGAAGACGGGGTCGTAGGATATGCCTACTTGATCGGCAGGTGCTTTTGCTGTCCCCGCTGAGAAGGGTGGGACACGCACCCCCATCGTCTTCCCTTCTTGGCTGACTTGGGTCTCACAAGTTGACACATGTCTGCTGTCCAGCCGTGGACGCCTTCCTGCCTCACATTACTGATCGTTGTCACATGTCTTTAATACAGAGCAGCGTCTTCCTTTCTTCCTCGCCCCCCACCCCCACCGCCTGTGTTTCCTTACCTGTCCCCTCTGGCCTCTGCTCACCCCCCTGCGTAGAAACCGCTGCTCCCGGGCTTCCCTGTGGCCTCCTCGTCTCCACACCTGCGGTTCTCGCTCTTAGTGTCCCCGGGCTCCACTGGCGGCTCATGAAACTGCAGGCTGCTGGGCCTCCCCTGTGGCGTGTGAGACTCAGCGTCCCAGCAAGTCGCCCGGTGATGCCGGTGCCTGCCGCAAGGCCACGGGGGGCGCCCCGAGAGCCACGGGTGGTGGCGATCTCGCGCACCCCCCAGGCCCCTTGCGCCGCCTTCCGTACGGGCTGCTTGCCCTGCCCTGAAAATGGTGCACAGGGAAGTTCTCACCGGGGCCCCCCTCCTGTGCCTGGGGAGCACCTACCTGTTCTCTTGTTCCTCAGGGCCGAGCTCAGATGTCACAAACTTTTCAAAGTGTGCTGTCCCTCCTGTCAGTCAGGATCGGCTGGCTATTCCATATCTCCAAGACAAGATTAATCGTGTATTTACTCAATCATCCATGTGTTAATATGTTTAGCAAATGCTTGGGCCGCAGTCCCTGCCCTTTAGGTCATTCTGTAGAAAGAGAAAGGCCTTTAAAAAATGAAACTCAGGGCGCCCGAGTGGCTCCGTTGGTTGAGCGTCTGACTCCTGATTCCGGTGTGGGTCATGATCTCCTGGTTGTGACATTGAGCCCCGTGTCGGGCTCTGTGCTGAACACGGCATCTGCTGAAGGTTCTCTCTCTCTCCCTCTGCCCTTCTCGCCTGCTCGCCTGCTTTATCTCTCTCTCTCCAAAATAAAAACAAAAAAGATGTTTTAATTAGCAACTCTTAACTGGCTGTAAGGAAATCCTTTACTGGTGGAAGTTCTGTGCACGGAGCATGCATACAAAGCGAATCCGCAGAATGGGTAGGTTGGCCGGTGAAGGGCCAGCCCTTCCGTGCTGAGTTCCTCGGTCCTTCTGATGCCTCTCATCTGTCACCACCTGGTCCTTGCCGTAACCTGGCCTCTCCTAGAACCCAAAGCACACGATTCCGCTTGAGAAGCGGCCCAGGAAGGGAAGTCTCCAGATGCAGAAAGAAAGGGACCTTCCCTCAAACAGGGCCCAGCTCGCCCAGCCCTGGGAGCCTGAGGTGTCCCCGGAGGCGGTGTGGGTGACAGGGTGTGACTGGAGCCTGTGCTGGTGCAGGGACCTCTCCCCCAATCCTCTCTTCCTGACCCTTCCTCCTGATCACTCACTATTGGGGATTCACCACGCCTCGTCCCCCACATCTTTCCTTTTCCACCTCTGCGTTATTGCCTCTCCAAATCCACTCCTCACAGGGCCACGTCCAGGATTTCTCAGGTGTTAAGGTGTATAGGAATCACCCAGGGATCTTGTCAAAGGCAGATTCTGAGCCTGTGGGTTGGGGTCTGGGAGGCTGCATTTCTGACAAGTTCCCGGGTGGCTCTGATGCTACTGGTCCAGGGGCTGTACGTTTAGTACCAAGTCTGCTGGTCCGACTGTTCTCGATCACCTGCTGAGCTTGGAACGTGGGGCCAAACCCAGGGACCAACAAGAGTCAGAAAGAGTGAGAATGGAGCGCATGTTTCCGATCCAGCAGGCCCTGTGCTAAACTCTCTGTAGGCCATCGAGTGTAACCTGTACAGCACTCCGTGAGGTGCTAGCATGATGCAGACGCACATTCCTGCGGGCCATGAGGGCGCCCGCACCCTCTCTCGCCCCTGAGGAGGAGGGTGGTACCCACAGACAGCCTGCACACCACCCAGGGCGCTCCTGGACAGGAGCTGGCGGATCTTCCTAATTAGTCGTGGGGGCTGCCGTCTCCCCTGGGCTTCGGGGAAGGTCCCCCCTGCCCTTGAGATGCGGGAGGAAATTCAGGGCGTAGAACAGGAGCTGACCCCTCCTGCCCCACCTGTCAGGCAGGCCCCACATTTCAAAAATGCCTCTCTTTCAAGCTTTTCAACACTTCACAATATTTTGACATGAGAAGGAGAGGGGGGAAAAATGGCAGTGCTTTGAAAGATTTCTCTTCTTTGGATCCTGGCTCTGGGACCATGTGACCCAACTGAAGCTTAGTCATAGGATTCCAGTTTAACATATGCAGTTACTATAGCAATTGAGGTTTCCTTAGTAACCCTTGCAAAAATAATCCGGCCCCAATTAATAATACATTTTCAAGCTCTTTCTACCCTGCACCGAACAGCCCAGTTTTCTTGGACAAGCACCAGATAATTCAGGTGGTATCATTTGTGCTGATAGAGATATCATTTGCATGCGGTGAATTGGGCTGGAAAGGAATGAAAAGGGAGCTGGGTGTTCCGAGGATCGTAGGAATCCAATCCGAGAAGCCGGCTGGCCAAAGCCCACGTGCCTCTGGTTTGCAGAGCTTGGAGGCTTCCTGGTATTACTGGTAAATCCTGCCCCAGATGCCCTGTGTGCCCTGGAGGACTGTGTGTTTGAAGGAGGGAGAAGGCAGGAGACTGGGCTCGTTCACCAAAAAAAAAAAAAAAAAAGAGAGAGAGAGTGAAGAAACTAGAAGGGGGGGCCGTGGGACATGGGATTCCTCTCATATTGGTGCCTTCTTGATGGCCTGAGAAGGTCTGTGGGAAGGTGAGTTCGGCAGTCCTTTGCGAAGAGCACCACTTGATTCACCGCTGAGCAGTTACTTGTCCTTAGAGTTGCTTTTGTCACAGTGGCGTTGGGCTTCAGGCCCTGCCATCCCTTCGCTCGTTGACTCCTCTCTGCCACCCAGAACGTTTGTGCATGACCAGGGCGTCCAGGGGACGGTCTGGGGTTTTCAGAAATTTGAGTTGGGGTGTGAAAAGATGCTTCACTGACTGCGCCCCAGGAGTAAGTCGGAGTTCCATCTTTTTCTTTTTTAGAAAACGTTTCCAGTACTGAGGGTGGTGGGTAGGGGAAGCAGAGCCCAGCATGATAAGGATGGAGTGGGTATGATCCTAGATGACCTATATAGGCTATATTTCATCCGACCTTGGCTTCCTGCCACCTCCGATGCGAGCGTAGTCGTGAATTCGCAGGTAGGGTGGCGCTCCGCTGCCCTCCCTTCTGGTTTTGGCGAGGGGAAGGACGCTGGAGTCAGCTCCGTTCTGTCCCATTGCTCTCTTCTCAGCCCAGCCCCTGTCTCTCTGCCCCCAGGGATCTCACCCCAGCAACCTGCCACCCTGTTTCTATGACATGCTCTGCCCCACGTATCCCAGCAGACGTGGACTGAGTGCTTTTCCATAGCCCCCGTGCTGTGCCAGGCTCTGGGGGGTGCAGCGATGGGAACGTCCACGAGGCAGGCCGGTGGTGTTCCCCAGGGTATCCTTAGCACTTATCAGCACCAGGAGGACCACGCTCTAAATATTTGCAGACTGGAAGGGAAAAGCTTGATTGATCTCTACCAAAGGGGCGCACAGAGGCTAGGGTGGAAAATACCAGAAGATATGAAGAAGATGCTGGTGCCAGCTCAGAGAGGGGCTGCTGGCCCAGTAGGATGAGACGGAAGGAGAGGGCACAGAAGGGGCAGGGGGTGGGGCGGAGAGGGTGGGAAGAAGCAGAAAGGACTGCTGAGCAGAGACCAGAGCTCAGGGAGGGGGTGGGGGCGCTGGAGGGGTGAGTCTTGGAGATGAGTGCGGACAGTTGGGCAAGACCAGATCCTGGAGGGACTTGGTACTGTGAAAAGGAATTTTTTCCCCCTTTATGAGCTGTAAGCAGTTGGGAGCCATTGAACTTCCTAGGCAGGGAGATGATTGGGCAGATCTGAGTTTCAGCCCAGTCCCTGGAGGCTGTGTGCCGATGAGGGAGCTGGGAGGAGACAGGTGGAGGGGTGCTGGGGTAAAACTGGCTCCGTGCAGCCTCCCTCGCACGGAGCCCTGCTCCTAAGGAAGCTCATCCGCGGCTGCTGCAGGTGAGGCTGGGGATGGGCTGCCTTCCTGGACGGGCGTGTGTGGTGACCCTACTCACACCCCCCCTCCCCCTTTGCAGTGACGAAGCTGCAGGTGAGCAAGTCGAAGAGGACCCTCACCCTGGTGGAAAACAGGCCCATCCAGCTGAACTGCTCAGTCAAGTCCCAGACCAGCCCCAACTCCCACTTTGCGGTGCTCTGGTACGTGCATAAGCCGTCGGATGCCGATGGGAAGCTCATCCTGAAAACCACGCACAGCTCCGCCTTCGAGTTCGGCACCTACGCCGAGGAGGAGGGCCTGAGACCCAGGCTGCAGTTCGAGAGGCACGCATCCGGGGGCCTGTTCAGCCTCACCGTGCAACGGGCCGAGGTCAGTGACAGTGGCAGCTACTACTGCCACGTGGAGGAGTGGCTGCTGAGCCCCAACTATGCATGGTACAAGCTGGCCGAGGAGGTTTCGGGGCGCACAGAAGTCACTGTGAAGCAGCCAGGTGAGGACGTAGGGGGAGGGTGTGGCCGGCTTGGGGTTTAGTGCTGGGAGACTGCCTGGGGCCAACGGGACTCCGGGGGTCCACGCTGGGTGTGGGTGCGGGTGCAGGGCCCTGCCTGGGGGTGATGGGGCTCCGGGGGGTCCACGCTGCATGTGGGTGCAGGTGCGGGGACAGTCATCCTGGCGGACTACAGGCTGCCCACTCTGCCTGCAGTGTGTCTTGGTGCCGGGGGCAAACCCAGGAAAGTGTCCTTGACTCTGCTCTTCTGGACATCATCCTTCTCACCAGGAAGAGGCCTGAGGGGCGGATGTGCTGACCAAGAGGTGGCGAGGCGGGGTCCCTGGCGGCCCCTGGGCCTCCTGGTTGTGCAGGTCGCACCTTGCAGCTCAGGCTGGGCCAGCTCCGTAGCCAGCATTCTGGCCCAGAGCGCACTTTTCTGGTCTCCGACCTCGGCTTCCCCTTTCTGTCTTACCTCCCATTTCAGCTCAGGGAGGAGCCCTCCCCGTCTCCAAAGCGGACCGCCCCTCGGCCCCCTCTCAGAGCCTGTGGGTGCAGCCCCCCTCATTCCACAGCCTGACAGGTGGGGGCCGGCACGTGACCTCTGCCGGAACATTCCGGGGAGGAAGCGCTTACTGCCGCCGTAGCCCTCATGGTCGGAAAACCCGCTCCGTGTAATTTCCCTCCAGGTTTAGATCTGCCCCTGGAACAGCCCAGGATGACTTTGGGTCATATGTTTTCACATGTGAGAGGTGCCCCCATCAGGCTCCCTCTCCCCTTGTTAAAGGGCTCTCAGCCCCACCTGATGTGACCTTAAGCTCCCTCTCCATCCCTCATTTCTGCCTGGCCTATAATTTGTCGTCACTGCCTGCCCTTCCTGACGGGCGGGGGGAGCTACCCCAGGTCCCATCTCTGGGCATTTGTTTATTTATATGCTTGTCCTCTCCTGCCGCTTCTTCAGTGTCTCCCCCAGCCCCAAGACTTCAGTCAACATCACCTCCAGGAAGCCTTCCCTGCTTTCTCCCATATTGCCAGAGGTTCCTTTTTCCTTAGAAAATACCCAGCATCATAATTATTTGTTTGCATTTCTTTTCTACTCTAAGCACTTTGAGGACAGGGCTATGTCTTTGTATTTTCAGTCGCCAGTATGGTGCCTTTCATAAATAGTGATTGAATAAGGAACAGATAGTTACTTTCCTGGAACAGCCCAGGGCCTTCATAGTCCCTGTTCTCTTAGTCTGGAACAGGTTGACCATAGATCTTCATTTATGTGTTATATATACGGTGTGTGTGTGTGTGTGTGTGTGTGTGTGTGTGTGTGTACTCTTTACCTTTCTGTTCCCCTGGCTTGTCCCCCAGAAAGCTGCAATAAACGTGTGTTCAGACAGCACAGGGACCAGATGCAGAGGCCCGGCCGTGGCCTGGCCCGAGCTGTGTGCAGTGGGGCTGGCCCCCTCTTTTCCCTCTGGATGTTGTATTGCTGAGGCTGCCCCAGCGCTAATTGTCACCCCCTCCCGGTGGCACTTTCGGGAACCCTGGCCTGCTGGTGTATCGCAGAGGAAGCTCTGGCCTGTGCGGTCCCTCTTGGTGTTTCCAGAGACCCCAGGCCAGTCACCGGGGCTTTTGAAAACTGGCGTTTGTCATTTGGCCCACGTAGGTTTCTTTTAGGTTTCTGTTCTTCCTGTCTGTTTTCAGTTCTGATCACTTTCTCTGGTGGGAGGACATGATCCCCTCCCCCTGCCCACCAGAAGTGCCGTCCTATGCCTTCACTTGTTTGTGCAGAAACTGAGAGAATCTCAGTGGATCCTAAATTTATTGAGGGAATTTCCCCATCTGAGCCTACAGACTCACAGCGAGCTACTGGGGCAATACGGGTGTTTGTCAAAACCCATGTAGGGAGATCTCTGTGGGGAAGATTCACGCCATAAATAGAAAACTCACAAGACCCTGATTAAAACAACCCGTTCCTCCTTTTTGGTTGAGAGTTTTCGTTTCTTTGTTTTTTCTTCCCTTGTTTCCCCTTCTTTCTCTATACTCCACTCCTCCTTTTCCCCTGCCTCTCTCTCTTTTTTTTTTCCTGATGAGAAAAAATATGCTTCTAGAGCTTTTGGAAAACACAAAGAAGAAAATAATCTTTCAACCCAGAGACAAGTAGAGTTAACACACACACACGTATGTGTATGTTTATATTCTGAGGACACTGGTTATTTAAAATAGTTTTTCAGTTATTCTTAATTTTTGACCTTTTAGTTCCAAAGGGTATTGCCTCATGTCATAAAATACTCGGGCCGTTTTGAAATGTAAAAAGTAAGAACTGATGGTGTGTGGCCCTAAGGTCCTTCTCCGGGTGCTTTGGCGGTTCTGTAGCTGTTTGATCCCTCTGGTCCAGACAGACTCAGTAGGACCTTGTAGGAAGTGACACGCGCGTCATCCGAGCGTGCCGTCACTGATGACTCTCTCTGCAGAGGAGGATCTGATCGGCTGAGTCGTCCACTCGCTTGGTGCCACCAGTTTCGGGCTTTTCTTTACTGATGTCAGATCAGTTCTGTCCCCACCTCGAGAGGAAACCCGAGATAGTAAGGACCACAGTCCCTGAGGCCAACTCGGGGACGTATTTAAACTGCTTCCTCTGCGGTCCTTTGGTGGTGGACAGTGCGGCTTATTCTAGCCATCGTGCGGTCAGTTTTTTAAAATGTGCTCTTGGCTTGAAAGGGGGTCTCAGCATGCCCTTTCCTGCCTGTCCCTTCCCAGCCACCCCTCTGGGCCGTACGCTTATGGTCTGCTGTCAGTGGAGGTGGAGTCATCCCAGGCTCGTGCTGGCCCTCCTCTGTGCCCCCGAATCAGCGAGGTCCACACTGGGGGGACAGCTGTGCCATGAACTTCCGGCAGTCCGGGCCCCCGGATGCACGATCCAGGAACTTGCTGTGTTGAGGGCGCCCCACCCGGGAAGGGGGTTGTGCCCATCGAGAGGGGAGGGCACCCTTGACCTGTGCTCGCGAAGGGCACTCACGGGCGCCTGTTGCTCCCCGCTGCTCACATGCCCTTTCCCGTCTTTCCAGACAGCCGCCTGAGGCTCAGCCAAGCGCAGGGGAACCTGTCGGTCCTGGAGACGCAGCAGGTGCAGCTGGAGTGCGTGGTCCTGAACCGCACCAGCGCGGCCTCCCAGCTCGTGGTGGAGTGGTTCGTGTGGAAACCCAACCACCCGGAGCGGGAGACCGTGGCCCGCCTGAGCCGCGACGCCACCTTCCACTACGGAGAGCAGGCAGCCAAGAACAACCTGTGGGGGCGGCTGCACCTGGAGAGCCCCTCGGCCGGCGTCTACCGCCTCTTCATCCAGAACGTGGCCGTGCAGGACAGCGGGGCCTACAGCTGCCGCGTCGAGGAGTGGCTGCCCAGCCCCGGTGGCGTGTGGTACAAGCGGGCCGAGGACACTGCTGGCCAGATGGCCGTCACCGTCACACGGCCAGGTGAGGGTTAACGTCCCTGGGGCCGTCACCGCCTTGGGCCTTCCCCCTGTGAGCTCCGGGTTTTGTGCGCTGCACAAAACGCGTGTATTAATACATCACTTGCAGCTAAATATATGCGCGCATACGTTTTGCATCTACAGCTGACTCAGATCCTACCGCCCCCATGAATGGGAAGTTGCACATCTGGCTTCGGCCCCAGGTGATCCTGTTTCTTGACTCGAGTAACGTTTTTCACTTATTTCAGAACGTAGAAGAGTTTCTTTTTAAAGAATACGTTCGCATTCAGGAGGCGGCGGATATGCAAAACTTTTGAACCAGTAGCCACACGGCTCAAAAGCTGAAGCTCGTAGGTCGTCAGTGGAAAGGAGTTGATGCATGTGCTTTAGCTAGAAAAGGATGAAATTCAGCGTCTCACTTCCCAATCGCTGTGTTGGTGTCGATGGCTATTCTGTGTGGCTTCCCTCGTCCTTATTTATGTTCCCAAAGTGCCTACGTGCACGTAATTCCTCGGTGTAATTCTGGCTACACATTCAAACCCCTCCTGAAAGCAGAGGTGAGCAGGATTCCTGTGTCCTCTGCAACATCACCTCCTCGTTTATCCAAATCAGAGCGAAAAGTCTGTCCCCCCTGCCCCCCGCTCCCAGAGGACGTGGGCAGGAATGAACTCTGTGGCCTGTGTGAGTGCTCGGTCTTGTTCCTGTTCGCCGTCTGTTGGGCGCATTCGTCGCATTCCCGCGTCTCAGTAGAGTGGCGCTCCGGGTCGGCAGGGCACTGGGGCCTCACAGCTGTGCCCGCCCCGTGGTCACGGAACCACTTCAGGAGAGACTGTGCCCTTCGTTATAGCAAAGGGCATTACCTCACCGCTCTGCGTCTTGCCCAAGCTGGACGAGAAATCACCTCTGTGTCGAATTACTCATTTCCCACGAGCTTTTCTGTTTTTCTTTCCACCTGGCGTGGAAACAGCTGCATGTCTTCTTACGAAGGTACATTTGTAGAGGCGCAGCATTGGGGCGCCCTTCTTCCCAGCACTCACCCATTCTCACGTGACCACACCAGGGCTCCAGGTGGCATGGAGGACAGACGTTTCTGGGCCGTCTGCCACCTTCCAGCCTTACGTACGGGCAGAGGCTGAAGCCCACACAGGGAGACGGCTTGGCCTCTCCTAGAAGGGGACAGACACGGGCAAATTAGTAGACAGTCGTGTTAGAGGGAGGAGGGGAGGGCATGGCAAGTGGGCATGGGTTTCCTTCGAAACACATGCATTGAGCCATCATCAGGCACGCGAAGGGACCAGGACATTTACATGAAAATGTAAATGCCAGGGCGCCTGGGGGGCTCAGTCGGTTAAGCTACCAGTTCTTGGTTTCAGTCAGGTCATGATCTCACGGTTCTTGAATTCAGACCCCTGTGCAGTGCGGAGCCTGCTTGGGATTCTCTCCCTCCCTCTCTTTGTCTGCTCCTCCCCCGCTCAGGCTCTCTCTCTCTCTCGCTCTCTTTTTCAAAATAAATAAACTTAAAAATTTAAACGTTTATGTTGTTAGCATTCAGATGAGAGGAAAGCAAAGGGAGAGAAGGTGGGGAAGAGGCCCTTCTGGGGAGCTGCATGTCCAGTGGTCTCTGCCATCTTGCCATGTGGGTGCATTGGACCCCGGTGGTCAGCCGCTGGTAGCTTTAGGACGCAGCTCGGTAGGCTGTGCAGGGCGAAGGTGCCCTTGGCTGCCCCTTAACCTGCAGTATTTCTCTCCGATGCCTTGGGGGTTACAGTCCTCCCTGACCTGGAAGGATAAGCCGACACTCGAGGGAGTGGGAGTTGTCTCTGATGGGATATTCTCCCCCTGCCGCCATCTTGCCTCCCGGGGCATTCTCCCCCATGGGTGCCGGGCCGAGGCGCCCTTCCCCCCGCCAGTACCCAGGTCCTGAGTTCTCAGTGCCAGCGATACACACCCAGATTCCAGATGGGGGGGTGCGGGGCCTTGGCAGGGCCCCACAAAGGTGGGGGCATCACACCTCTGTGATCACCTGTGAGCAACATCAGGCCAGTGCATTGAAAGCCTAGGACAGTACTTGGGAAGCGCTCCTCGTTGATCTTCATCCAAGCAGAATCCGAGTTGGCATCTTTACTTTTGTTGCTGTTACGTTAGCATCTTTTTGTGAGCACTTCCTAAGCAGAGCCAAACAGGCAGGTTAGGAGGTAGGGAATGGATTATTTGTTGAGGATCTGGCCCGGAGAGCCAAAAAAGGGGGGCGCAGCAAAGCAAAGGAAGAGATTCTAGCTGCCCAGTGGTGTCTGCGAAGGCTGACTCACCTGCTTGGGGACCTCTCTGTGGCTGCTCTGTGTCTTTCCCATCTCTGTTGGGAGATGCTGTCCGTCCTCAAGGCGGTCGGTGCTCAAGGCGAGGGCCCCTTCCAGGTCTGTCGTCTGTGGCTGGGCTTCAGTCCGTGGAGAATACTTCCCTCCTCGGGTTCCCTGGGGCATAGGTTGTCTGCATGCACACAGTTTAAACTCCAGAACCGCTGAAGGGCAAATCCATCATCCAGGCTTGCCATCACAAACTAGTGCAAACTTGGTGGTTTAAAACAACAAAAACGGATTGCACAGCGGTTGTGGAGGCTGGAGGCCTAGAAGCAGATTGTCAGCAGGACCAGGCCACCCCTGAAGTTTCTAGCTTGCCTCTTCCACCTTCTCTGTGGTCCCAAGTGTCCCCCGGCTCATGGCTGCGTTGCCCCGGTCTCCACCTTGTGTTCGCATGGACTACTCTCCATGTGTCCCCCCTCCTTCTCCTCAGGACACTGGTCACTGCATGTAGGGCCCACCCTCAACCCGGTATGCATTCGTTACACCTGCAAAGACCTTATTTCCGATTAAGGTCACATTGTCAGCTTCCAGGTGGGTGTGCATCTTGGGCGGGAGGGACCCTTCAGCCACTGCAAGAGGTTACAGTGAAAGGAAGTGTCCCTTCCTCCCCGGATTCCCATTAGCGGCCACGTTTACCCACCTCTCGTGAATTCTTCCGCAGATATTTTCTGCAAAAGTAAACAAATCCACGTGTCCAAATAAAACATACTGTCTGCCGCATACAGTGGCGCCGGGGTGCACAGCTCTTCTGTACCCGGGCAGTCTTTCCCGATTCCTTGCATGTTTCTGCCACGTAGGACCTACCTTACTCCCCCCAACAGGTGTATCCTATATCCCCATGGTACTGGAATATACTTAGGGAGGGACACGCGGGTTGTTTGGAGCAGAGAAATTAAAACACGCTTTTCTGCCTCTTTTGCCCCTCGCCTCCCCCAGACGCCGCCCTGCAGGTGGACACGGTGGTCCCCAATGCCACGGTGTCCGAGAAGGCAGCCTTCCAGCTCGACTGCAGCATCGTGTCTCGATCAAGTCAGGACTCGCGCTTTGCCGTGGCCTGGTACTCTCTGAGGACTAAAGCCGGAGGGGAGAGGGACGGGCCTGGCCTGGGAGAGCAGGAGGAGGGGGATGGGGGCGACGAGGAGGAAGGAGAGGACCTCACAGAGCGGACGGCCCTGCTGAGCGTGGGCCCAGATGCCGTCTTCGGCCCAGAAGGCGGCCCCTGGGAGGGCCGGCTTCGCTTCCAGAGGCTGTCGCCCTTGCTCTACCGGCTCACTGTGCTGCACGCGAGCCCCCGCGACACGGGGAACTACTCGTGCCGTGTGGAGGAGTGGCTGCCCAGCCCTCAGAAGGAGTGGTACCGGCTGACGGAGGAGGAGTCGGCCCCCATCGGCATCCATGTCCTGGACACAAGTGAGTGGTCCCCCGGTTACAGGGGATGGTGTCCCCGTTGAGCCCAGCGGTCTGGAAGAATGAAATCAGAGCGTGACTCTGACTCTGGCTCAATAAGCAGTTTTCCCACCTGTGCCTGGCATCTCAGCCTTGACACACCGGTTCCTATACTTGACCCTTGACTGCCCATGTGGGTAGGAATTAAGGTCACAACATGCGGCAGTCACCTTGAGTTCCACCAGGTTCTACTTCAGTGAGCGTTCGTTATCCAAGAGTACTGTTAGGTGTTACCATGTCCCTCCGTAGCCAGCTACCATGTTTCAGACTCCCGAGGAGAGAAACGAAGCCTGAGCACAGTCACTGTTCTCGGCTCATGTGTATCTTGGAGGCTGACTTTGAGGTTCAGGTGACGTTGCACGGTCTGTGGGGAAAACCGGCTAGAAGGGCAGTGATGCCGCAGGGGGTCTGGAAGGACCTGCCCACGAGCTCTCTTAGTCCAGAGGACGCAGACTTCCCACCGGGTTATGGCCCTCCGTTGGAAGAGACCGGAGGAAATAATGGCCGACCTGAATACCTTGCTCTAGCGGGGGTCTCTGTCAGTTGCTTTTTGCCAAAGGGTGGGAGGGCACAGCCCACCGGAGGTGGTGTTTGTTACAGTAGAATTAGCCTGGAACGCAGAGAGGCAACATCTGCTAGATTCTGCTAGAAACTGTAGAACATTTTACCAGGTGATTTTGATTGGAATGTTTGAGCCTCATCAGCCTTTTCTTTTCTTTGACTCCCTCCTGTTGATTAGACACAACCACATGAAATTGAGATTTTGCGAAGTCAGAAGTGGGTTTTGAGTTTTCTTAATCATACTGATGGCGACAGCTGTGCAGTAGAAAAGACTGCAGAGAAAAGCCTACATCCGACTCAGACCCCTGACGATCTCCTGGAGGACCCAAAAGTACAGGGGAAGGTGTTTAGACCCATCTGCCCGCTGCAGATGCCCCTATTTATTAAGTCATGGAACATGGAGGTCAGCCAGCAGCCTGATTTTCCAGAGAAAATGCAGGCTCCCAGGGGTTGGGCCTCTGCTCAGGCCTTGTGGGTCTGGGGCGTGGGGCGTAGGGGGCCAGTTTTCACCCTCTTCCGTATCCAGGAATGACTAGCACTGAACTCTACGCAGCCACAGACATGCCTGCGGACACGTGCGAATGGTCCGTAATGGCATTTCAGTTGATACCGTGAGTCAATGCTAACGTTACTCAAGTAAGCGTCATTTCTGATAAACCTGCTCTGAGAAGCTGGCGGGGAGCAAATGTGTTACATCCCAGAGAAGGACCCTCGGCGCAGAGCTCGGCACAGAGCTCGGTGCAGAGGGGTGTGGGAGGCACCACCTGGCGGGAGGTGCGGGTCTCTGTGGAGGCAGCTTCCTCATCTAGATGTAGCTGGGCTCACGGTCACTAGACTCCATTTCGTCACATGGCTTTCCAGGCCATGGTACTGGCTCCTGGTGGGACACGGGGGCATTGCCTTGTATGAACTTCCGGCCGTGACCTGAGGGGTGCTGCTGTGAGAACAAGGCGACAAGGGGGTCCCCACTTGTAGCAGCAGCAAGGAAGGACAGGGTGGGGGTAGCATTTCAGGTAGGCTGGGCCAAGGCCGCCGTCCAGGCTCGCTGCCCTCACGGTCTGCCCTCTGTTTCAGGTTCCAGCCTGCAGTCTGTCATCTGCTCCAACGACGCGCTCTTCTACTTCGTCTTCTTCTACCCTTTCCCCATCTTCGGCATCCTCATCATCACCATCCTGCTGGTGCGCTTCAAGAGCCGGAACTCCAGCAAGAGCTCCGACGGGAAGAACGGGGTGCCCCTGCTGTGGATCAAAGAGCCGCACCTCAACTACTCCCCCACATGCCTGGAGCCCCCTGTGCTCAGTATCCACCCGGGAGCCATAGACTAAGGGGACCGTCGCGGACGTCAGCTGCAGAGGAGCTGACGCGCTCCCTTCCTGCCTCTTGCTCTGTGATCGGACGGCGGGCGGGCAACGCCGCCGTGACTCCGGAGTGTTCTCTGGGCGCAGAACAGCCAGACTAGAGACTCGTCTCCAGTCCCGGGTCGTCACAGAGACGGACTGCCTCTAGGTGGCAGTCGTGGCTGGTTATAGCTGTCTTGAAGCAGATGATGTCTTTATCCTGCAGTTAGGCTTCTCGTTTTCGTTTTTGATAACGTAGTGAGTAGCTCCAGATGTCACATCTACTCGCTGAATTTATATTGTATTCTCAGATGGATGTGACAGGGGTTCTTAGTCTTTGTAAGGGGCTCTTTTCAGGTCCCTTCGGCTCACCCTGTTTGGATTCCGTAACGTGGCGAACGAGTGTCCGGTAACACCCCGCCGATGGCACAAGGGAGGGCGAACTCTTTGGTGCCAAGGAATCGCTTCCAGGCCCCCTCGTTTCTGCATACTTGAAAATGCCCCCCATGGATCAGAAACGCCCAAACATTTTCTACTTTCTTAACGAGACTTGAAAATTACGCGTCACGTGGGCCCAATTTGTATCTTGTCTTTTCCCGCAGCCAGAGTTGTTGGAACCGCTTTGTAGTCAAGATGAAAGCGTTGAATTTCGCCTCAAAGAACTTTGTACGTACAGGGGGAGCCTGTGTAACCCCATTCGATAGACGGAGCCCGACCACATTGTCGGGGAGGCAGAGACACGGGCTTCATGCCAACCTTGCCAAAAAAATTTACAAAAATAAAAAAAATTTTTAAAAAGCCCACAACTCTGTCGGAGAACAAGTCGAAAGCCCCGAACAGCACACACTTTTGCCATCGCGGCTGCTGACTTTCAGATCAAAGCTGAGGATCAGTGGCGGAAGGAAACAGGCTAGTTGATGGCCTGATGTATTTCGCGGGCGCAGCCCCGAGCTGGTAACTGTGAGCGGGTGGGCTTCTATTTCAAGGTGCTTTGCCAAACTCTTCATGGGAAGCGGCCAGGGAGCCTGGAAAGGGGGCGGTGCTGAGCTGAACACGCAGGGCCCACCGCAGTCACTGTATGCCTGAGGGCACGGGGCTGGGCGACCCTGTGTTCCCCCAGGGGTCAGCCAGCACAGGGAGGGCAGCAGTTTCCAGAGTCTGGAAGTCGGAGACCAGGGCAGAAATCGCTGCCACCCTGGAGATGCGAAGACTTGGGCTTTTCTTATTCCTCCCAACTAGATTTCCCTCAAAGGCAACGACATCCTTCTTACTCACCCTTTCTCTCCCCAAGTGTCTCACTGCCGTCAGAATATGTCTCTGGGAGAGGTCCAGACACAGCCCTCTCTCACCCTTGCAGACCGCCTGGTCTCAGCGGAAAGTCCCCACGTGCCAGTGTGGGCTTTTGCCATTCCTCTTCCTAGATCTTGTGTGTGATGGTAGGTGACTTGGTTGTTCATGGTTATGGTGGCTGTTTGTTCGGATGCCCATTGAAGCCCAACAAGGCCAGGGTCGCCCTGTTCGTTTATGCTGTGAGCAAGACGTTCAGCCCCCCCGCCCCCACTGCCAGCCCCATTGCTCACCCCATGGGAGAAGTGTGGGTGCCCTGGCTCTCCTATATTTTGCTGGCCAAGAGTGCCACCTCTGTTCTGGGAACTCGCATCTCGAATCCCAAGGGGACAACTTGTTTAGAAAAAGCCACCAGGGATTCCAGAGCGAGGTCGAAGCAGAAGGGTTGTCTGTTCTGAGGCGGAACAGACTCCATGGGGGAGGCCGTGCTGGGGGTGCTGGGGGTGCCCTGCATGTACAGATGCTTTGCTGTGCAGCAGCCGCGGTGATGCAAGGTGACCCCAGGCTTATGTAGACCCGCCCATGAGCGTGCTGTCCTGTGAGCCCCTGTGTAGGCACAGACACCTCCATCCCCAACGTGCTCATTTCCATTTACCATGTGTGCTGCAGCCACGCTTTGCAGGGGTGGGTCAGTCGGCCCAGGGGCAAGGGGAGAAGGCAGTCCTTTGCCCCATTTCTTCATTTCAGGCGCCTGGGCTTGCTGTGGGCACCTGGCCCCTGCCTTGTGGCCCAAGCCGGTGAGGGAAGATGACTGAGACTTTCCTCGGCCTGAAGGGAAACACACGGGGTGGGGTTGGGGGTGGGGCAGAACGGAGTGTGTGACTCCTGCAAGCAGAGCTTGCTCCCAGGTATAGAAAAGTAGATAATGCACGCAATTAAATAGGTGAAGCGGTTGCAAGAAGTTTGAAAGGAAGAAAAGAACCCGAAGCCAGTATTTTAGTAATTTTTTCCCCCTGTGTATTTTTCTGTTGGGCTGGGGGATAACATCAAAGGGTGAGCTTTTCAGATCCCACTCCCCCCACCTCCTTTGGCCATTTCTATGGAAATGTGGTGTCAGATGAGGGGTAATGGTGCCCTCCAGTGGCTGGGAGACCTCATCGCACATGGCCAGCTGGATCTGGGGGGGTTGGGGAGAGGGGGGCGCTGGACCAGGAGAGGAAAACTGCCAACTGGTTCTCTGGACTTACCAACGGCTACAATGTTGCATTGGCAAAAAACTACACTGTGCGAGGCCCATTCCAGGACATGGATATGACCACACCCTCTTTCATCAGGGTGCTGCTGTAGCAGGTTTTCACATTCTTTTCAAACAATGGTTTCTCTGCGTTTATCGTTGAAAAAAACAGATGGGGTAAGAAAACTACCCGTGCATGATGTAGAGAGCTGTTGATTGGTTTTTGTTTGTTTGTTTTTTTAAAGGAAAACTCTTTGTAAAATGTTGCACTAAAATGTTTTATATACACTTCAGAGACCTGTAGTAAATTATGTTGAAAATATGGCTGTTTACAGTTACTGGAGTTCGCTGTCCTTCTTTCTTCCCCCCCTCCCTCACACCCTCCACCCCCTTAACCAGCCTCTCTAGCTCTGTGAAACTGTGTCCTGGGGGCCTGGAGTTCCGCCCCTGACTTTGGCCTGCTAGGCTCAAGGCTCAAGAATCGCAGCCTTTATCACCATAGTCTGCTCCCAACCTAAAGCGTGCCTTTGTACAAATGATGATTTAAAACAAAACAAAGCAAAAAATCCTTTCTCCAGGCAGTTGGCTGCCATCTGCTGAAAATGTATCCTAATAAATGAACACAACTACCCTCACTGTCAAGGCTCCGCGGCCTCTAGATCAGTGCAGCACACAACACACCCAGAGCCCAGATAGGCAGGTTCAGAATGTAGAGCTTCTAAGCCTAGCCTTCCTTTTTAGCGGGGTGGGACAGGATGGGGTGGGAGGAGGCTGATGGAGAAGGAGAATAGGAAGGGGGAACACCCTTCTCCTTGGCTATGGAGGGCCTCTGAAGCAGGACCACACCATCTCTCTCTGACAATGTAGCCCTGTCCTGACCTGTGAAATTGTCAGCCCACGTTTTCCAGGACAGAGGACAGAGCTGTGCCTCCAGGCACAACACCCCAGTCCCTGTTCCCTGCACACCTGGAATGCTGGGATGTTTTGGAGGCTTTCACCACTTCTGCAAAGCGAGAATGACAGAATGATTAAAACCACAGCAGCGATATGTGATTAGGCAGAACCCATCTGTAATTCTTTACATTGCACTGAATATGCAAGAGACTAGAGAGGGGGTAAAAAGCAGAGGGAGGCGCTTCCTTTTCTGTTTCTTCTTTTTAAAACTCAAACCTTTCCAGGGCTTGAATGAGTGCTTTCCCCTGCTCCGCAGCCCCATCTGCTGCATCCTTATCAACTTCGTGCAGCTGCTGGCCTGGCCAGGAGTTGAAATGTGATTATTTATCCCTTGGGTATCCAGAATAGTTCCACGTTAAGCTTTACGTATTATTTTTGCCTCATNCATTCTGCCAGGGAACATTTTAAAAAGGGAAATAGAGTATTATGGAAGAAGATTACCCCTCTACGCCTTTGGTGCAAATCTGCCCAGTGTCTACATAAGGGAAGTGAACGGACACTTCCGCAAGAGGCAGGGAGAAGTTCATGGATGCAGGATTCGGAGCAGTGTTTTGCTCAGTGCATTCTGGAATTTCTAAGCTTCCTGGGGAGCAGTTACAAGTTTGGCAACAACTAGAGCCACAGTCCCAGAGAGGGACTGAATGAGCCCTCCTTTCTTACCTCTAGTTCATGATCATCCACACGACAAGCTGATAAAACAGGACCTCTTGATACCGGCCACAGGGTGAAAAATAGATGCACTCTCCTTTTGATGGTGAGTCCTCAGTATGTGAATTGAGCCTTTTTGGCCCATTGCCTAAATCAGGTCTACCTTTCGGAGCCACTTTTGATTCATGAAGTCTGCTAGGGATGCATATAAGCTCTTTTAAAAATGCTTGATAGGAGCACAGCATATCTCTTAATAAAAAAGCTGGCACTGCTTGTCGGTCTTGGTCAGAGGCGCATCCAACCAAAGACCTAATGAATCATATCTCACCCAAAGGCTGGAGACCAAGACCTGAGACATACTTCCCAGCCCCAGGTGACTGGGCAGGCCTTCCCTCAGCCCTGATCTTGAGGAGGTTTACGGCTCCTGCTGGCCAGTCCAAGCCAGTCCATGGCTGCCTATTGGGAAGTTGCACCTGTTCTTCTGTGAAATGGCGAGAAGTGGTGATTTGGATTTCACTTTATTTTTTAAAAAAAAATTTAATGTTTATTTTTGAGAGAGAGAGCATGAGCAGGGAGACACAATCTGAAGCAGACTCCAGGCTCTGAGCTGTCTGCACAGAGCCTGATGCAGGGCTCCAACCCAGGAACCATGAGATCACGACCTCAGCCGAAGTGGGACGCTTAACTGACTGAGCCACCCAGGCCCCCCTTGGATTTCGCTTTAGTTGGACTCCCAGTTCTGCCCCTTACTGTTTGTTCTTGGACAAGTCATTTACCTTCTCTGAGCCTCCGTTTCCTCCTCTGTGAAACTAGGGACAGCAAGAAGATAAAAGTAATTCAGGTAATGCACTTAACCCAGGGCCTGGCTTAGTAAGACTCGGTGGATGTTTGCTAGGATCACTTCTTAGTTCGGAAACTCTCAGGGGCTCTGCAGTGTCTAAAAGTTTGACCCTACCCTCACTTTCCCAGTTGATCCAAGTTCCTACCAGCCAGGGGCAGAGCAAGAACTTGATTTTCTCACATTTTGTGCTATGCACCGTCCCTGTCCCATGTTCTCAGTAGGGGATGTCTTAAGCTGGCCTGCTTCACGGTATGTGACATTGGTCCCAGAAATTTCACTGATAGAGATGCCCTTTAAGATGCTATGGCTGATTTAACGACCAAGGAGGTCTTACAGTTCAAGTGTTTTGAGTGGGTCTGGGATCCTCACTTGAGGATGATGGATATGACATCACAAGGAAGCACATTCCCACTCAGTTTCCCAAGTGACATGTTAGTGCCTCTTAGGACAGCAGGGAGTCCTGTTCGCAGGAAGAATTTCCAGCTCCGGTGGAACTTAGATTTCCTTTGACTCCCACCGGGCAGAGGCGAGGCCTGTGCGGACAAGGGAGGCCACCGCGAGGAGCTGGTTCTGGGAGCAGAGGGGTTTGATCTTCGGTCGGACAGACTGCAGACAGGGCAAGGCCATCAGGAAGCCTACTCATGAGGATGGAGCATTCCAGATGCCCGCTGCAGCTCGGGCAGGAGGTTTTGGGAGGAGGTCACACAATGAGGGGACCCTCCACACCTGATTCCTCAGCCTAAGGGGAAGTCCACAGTTGAGAAGGAGGAAGAGGAAAACAAAGAGGAAACTGAGAAGGGAGAAACCCAGGGCTAGAAGTCCCAGCTCCTGAGGAAGGGAGTGCTGGGTGTCAGGGCCAGGCTTCAGGAAAAGGTGGCTCAGATAGGCGGGCCAGCGGCACCAGGTAACCCGCACATCCTAAAAGGTGTCCAAACCGTTTCCTTTTGTTTTAATGTGCACGGACAGTGACGCGCAGGAAAGGCGAGCCCCGCGCTCTGCCCTTGGAAAGCGCTGAAGGAACGGGAGTGCCTGGGAGCCCCCCCGTCCCAGGTCACCGCAGGGGCCAGCCCGGCGGTGCACAGCTCCCCCTCCCCCCACTTGCCGACAGGTGCGTCTGTCTCGTCCCAAACTCCAGGGAAAGTGCTGGAGGAGGAGGAACGAGCCTCGTTTTTAAAACGCAAGGCACCATGAAGAGACAGCTCCACGGGGCAGATCTGTGAGGCGGTGGAACGACTTTGGGGACAGGGCGGGGGCAGGACGGCGTCTGGAGCGGAAGCAGGGTG
>NW_027527549.1:3290877-3311017 GCF_008692635.1 Crocuta crocuta | reverse complement strand
GACAAGACGGGTCGGAGGAAGCGGGGGCTGGACGGGGCCTGCCCGTGGCGCCTGGCGGAGCTGCGCTAGAACTTGCCGAGGACCCTGGCCCAGTCCCGGCGTAGAGGCCGCCGGAGGAGCCATGGCCGCAGGGAGTGCCGGGCGCTTGGCTGCGGGGAGTCTCTGTGTGGGCTGCCTGGTGCTCTACTTGGGTGAGTGGCGGCCTCCCCCGGGCCCGGCGGGGACTGGGCGGCGCCGGAGGTGCCGGGGGTGCCCCCGGCTACGGGGCCGAGTGGACGCGCGGGGCCGAGGCGGCCGCAGCTTGGGCTGGGGAGCGGGGGAAACGCTGCGGGCGGAGAGGCTTGTCCCGTCGTCAGCACGTCTCCCGTGGGTAGCCTGGAAGCAACTTTGACCTCAGGCACCGGAGTCCTGGCTGGGAGGAGGGACCGGACTCCAGCTCGCTCACTTCTTCGGTGTAGTTTGCTCTAAGACCCCTCGGACCTCCGCACCCCCCACCCCACCCCAGCCCTGTCACCTCCCGACTCTGTTCCTCCGGAAGGGTGTGCCTTGTGAAAGTTTCAGTGACTGCTAAGTCACTTGCGGCCCTTCCCTCCCCGGGGAGCTTCAAGAGAACTCGGGCTGCCCTTTCACTGCTTCCGCAGCCTCTGAGCTCTTTCAGGACCGGGCGGGCGGCGCCTTCCACCTGTGGGCGGAGGAACCCCGCTGATCCCGGCGGGGGAGGGGGCGCGAGCGAGCTCGGCCGCCCGGGGCCCCTGCAGCCCCCCCTGCTCAGACTGGCACTGCCGCCGGCGGGGGGCCGGGCCGGGCCCAGAGGAGTGTCCGAGTGGGCGATGGCCTCACTCCCGGAGGCCTGTGCTCCTTCTTCTCGTCTGAAAACGTAAAGGAACCGGCGTCCTCCCTCTCCCGCTTCTGCAGCCAGATTCACAGCCCCGAGAAATAAGTTATCTGTCTTCAGATGCGTCCCCACCTCAGCAAACCCCTACACACAGCGAGAGCCAAGGCCCCGGAGCGTATTTATAAACCCGCAGCTAGTTTTTCTTTCCGTGAGGGTTTGCCCCTGGAGGCCCGTTTGCATAGACCAGAGATCAGTCTTCCATCCCCATTCCACCCACACTCAGCTTCCACGGAGTGCCTGGGGGCACATGCGGCTAGGAGGGGCTGGGAGAGCTCTAGTGTCTTTGGTCCGGAGGAACTTAAGACAGGCCTGTGAGCACAGGGTGCTGCCGCAGGCACAGGGCAGAGACGAGGCCTTTGGCGAAGGCAGGTCTCTTGCCAAGCAAGCCCTGCAGGGTCCGGAGGGTGTTTGAACCCAGCCAGCGGGATGTGTGGTGCGTGGACACGCGATGATGTGGGAAAGGGTTCCAAAAGATGGAAAAGACAACTTGGCAGGCAAAGGAGAGCGGTTTCTGGGCCTGACAGATTCGGGACCATGTGCTTGGGTGTGATAAGCTGGAAGGGCTGCAGCTGGGAGGCTGTGGAGGTGGGGCAGATGCCATCCCAGGGCCCCGAGAGCTTGGAGGCCTTCCTGTGCTGGTGGCCGTGGGGAACCGGGAGACACACATACAGGCGGAATCTGACTCCGTGGGAAGCAGCCCAACGGTGATTGAGAGCATCAGTCGTTAAGTGTCAGACTTCAGCTCAGGTCGTGATTTCACAGTTCGTGGGTTGAGTTCACATTGGGCTCTCTGCTGTCAGCACAGAGCCCGCTTCAGATCCTCTGCCCCCCCCCTCCTCGCTTCCTTCCTCTCTCTCTCTCTCAAAAAAAAAAAAAACACATTAAATTAAAAAAGAGCATCAGCCCTCCAGTCAGATGCTCAGCTTCCTGCCCTGGCCCTCACCTGAGTTACAAGGTTTGTACATTCCATAACTTCTTGCCTCACTGTCTTTGCCCTCAAAGCAAGAGAACACCACTCAGTGGTGAGGGAGGGTAAGAATAGCGTGAGCTTCATAGAATGACTGAACGTCAGTCGCTGAACAAATTCTGATTGCGCGTGCGCTGTGTGTTGGGCACCTTGCAAGGGAGTGGGGTGGCAACAAAGGACAGACTTCCCTGCCTTTGTGAAACTTATGTTATTGGGGTGGGGGGGAGAGACAGTACGTGAAATAAATGAGTAAAGATGTAGATGTGGAGGGGGGCTCAGTCAGTTAAGCGTCCGGCTTCAGCTCAGGCCATGATCTCATGGTGCGTGGGTTCGAGCCCCGCGTGGGGCTCTGTGCTGACAGCTAGCCCAGAGCCTGGAGCCTGTTTCAGATTCTGTGTCTCCCTTTTTCTCTCTGACCCCCCTCTGCTCATGCTCTCTCTCTCTCTCTCAGAAATAAATAAAACATTTTTTTTTTAAAAAAGTAGATGTAGAGTGGTGGTAAAGCAAACATTGACACATCAGAGATTTGTAGCGCAAAGAAAAGGAGAATGGGTGTGGCTCACATTTCTAAACTTTGGAACATTAAAAATCTGTAGAGTCGTTGCCAAAAAATAGCATAACGAACACTTCCACCCTCTTCTTCTGGAGTCACCAGTTATTAACATTTTGACACATGTGGTTCACTTCTCCCTGTCACTGTGCATGCACACTTAATTTTTTTGTCTAAACATTTGAGAGTTGAAGATCTTTTGACACCTCACCCCTAATAGGTCAACATGTGTCTTGGAAGAACAGGGTCTCCAGAAAGGCGTGGAACCAGAAGTCAGGAAATACACCATCGACACGGTACTGTTTTCTGCAAGAGTCCAGAGGCCAATCCTGGACCACATACTTCATTTGGTACTCATGTCTGTTTCATCCCCTTCCTTTATTTTTTAATTTTTAATGTTTTTATAATTTATTTTGAGAGAGAGAGATCGATTGAGAGCATGAGAGAGAGGGGGAGAGAGAATTCCTAGCAGGCCCCACGGAGTCAGCGCAGAGCCCCACACGGGTCTTCATCACACGAACCATGACATCATGGCTCGAGCTGAAATCAAGAGTCAGAAGCTTAACTGCCTGCGCCACCCAAGTGCCCCAACTCCCTTTCATCTAAAACTTGCCAACTCTTCTTTTTCTGGGTGTACTTTATGACATCACCACTTTCAGAAGGTCTGGACCAGTTTCACAGAAGTCCCTGGATCTGGCTCCTCTGTTGCCTCATGATTAGATTCTGGTGAAACGTTCAGGAATGTTGCACAGGTGTGCTGTGTCTCCCATGCTTCTCATTAGGGAGCAGATGCAGGCCATCTGTCTCATTGGTGGAGACCTTTGGGTATTTGGTGAAAGTGACCCACCAGATTTCTCCTTTTCAGAGGCACCTGTTCCCCTTTGTAAATAATATGTGATTTATCCAGTGACACTTAGAGATTGTGCAACTATCCTGTTCTGCAGCAATCTTTTACCTGATGTGTCAGCATCCAGTGGTGATTCTTCCCCAAGTCCATTAAAATGTTTGTAGATGGCAGGGCACCTGGGTGGCTCAGTCAGTTGAGTGTCCGACTTTGGCTCAGGTCATGATCTCATGGTTTGTAAGTTTGAGCCCCCCCATCGGGCTCTGTGCTGACAGCTCAGAGCCTGGAGCTGCTTCAGATTCTGTGTCTCCCTCTCTCTCTCTCTGTCCCTCCCCCACTTGCACTCTGTGTCTCTCTCAAAAATAAACATTTTTTAAAAATTAAAAAGATATTTGTAATGGCAGTTTTCTATCTCTAATTTCTTATATATCATTGACACTCCTCAGTAACAAAGAGCTTTTTAATTTTTTTTTTTTAGTATAAGTATAGACTCATGGATATTTTTTAAGATAACATTCTTGTCATTATCTATTTTGAAGCCCAGGTACCTTGAATTTGGCAGATGGGAACCCCACTGTACTTGAGGGTTCTCTGCCAAGTTTCTACCAGTTTTTGAGCACCTCCTACTTTCTGGCATAGAAAGATGTTCTGGACTCATTTTGTACCTTTTCGGCCTCAGCTGGTAATCATTCGGCTCTCTTGTTCCTCTCAGTGGGAGATGAATTTAGAAACAATATTTGGGTGCTAGGTGTGCCCGAGGCTACTGGAGTTATGGTTTCTAGGCTCTATCAGTTCTCGGAGCCAGGAGATCGAGCTTTACTGAAGTTAGGAGTTTATCCTGTTACCACGAAGCCTAATCTAACAATCTGGTTCATCTTTCCCTCCATTTCCAATTTGTATCTTCCTTCGCCACAGTGAGATCTCTGTTCCTCATAGAATCTGTACAGTTTCCTAATATACATTAAACACAAAATTGTTTCTTAACTGCTCTACCAGTCCCACTACCAAGCACAACCTTTTTAAAATACAGTTCAAGGGGTGCCTGGGTGGCTCAGTCAGGTAAGTGTCCGACTTCGTCTCAGGTCGCGGTCTCACAGATCGTGGGTTCAAGGCCTGCATCAGGCTCTGTGCTGACAGCTAGCTCAGAGCCTGGAGCCTGTTTCCGATTCTGTGTCTCCCTCTCTCTCTGACTCTCCCCTGCTCATGCTGTCTCTCTCTCTCTCTCAGAAATAAATAAAAAAATTAAAAATAAGTAAAATAAAATTCAGATCAAGGTTTCTTCATAGTTCTTTTTATTCTTCTGTATATCCCACTGAATAGGTACAGAAAACTATATTTTCAAGTTACTTAATTCTTTCCTTCTGTGTGGTTATGCTGTCAACTCAATATATAGTTGCATTAATTTATTTTTTTTCCTTTTAAAAATATTTATTTCGAGAGAGAGAGAGATTGAGCATGAGCAGGGGAGGGGCAGAGGGAGAGGGAGAGAGAATCCCAAGCAGACTCCCCAATCTCAGCGCAGAGCCTGATATGGGGCTCCATCTCACGACTGTAAGATCATGACCTGAGCCAAAATCAGGAGCCAAATGCTCAACTGACTGAGCCACCCAGGTGCCCCAATTTGTTTTTGTTTCTATTCAATTTGAGGGTCCCCCCCTTGATTTAATTTTTAAATATGTAAAATATTAACATGGTTCCAATCAAGCCATATAAAAAGATCTGCTCAGAGAAATCCTATTCCCGCCCTCGCCAGACATTATAGCAGCTAATATTTGTTTCTGTTTTGTCTTTCTTTGTTTCTTTTTATAGATACAGATCTGCAACAATAGTAACATACTCTCCGTACCCTTCTGCACCTTGTTTTTTGTCTCTTGGCCATAGATCTGGATAATCTTTCCCTATCAGTCGCATAGTCCTCCATGGGCTGAACGTATGATATTTCATGCAGCCACTCTACTCTCTTTCATGGTTACTGTTTTAGACTGCGTAGTCAGGGGAGGGTCTCCTTAATTGTTTGGGGGAGCAGTGTTCCAGGCAGGGGTAGAGGTGGAGGGGCTGGCAGCAAAAGCCCTGAGATGAGCTTCAGGAATTTAAGGAAGCTCAAGGAGACCAGTGTACCAGAAAGCAGCAGGAAATGAAGTCATAAACATGATCTGGGCGAAGTCCTGGAGATGGATTTATGGGCCCCTTTAAAGGCTGTGACATGTTTTTTTGTTTGTTTGTTTGTTTGTTTGTTGTTTTTTTACTCCCAACAAAATAGGAAGGTTTAGAGGCTTTTGAGCAGGAGTGAAATTACAATGACAGAGTGTTCAAATGAATGGTTCTGGCTGCCGGGTGGAGAGCCACCTAGAGAGGGGCCAAGGAGAAGCGGGAAACCGCTCAGCTGTCAAGAGAGGGGGAGCTGAATGGGAGACGGGGGCGGCGGGGTGTGTTTGGAAGGTAGAGCCTGCAGGACTGGGTGCTGGGATGCATCGTCAGGGTCACATGTGGACAGGGCCTTGGGAGGGCTGGGCAGGTGGCAAAGCTCGCTAAGGGCCTGCTATGTTAGTTGTTCTGTGGGTTTTGTTTTTGTCTATTTTTTGGTTTTTCTCTCATTCAGCACTGCCTGCCTTATTGGGCTGCCGTTGACATTGCAGAGTTCCTTTATCTTGCCAGCCATCTCCCCAGCTGGATTTTCTTTCCTCCTACAGGAACCAAGTGGTATACTGCTTCTTAAGAAGTTCCTTTTGTTGATTTATTTTCATATTGTTTTTAACAACACACAGGGGTAAATCTGGACATTCGATGCTGCACTGTTTGTCAAGCACGTCTCCATTTTAAGGTTTTTTTTTTTTTTTAATGTATCTTTTTTTAATGTTTTATTTATTTCTAGGAGAGAGAGAGAGAGAGACAGCGTGAGCAGGGGAGGGTCAGAGAGAGAGGGAGTCACAGACTGAAACAGGCTCCAGGCTCTGAGCTGGCAGTCAGCACAGAGCCCGACGCGGGGCTCGAACCCACGAACCGCGAGATCATGACCTGAGCCGAAGTCGGACGCTTAACCGACTGAGCCACCCAGGTGCCCCTCCATTTTAAGGTTTAAAGTTATCTCCCATCATGATGTGAGACGTTCTCATGTTTTTGGCTGCAACCACGGTTCAGAGTTCTGCGTGCTCTTACTTAGGAAGAAGACCGTCTGAGTCAAAATAGCGCTGTGTTTTCCTATGGGAAACCTCGGCCCTTTGTGACAATAGTAGCTGTCGTGAATTGAGTGCATGCACTGCGCCAGGTTCTGGGCCTAGTGTTTTTAAATTTTTGGTTTCATTTACCCACCACGCCAGTTTTGGTTTTTTGTTTTATTTATTTATTTATTTTTTTAAGGTAGAGGCTATAAAGAGGAGAACAAAGGTTAGGTAGGATACCTTGACCGAGTTCACACAGGAGATAAGTGAGAGCAGGCAAGAAGCCAGGGCCCTCTGATTCAAAATCCGTGCATTCCCAACACAAGATTAGATAAGCAGCACTTAGGAAAATGTGAAGAGCCATACGTAATCCCTCTCTCTCTCTATTTATTTTCTTAGTAATCTCTACAGCCAACATGGGGCTCAAACTCAGTGATCCTGAGATCAGGAGTCGCTCGCTCTTGCAGCCAGCCAGGCACCCCCTAGGTGATTCCTTATGTGTGATGTGCATACACTGTCCAGTGTAACCTTGCTCGGGCCTGTGAAATCATAGAGGGCAGCACAGTTACTAGCCACTGAGGTCTGTTTTCAACATCATCATTTTCAAAGGGAGGGGTTGGGGAAACCTTCTCTGGGATGTAGAATTCAGAATGGGGATTTATTTACGTATTTATTTTTTTTAATTTTTAAAAATGTTTTATTTATTTCTGAGAGAGAGAGAGAGAGAGAGAGACAATGTGAGCAGGGGAGGGTCAGAGAGAGAGAGGGAGACACAGAATCTGAAGCAGGCTCCAGGCTCTGAGCTAGCTGTCAGCACAGAGCTCGATGCGGGACTCAAACCCATGAACTGTGAGATCCTGACCTGCGCCCAAGTCAGACACTTAACTGACTGAGCCACCCAGGTGCCCCTATTTACGTATTTATTAACATTTTATTGTACTTATACCCTATACACTCAGACTTTACTCCTAAGTACTTTTGCATAGCATCAACAAGTCTTTGGTTTAATTTTGATGGGTGTCTTTGAGAAATGTTGAAAGACCGTTAGAAGCACCTTTTAAGAACGAGATCGAAGAATGTGTCTCATTGCCCTCTTGAGCACTCTAACGTTTCTTGAATAAAAATGGGTTTTGGTTTCTCTGTTTGAAAGCAGAAAGTTTGCCTGCATCCAGGAGGCACGAGTGCCAGTTTGCGTGAGTTTGCCATCGTCTGATTTCCTCTCAAGTGCAGAAGGCTTTTTCAAGCTTCTACATGAGGCTAGAGCCTCTTGGATTCTATACATGGAAGTCAAACCGTTTGTCTCAGGATTGAAAGTGAAACCAGAGTACGACTTTTTCCATTTGTTCGGACAGGTTGAGGTCTGAGTAGCAAGCTAAGCTAGCAAGACCAATCCCAGGAAAGTGCTAGAAAATATTTTAGTAGTTCTTTGGAGACAGCCTTCAGTGCCTGCCCACCAGCCTCAAAGGAGAATGTCTTCCAATTTCTTTATAGGCACAGGACCTTCTCCTTTGACCTCTTTGTTTCTCCTCCTCCTCCTCCCTCCCCCCTCCTCTTCCTCCCCCTTCATTTTTTCTTTTTCTTTTTTAATATCTCCTGCCCTGTGCCCCTTTCATCTTTTCCTTCTCAGCTGCCCTGTGGGCTTCAATGAAAACCAGTGGCAGTAAGGAGACCTCTTGCCCAGAATCCCTGAAATAAGTTCAAGTCTGCTCTCTGCCCCCAGCTGGGAACACATATTTCCAAGGTCTGTCCTTTGTGACCTTGATCTCTTCTGTCAACCCAGTGTCCAGCTGAGGAAACTAAATTGTTTTGATAGACTTGTTCTCAGGACCCATTTTGGGTCCTTACGGCCTTCACTTCCTTTTCATAATGTTCCCCAAAATGGCTGTGGTGAGTAGCGTCTGAATTTCCACCAGGCTCGCTGCTGTGTACTTTCATGAAGATTTCCCACTGTAACAGTTGAACACTGGAGGGGAAAATGATGGGTTACTTACACATTCAGAAAACAATGAGAAAATCAGATTAATAAGAAATTAATCATGAGTGAGTTTTTCAACGATGAGCTGAATAACTGGAAACTAGTAGGGATGAAAAAGAAATTCTTAATGAAATGATCAATAGTGTATAGAACTACCTTGAATCAGACTTTGGAGAATAGGTTTGGAGAAACTCATACCTCTCGTAAACACCTTATTCCCCAGAGCACACTGTAGTTCTCAGATCCCTCCTCTAACAAGAACATGTGGCTTTTGAGCATGATGAGCTCACAGATGTGGCTTTTGAGCAAGACAGTATGTCAGTATTTAGGAAGGACAGGCTGGAGCAGAGCATCAGAAACATGGTATGAAACCGATGAAATTGATTTTGATGATAGAGTTCGTTTAATCTGATATCGCCGCAATATTTTCATTTCAACACACAGTCAATATCAAAAATATTAATGGGGGATTTTACATTCCCTTTTTCACATTAAGCCTCCAGTGTCCAGTGAGCGTTTTGCACTCACCATGCATCTCATTCCAGACAAACCGCATTTCATGTGTGGCTCGTGGTTACTGAGACAAATCATACAGACTGAGAGGGAAAGGAGACGGACTTGAAGTGTAAGAGCAGGGAATGTAATGGGCAATATTTTAGCATGATGGCTGAGAGAAAAGCTCAAAAGGAAACAGATTTAATTGGCCTCAACGTCTGAATTCCAGATGAGTTCATCCAGGAGCAAAGAGTAGCTTGACCACTGAGAGGGCCTGCGAGGCATCTTCTGGGGGTGTGGGGGGTGTTCTGAGCCTGGGGGCCAGGATTGTTGCCTGGTGAGGTTCAGGCGGCTGCTGCAGGCTGAAATATAGGAGACAGGGAGCAGGGGTGGTGCCGCTGAGAGCAGTAGATTCTCATCCTTAGCAGTTATGGTGACCCAATCCCCCAACGGGGTCCGGAAGAGAGTGGAATTGTGCCTTTGGAGCTGGCTGTCCATGTCCAGACACCACCCCTGTCCTGGGCCAGCTGAGAGACCTCGGCCAGCTTCTGAACCCCTCTGAGCCCTAGTTTCCTCATCTGGTGGCTCCCGTTCTTTGGAATGTTCTTCCCCATATTCTCCAGCTCAAACTCTCACTTTTTTCTGGGCTGAGCTGGCCTGGGGCTCATTTGGATTGGACTTCTGAAGAGCTGGGTGAAAGAAACCAGCTGCATTGCGCTTCATTCAGTCAAAGAGACCCTCTTTCTCCTTTATTGGCCACAAACCCGGTGAGCCCATTTCCTGCCCCCAAACTGGGACTGATAGGAGAGAGAGTATCTGTGGACCGCACAGGATGGCTTACTTGGTGTCGGACATTTTAGAGAGTGGCCACTCCTCTGTATTGCAAATGGGTACGTGTAGAGAGACACTTTGTCTCCCGAAAGGCCACCACTTTCACAGGTGGATGTCAGCTGGGAGTGTTCTGTGAGGCAGTGGAGAAATGTTGTGGTCACAGGCCACCGTCTGGAGAAGAAACGCATCCAGTCACTTGGGTTCAGAATCCCCGACCTCTGCTGTTGTCACGTTTATCACGAGTCTCTCACTGACCTGCCGTTACAATGCCCAACATACAGGGGAAATACAAAGGCTTAATTACTAGGGTACTGAAACTTCAAGGGGATTTTTTTTTCCCATCCAACGAATTTTTACCTTCCCTGCTAAAATCTGCAGGCCGTCCTGCAGAATATTTCAGAGAGAGAAGAATATTTTTAAATCGCCTTATTCATTTCTAAGAAAAAAAAAAAAACCACCAACAACAGCAACAACTCAAGAAAAAACTTCCTTCCAAATCCCAGGAGGGCTGTAGGTCATTTCTGAGAAAGGCGTCAGTGACGCCTTGCACCTCCTCCAACCTCAGACGGGCTGTTACGTTTGATCAGGAGCTGGCATCCTGCACATGGGTGCACACAGGTCTGGTGCAGCAGGAGGTGACGCCTAGTCATGCTTGGAGGGGGTGCAGGGGACAAGGGGGACCATGCCCAAAGGAACAGCGGTGGGGGAGAGAGGGAGTGGGGATCCAGGTGCCCTTCCCTCCCCAGTCGGGTTGTGGCCCTGGTGGAAGCAATTAGGGGGAAGGGGACTGTTTTTTTGTTTGTTTGTTGCCTGCACACCAGGGGGTCCCAGGCCACTCGCTCTTCAGCTCCAGCTAACAGCCTCCACTTCTCTTTGCTGAGTTCACAACCCCTCCTGCAGATTCCACAGCTCCCTAGGGATTTGTAGAGTTCAGGGTTTGGGGTAACTGCCTGATTCTGTGGCTCTGTCAGGAAGCCCTACCTCTCAGACTACAGTTAAGCTGTGTTTAGATGAATTAAGGCACCCAAGAACTACTTACCGAGTGTCCTTCCTCTGCCAGGCCATGGGGATACGCCAGACACCACGGGCGAGCCTGCCTTCATCCTCAGAGGGCTAGCCCGGCCGGGGATGCCCCTGGACTCAGGTTGGAATTAGCTGCCAGCTTTTAAGAATGAGAAGTTTTCCCGTGAGCTTCAACTATGCAGCTTCTTTTCTTCTTCTTCTTTTTTTTTTTTTTTTTTGGAAAAGCAGAGGTTCTGCAAGCCCTGCGTGCCCACGTGGGTGGCAGCCGGAGTCTGTCTCGGGGAGCATGTGCTCACCGGCGTCCCCTCTGTCTGTGGGTTGCATTGTCAGTCTCTGACCATTTCATTTGCCAGTTTCCCGGGGGGCTCCTTGGTGGCTCCCTTCTTTGTCTGCTCCTCGTTTGTTTCCCCTCCTTTTCTCTCCTCTCTCTGGCTCTTCTTCCTGCGTGCCAGCCTCTCACCTCCTTTCCCCACCCCACGCATTACTTGCCATCACACACACAAACACCCTCCCTTCTGCTTCGTTTCTCGTGGCCTTTCGTTGGGAAGCCCTGTCACGTGTCCCTTGGTCACATCTCAAGTTGTCCGTGAACGACACCACCACTGTCACAAAACCAAGGCTTGATTGTGAACCCCTGTCACATGTTAGAGGTGTGGGTGTAACCCTTTCTTGTCCAGTCAGACTCCTCAGTTTCCTCATGTGTCTGAGGTTGGGGATGGTGGGGGCCACAGACTCTTGTTTGCTCAGAACCCCTTGGGCCCTGACAGTGATTTGGGGACCGCCGGGATTGGGGCCTCACCTGCAGGTCTCAGAGACCTGCTTGTGTCTCCACTGGAGCAGTTGGACCCTCTTATTCCCAACCTCTGCAGCCATGGAAATCCCGTGTCTTGTCACACCTTTGGTGGCCATATGCCACACAGCCCAAGTCAGAAACAGTGCTTAAGAGCATTCTGGAGTCAGACCATCTGGCTCCAAATCCAGTTTCACCACCTCACTAGCAAGTCACTCCATCTTTGGTGCCTCAGTGTCCTCATCTGCAAAATGGGGTCAAAGATAACGCCTGCCTAATGTGTGTGGCTCTTAACAGACTCCCTGGGTATGTATTTGCAGAGCTCTTCCCACCTTGCCTCGCAGGCCATAAGTACTATCCCTATGAGTGTTTGGTTAAATAAACTAAAAATAGCAGTCAGTCTCCATCCCTGAACCCAAGTAAAAACATGCAGAGGAATTTGGGGCCAGGAGCGGGCATCCTTCTTCCTTAACTCGATAGTTCCAGTGACCATGTTTTCTAAGTCGAAAATCGGGGCACTTCATCTGCAAAATATCTGGGTCCCACTCCTGGCTTCAAGCCATATGAGAAGAATTATCAAAATTGGGTGTGGTGATGGTGCCTTGTAAAGATCCTGCAACAAAATACTTGGAGTTGGAGCTGTTTTTAAGTATATGATCCCTCTATCTCGAGGCATTGAGGTACCCTCATATCTTTAAAAGATCACTCAGTACTCTGCAATACAAATAAAACAATTCTGGCTAGCGTGAAATGTTTGTTTAGGCAATCACTGATACCTGTTTTCTCTCCCTCCCTCTCTCTCATTTTATTTATTTATTTTTAATGTTTTATTTATTTCTGAGAGAGAGAGAGACAGCATGAACAGGGGAGGGTCAGAGGGAGAGGGAGACACAGAGTCCGAAACAGGCTCTAGGCTCTGAGCTGTCAGCACAGAGCCCGACGGCAGGGCTCAAACCCATGAACCATGAGATCATGACCTGAGCTGAAGTCAGATGCTTGACTGACAGCCACCCAGGCGCCCCTCCCTCTCATTTTAAATGAAAGCTCACGCTAGGTGAGATGATGAAAGTTCTCACCCAGCCACGATCACGTACAACAAAGGCCTTGATGTGGCCTGACTCACGGAAAGGGAAAGAAGGAAAGCCCTGTTGGAAGCCTACTTCATGTCAGCTATTGTCTAAAAACCCTCAATCTTTTCTTTTTTATTTATTTTTGAGGGCGACAGAGACAGAGTGGGGGAGGGGCAGAGAGAGAATCCCAAGTGGGCCCCGTGCTATTAGCACAGAGCCCGACGCAGGGTTTGAACTCAGGAAACCTTGAGATCATGACCTTGAGCCCAAACCAAGAGGATGCCGCTTAACCATCAGAGCCACACAGGTGCCCCTGAGGACGCTCGATCTTCAAACCTCAAAACAATCCTTTGTGGTAGGCATTCTGATTTACATTTTACAGCCGAGGAAGCCTAGTTTGGAAGGCTTTTGAGAGTTCAGCTGGGCACATCTGGCTGCAAGTCTGGGCACCTTCCCTTCTACCTTCTGGCATGGTAAGTGGGTGTCCCCATGGTCCCTCTTCTGACCACTCATTTATCTGCAAAGCAACCTGCTTCCTGCTGACTCCTTTCCTGCTATTTGTGTGCAAATTCATTCATTCATTCATTCATTCATCCACTGATTCATTCATTGATTGATTCATTCACTCAGTGTGTCTGACCTTTGAGAAACAACTGCTATTCTTCTTTTTCATTGGCAATTGTCCTATCAGCAACTTATTTCCGGGTTAGTCTCAGAAGTGCAACAGAAAGGACTTTGCTGTGGGCATAGAATGCTAGACAGTGGCCACTACAGATGTGGTGATTCCCAAGCCTGTCTGCTCTTGTGAGTCCCCGACCTGTGTGCCCAGTAACCTACTGGGCATCTCCACTGGTGTCTCCTAGAGCCCACGTGGGGTCTGAGACTGGAAGCATGGTCTTCCAGCCCAAAGCTGGCCCTCCTCCATGCCCCCTGTCTTAGGGAAAGACACCACCGCCCACCTTGGGGGAAGATTATCATACAGATAACAAAACATTGATAACATACAAGGAACTCCTAAACCTCGATGAGAAAAAGACAAGCAACCCAATGGGAAAAAATGGCAGGATGCAAAAAGACATTTTTCAAAAAAGGAGCTCCAGATAATCAAAAAATGGAAAAGATGCCTAAGTGTCCAGAGGTCAGGAAAATGCAAATCCAGGTAATAGTGAAATGTCGCTTTATATCTGATAATTAAACGTGCAAAAAAAAAAATCACGGGATGCTTGCTGAGCAGAAGGAAAAGGTGACTTGGGTGTTCTTGTTGGCGATGTAACACGCAGAAGCAAGCAGTGTGGGAGCACCTATTAAAACAAAAAATTTGTTTGCTCTTTGGTTCAGTCCCACTCCTGGGATTCTCTCCCATAGATATGAAACCACAAATCCACAAAAACTCGTACAGAGGAATCGTTATTACAGTTACTGCGGTAGAAGCAGCAGCGAGGGACCGAACGTGTGTTTGACGGCCGTGGATGGCCGCTTTGTTCTGGTTCATTTTGGTTCATTTCTACCCTGGCATAATAGGAAACCACTGAAAGGAAGAAAGTCTTGCCGTACCAGTGGGTTGGGTGGGACTCTTATGAAGTATTCTTGATGGGAAGGGCAAAATGCAGAGATGTGTGCATAAGACCATATTTTTGTTAAACCATGGCAAATTGCATATACATTTGCATATACACATTCTATGTGATATATCTTTATCTCATTTTATGATACGAGCAGGTGGAAGAAGAGCAAGTGATATGTTCAGAGTCGTTAACATAGTTTTTTTTTTTAATGTTTTATTTTTTATTTTTGAGAGAGACAGCATGACAGTGTGAGCAGGGGAGGGTCAGAGAGAGAGGGTGACACAGAATCCAAAGCAGTCTTCAGGCTCTGAGCTAGCTGTCAGCACAGAGCCCAACGTGGGGCTTGAACCCACGAACTGCGAGATTATGACCTTCCCTCGCCCCTCAGTGGCTCCCCCAAGCGGCTGCTCGTGGAGACACCTGGTCTTGTATTTGGTGGCACTGATCACAGCTGCAGCTGGGTGTCTGTCTCGTTATTTGGATAAGGTCCAACTTCCCTAATACAAAGTAAGCCCTGAGAGGGCAGGGACTGCGTCTGTCTTGTTCTGGGGTACGGAGAGTCCCCACAGACTGGAGCCGCCCACTGGGTAACAGGACCGTGCTGCTGTGAATGGGGGGCTCAGAGAGCCAGCACGTCTGTGTCCTGGTCCCTCTGTTGCCATAAACTCGCTGAATGACTCTGGACAGTTGGCGTGCCTCTCGGAGGCTGGTTGCTTGCCTGCGCGACGGCTGCGAAGTGTGTGGCGAGTCGTGAAAAGGGACACGAAGGTATGCGAACACACCACGGGCAGCGAGCAGGAATTTGGTGACATTTTCCTTCATGTATCTTGGAAACCTGAAGAAATGGGGGTAATTCCACTAATTTTGAGAGTTTCTTCCAGCCCCAGACTGGTCTCCCCCTCCCCTGTCCATGCTTCTCGCCAGTCTCGCTCCGTCCTTGACTTCTTTCTTCCTGCTGTTTTCGAGGCCAGGAAACATCGTCTCTTCCCAGGAAGCCAGCAGCCATCCATCTTTATGCAGCCAAGCTTCCTCTCATACATTCATTCATTCATTCATTCATTCATTCATTCACTAACTCAGTCACTCACTCACAAGACACCTCGAGCCTCCACTGGTGGCTGTGGATAGATCCTCACTCCTCAAATCCTCCCTCTCATTCACCTTCCCGTGTGCTCCAGTCAAGTGCAAGAGAGAGGGCATAATGAGCGAAAGCATCGAGGGCTGCTGGTGTTATTTCTGTGGGCAGCCTCCCTTAATTAAGGGAGAGGGGTTCTAAAAATCCTCTCAATTGGCAAACGGGAGATCGTTCCTTCTTATTTGAAATCACAGAACACGGCTGCCTACAATTGGTCTATTTGATAGTTTTGGTTTTTCCCGTGCTCTTTCAATTACTGTGATTGCTACCAGGCAAAAACTTCAAGTTTTAATTTGTCTTTAATGCCTTTCCCTTAACAGCTGCTCTTCTCTCTTAACAAGAAAGTCAAGTCTGGAACCGGATGCGTTTAAGCGCATTTTGGCTATCCCGATCTAGCGGTGGTGGTAAATAGTTAACAACTGGATTGGCGTGGAGAAGGCAGGAGTGTCTGCTTGAAGCATTAGCTTCTGTGCTTGACTGAACGGGGTCCGGCGGGGACGGCAACGGTTAGAACGAGCTCTCCAACGTCCCCGAGTTCTCACTCTGCATCTTGCCCCCTGACTTGCTTCTCAGTCATTGTTTCTGAGCTCAGCTGAGAGCCTCAGTCAGCCAGCCAAGAAGGATACTTGACCAACACCATTAACTCCTCCGTCTCCCTCACCAACCCCTCCCCCGCAGCCACTCATCCCTGTTGCCTTCTCTCCCAAGCAGCCCTTGAATCTGCCCTTTTTATCCGTTCCCACCGCCCACAACCTGGTCTGGTCTCTCCGGTCCTCCCTCTCCGTGCTCCTCCAGCACTGACCTTGATTCTGGTTTCCCTGCTCCGTGCCTGTCCCCAGCAAGCACGCTCCCCTCTGCTGGCAGGTCTGCTGAAACTTAAATTACATCATGCCTGTCTTGTGTTTATTTTTTTATTTTTTTTTTAATTTTTTTTTAATTTTATTTAAATTTTTTTTTAAGGTTTTTTTTTATTTANCAGTATACCCTCCTGTCCATTTTACCTTCCAAAGATCCCGTGATTCCATCTACTTAATTTCATCCTCACAGCCACTGTTGTATCTTACCTGGATTACCGCACCAGCCTCCAAACTGACCACGTGCAGAATTACCTTTCTTTAATTTTTTTTAAATTTTTTTTTAAGGTTTTTTTTTATTTATTTCTAGAGAGAGAGAGAGCGTGAGCAGGGGAGGGTCAGAGAGAGAGGGAGTCACAGACTGAAACAGGCTCCAGGCTCTGAGCTGGCAGTCAGCACAGAGCCCGACGCGGGGCTCGAACCCACGAACCGCAAGATCATGACCTAAGCGAAAGTCGGACGCTTAACCGACTAAGCCACCCAGGCGCCCCGCCTGTCTTGTGTTTAAAGGCTTCCTATGCTTTTCCTTCCCATTTGGATAAATCCCAAACCCTCACATGTCTTACCTGACACCCCCAGGCCCCCGCTAATGTGTATTGTCACCTGGCCTTGCTCACCTCTCCAGCCTCATTCCGCCCCCGTGACTCAGTTGCTGTCTTTGTCTAGCCATCAGGAGCTGCTCTGATCTCCTCAAACATACCTAGGTCCTTCCTGACTCAGGGGCTGCCTTTCTGGAGGTGCTGCTTCCTCTATCAGAATGATTACCTCTCCTCAGCCAGCTCCCCTTTTTGTCCCTCAGGGATGCCCCTGGTGCAGCGTTAGCGTGACTTCCCGGGGAAGGCCCTCGACGGGGCGGCCCCCGCTCCCCAGGCCTGCTTTGTCTTCTCCACACAGTGGGACTTCCTGAGGGCCTAGAGTGACCCCTGTCTGGTCGGCTGTCATGTTCCCAGGCTCGCCCACAGTCCCTGGCATGGGTTTGGTGCTCCATGAAAACTGAATCCAGTTCTTGCATTTATGTGAGCCCTATCCCTCATCCCCTCCCCCCCCCATAAAGAGTAAGTGCCACATGGTCATGCATGTTCTACTTGCTGTATTTTCTGTCAGCGGTTTATCAAGTTAGCACAGAAAGTAGCTGATGAATCATTCTGCTAAATTTAACTTTTTTTTTTTTTTTTTACCCCAAAGAGCATCTTGGAAAATGGCTTTCTATTATCAATAAAGTCGTGTTGTTTTTCCTAATCAATTTCTTTGTCCCTCCTAGGGTTCCCCAGCTGTGCTACCCAGATCATCTATGGAGCTGTAAACCAGAGCGTGACTTTGTACACATCAGGCTCTGTACTCATTAAAGAGATTATGTGGAAGAAAGGAAAAGATAAAGTCATACAGTGGGACGAGGAGGACTCCCACGTCAAAGCTTACCCACCTTTCATAGATAGGGTTCATCTAGACCTCATATCAGGAAACCTCACCATCTTCAATCTAACATTATCGGATGAAGATTGGTACGAAGTCGACTCTCTGAGCATTACCAATACCAAGTTCTTTCTTCGAGTGATTGGTGAGTATCCTAGAAGTTGGGTTGTTTCAAATGGCAAATTGCCAACTATTTTAAGAGACTAACTTAAATTAATGGTTTATGAGGAATAAAAGGATTAGGTCTCTTAGGCTGTCAGAGGTTTCCTCTCCGTCTGGCACACAGGGGCTGGTTTCTGTCCCCTCATCACCCTCTGAGGAGGGGATGTGACCAAGGCGGAGAGAGCAGCCCCAGCTGGGCGGGGCCCCTGCCACCCGCATCACTTGTCTTACTAGGAATATTCTGGAAAGGGATGGAATGGTAGCAATGGGCTCAGAACTCTTGGAGCCCCTTTGGTAGATGATGCTCTGTTTCCACCTGCACCCCACCCCAGGAGGCGGATTTCTTTTTTCCTCTCTTATATCACTTTACACTGGAACCGGAGAGAGGGTACACCTTCCTCCCTGCTTCTTGCCGGTGCTTCTGGGTTCTTCTCCTTCCATGTTGTTATCATCTGTAGGCTCATGGGCACATCCCAACGTTTCTGGGTCATCTGACTGCCTCGCGCCCTTTTGCCACTTCTGATGTTCTGGCTGTCATTAATTCTTAGTGATTATAATATTTAAATACATAACTCTAATATCCTGGCTTCTGAGTCCCTGATCTTTCCTGTGATGGTCTTGTCCTCCCTCCCACCCCACCCCATACATAGGGCCTAGAAATTGTCACCACCACTCATTCTAAGCCCTCCACTGTGTCACGCCCGGTGCCCCCACTGCCATGTGAAACCCCTTTCCCCGGTCAGCTCTGCCATTCTGTCACTTTGTATGGCCTCCACCCTCCTCAGGCAGCCCAGGCATGCTCGCTCACTGGGCTCACTGGAAGACCGGCGTAGCTTCCTGGCTCCTTTTTAAATAGGTCGGACTCACATGGCATGTCCACCTGGGTTCAGTCCAGTGTGCTGGTCTATTCCATGCTCCCACACCATGGCCGCAGAGAAACCCATCACCTCGCATAGTCCCCCACGTTAGGTTCCAGTCACCTGCCAACATGTCCCCTCTTCTCAAGACTCCAATGCCCCTCCACACACCCCCAGACCCACTTCTCAGTGGAAGCCTTTGCTTCCGGTCTCACTGTGGAAGAGAAGGCACTCAGAGGACACATTCCACAGGACATCACCCTCAGCCCACCTGCCCTTGAGCCTGCTGTCTCTTCCTGGTCACAGAGGACCACGCCCTCCACTGTGCCCTGAGCCCCCCTGTGCTCAGGGGACGGCTGCTGTGTTCCTGCAGCGATCTCCTCCGTGAGCTGCCAGCTGGTCCCCACTGGCAGGCGGTATCCCATCAGATACTCATGCCCCCTCCACCCCCCAACTACCGCCCACTTGCTCTCTTGAGTTTGTAGAAACTCTCCTTCAAGAGTTGTCTGTGTTTGCTTTATAAACCCCTTTCTCCTGTTCACTTGACCCCACTCCGAACAGGTTTTCACTCCGTCACCAGGCCAAAGCTCTTGATATCCTCGTTAATGAATCCAGAGACCCGCTCACACTCAAGCCACATCTTTCCTGCCACTCGGCAGCACCCGACATGGCTGGTCATTCCCTGCCCTCTTCCGGTTTTCTTTTAACTCCCCAGCCGTCCCTTCTCAGCCGCCTTGGCTGGCTCCCACGTCTTGCCAACCTCTGAGCACTGGGGACTTTAAGATGGAAGCCACTGTCCTCTGTCCGCGTTCACACCCAGGTGGGTGTGCTCATCCCGTGTCGGGCTTTACTATCATTTCATCGCTGATAGTGCACGGATATTGAGAGCTCTAGTCCAGACCACCACCAAGGCCTTACCTGTGTTTCCCCCTGCCTACCGTGCATTTCCACTCGGACATCTGATTGGCCTTTCAAATTGAGCCACGTGTCCAAGAGCGAGCTCGTCAGCTTTCCTTTGAACCCTGTTCCTCCCCAAATCTTCCCCTGCCTGGTTAGCGGCATTTCCATCCTTTCATTTGCTGAGGCTAAAACCTTTATGTTGTCTTTGACACTGTGTTTCTCTTCCTCTTCCTCTTGAACACCGTGTTTATTCCACCAGGAAATTTTTTGGTTTCACAGAATCTGACCGCCTCTCAGCCCTTCCTCTGGTGTTGGTCCAGGGCCGCTGCATTGCAGCTGGAAGATTGCCACGGCCACCTGATTAGTCACCTGAGATTGCTGTGGCCACTTGATTGGTCACCCAAGATCACTGTGGCCACCTGATTGGTCACCCTAGATTGCCGGGGCCACCTGATTGCCCAGCTTCTACCCTGGCCCAATTCCCCACCCCCCTTTTATTGAGATATAATTGACATATATAGCTCTGTAAAGATTAAGGTGTACAGCATAGTGCTTTGACTTACATAGTTTATTATGACCACACTTTGTTTTTAAATATAAGCAGCCAGAGTGATCTTCAAACAGAAGCCAGGGCATGCCATTCATCTGCTTAGAGG
>NW_027527549.1:3286611-3290705 GCF_008692635.1 Crocuta crocuta | reverse complement strand
GATCTGTAATGGCCTGCAAGGCTGTATGGCATCTGACATCCATGACCTCCTCTTTTTGTTCTCAGGTATCCTAGGATTGCCCTTGCCTTTTGGCTGACTTTTCTGTGCTACCCACTCACCCCCCACCCCCAGCATTCCCAGCTGAGCCTGTACCCATCTCTCCCCTCTGTGGGGTCTCAGGTTCACTTGTTTTCTCCTAGAAGAAGGTGGTGTTCTCACCCTACCGCCTCTAGGCCAAAGGCATTTTAGGAAGATCCAACCATCGGCCAAGTGTGTAAGGTGGTTTCCAGGGGATGGAGTAGAGGCAGAAAGTCCAATGCAGAAGTTGAAGTCTGAGCCCTCCAAGTCCTGTTGGAGGCAGTCTTGGTGGAACGGGGCGGGGTGGCGAGCTGGATAAACAGCTGCTATTCACCAGTTCACCTGCCCGCTCTGCTGAAGACATTAGGAGGGAGAGAGAATTTCTCTCTTGTCTATCCTTATAGCCCCAGAGCTCAGTAAGGGACTTCAGTAGGCAGTAGGCATTCCACAAATATTTGTTATGGCAATGAAAGCAATCAAACCAGGTGGTTGGGCCATGGGAGGTACAGCTGACAGAAATGGGTGCTCTTAGCCTGGGTGGCCGGTTTGTCCAGAAGGTCAACTCCATGTAGAAGAGTGAAGCTTGGGCAGGGTACTCAGGCATCCTGTGAGAACCATGGATGCCGTTGATGAAGCAGAAGTTTCAAAACATGCAGGATGGGAATCTGGCAGTTTATAGAGCCAGCAACTACAAAGATTGCTTTTGAATCTAGATAAGAATGGAATCCATTTTTTTAATTTAAATTCAAGTTAGTTAACATACAGTGTAGTATTGGTTTCAGGAGTGGAGCCCAGTGATTCATCACTTACATATAACACCCAATGCTCATCCCAACAAGTGCCCTCTTCAGTGCCCATCCCCCATCTAGCCCAACCCCTCAGCCAACACCCGCCAGCAACCCTCAGTTTGTTCTCTGTATTTGAGAGTTTCTTTTTAATAAAACAAATTATTCCTAAGAGGGGGGAAAAAGAGTCTCTTAATGGTTTTGCCTTCCTCCCTGTTTTTATCTTATTTTTCCTTCCCTTCCCCTATGTTCATCTGTTGTGTTTCTTAAATTCCACATACGAATGAAATCACATGATATGTCTTTCTCTGACTGACTTCTTTTGCTTAGCATAATGCCCTCTAGTTCCATCCACATTGTTGGAAATGGCAAGATACCACATCTTCTCTATCCATTCATTAGTCAGTGGACATTTGGGCTCTTTCCATACTTGGCTATTGTTGATAGCACTGCTATAAACATTGGAGTGCATGTGTGCCTTCAAATAAGCATTTTTGTATCCTCTGAATAAATACCTACAAGTGCAATTGCTGGGTCACAGGACAGTTTTATTTTTAATTTTTTGAGGACCCTCCATACTGTTTTCCAGAGCAGCTACACCAGTTTGCAGTCCCACCAACAATGCAAGAGGATTCCCCTTTCTCTGCATCTTCACCGACACCTGTTGTTTCTTGTGTTGTTAATTTTAGCCACTTCGACCCGTGTGAGGTGGTATCTCATTGTGGTTTTGATCTGTATTTCCCCGGTGATGAGTGATGTTGAGCATCTCTTCATGTGTTGGTTGGCCATCTGGATGTCTTCTTTGGAGAAGTGTCTATTCATGTCTTGCCCATTTCTTCACTGCACTATTTGTTTTTTAGGTGTTGAGTTTGGTAATTTCTTTATGGGTTTTGGATACTAACCCTTTATCCAATATGTCATTTGTAAGGATCTTCTCCCATTCCGTTGGTTGCCTTTTGCTGATTGTTTCCTTCTCTGTGCGGAAGCTTTGTATCTTGATGAGGTCCCAATAGTTCATTTTTGCTTTGGTTTCCCTTGCCTCTGGAGATGTGTCAAGTAAGAAGTTGCCGTGGCCAATGTCAAAAGGTTGCTGCCTGTTTTCTCCTATAGGATTTTGATGGTGTCCTATCTCATATTTAGGTCTTTTGTCCATTCTGAGTTTATTCTTGTATATGGTGTAAGAGAGTGGTCCAGTTTCATTCTTCTGTGTGTTGCTGTCCAGTTCTCCCAGCACCATTTGCAGAAGAGACTGTCTTTCTTCCATCAGATACTCTTCCCTGCTTTGTCGAAGATCAGTTGGCCATACATTTGTGGGTCCATTTCCGGGCTCTCTATTCTATTTAATAATAGCATGCATGTTAAGAGTCATATCATAGGGTTTGTAAAACAGCTAAAACACTTGAATCAGTTTCTCTTTATTATAATCTCAATGAAATGTTGAAAAATAATTTAATTTTTAGAATTCCATAGTAATTCAACAAAGGTGCTTGATTTCAGTAGTCAGATCAACCAGATAGCCCTTAGGAAGCTTAATTTGCCAGAGTACAGGGGAGGTGAGTTTTGATCAGGAAGCAGTGATATAGGCAGCATTAAATGTGGAGCCCCAGTGTCCGGCTTGAGAGTCTGGATTTTAGCCTGTAGCAGTGGGGGGCCACGGTAGGCAGTACTGGAGTGGATAAGTAACTTGATAAAATCTATTTTCAGATGATTAATCGGATGGTAGGTGTTTATGGTAAATTAGAGAGAGAGGAGACACCAGTTTGTAAGCTGCTGTGACCATCCAGGGAGACAGAGGTGTTGCTAGTAGGTATTTGGAAAGGGAAGAAAGGGAATATATTTCTAAGAAAGAGCCAACGAAATAATTCGACTTTGGTTATAAAAAGACATAAGATGACTTAAGATTTGATGCTTCACACCTGAGAAAATGATCAGTCATACTTTTTCATGGGGAAATGAGGAAAGCATACTTCCTTCAGGGCATGTTAATATTTAAGTGACTTGGTGATCTTCCGGAGACACGGGGCCCAACGGGAGATTTTCAGAAAGGATATTTTAGGCAGGGGGATTTCCTGGCACCCCCTAAATTCAGGCCATCTGTGGCCATTCACTTCCTTCTGTGTGTAAGTTGATACTTGGTTTCCTTCTTCCCTCAAAATCCCCTTCAAATTTCCACCACCAGTGTTCATTGGGTCTTGCTTTCTTTTTTTAAAGCTACATTAAAGATGTTGATGTCCAAATAAGTAAAATTGACTGCTCTCTCCTTAAATAATCTAAAACGACATGACTTTTGGTTCAAGTTAATAGAAATATACAAATGTGATCAAATGCGAGCTGAATCCATTAATTAGAAATTGATGAGGCTCTCTGAGGGGTGAAGGAAGTGCATTTCCTGCCAGTTTAAAACTGCTTCAGGTACGGATGTAACTAGCATTTGTTAGAGTTAGCCGTGGGAAGTCCCATGGGTGGTGCAGGGCTATGAAAGTTCTAGACAGAGATCTGAGTCATAGGAGCTCCGACCCCGATGCCACAGGAGGGTTTGCATACTTTTCGGTGAGGAGGACAGGCTCTTGAGGTTTGCTGTCTGGCCACGATGGTGTAATGAGGCCGCCAGAAAGCTTCTCTCTGGTGAAGTGAGCTCTAACACCACGGAAGATGATGCGAGCTCTTCCTTTCAAATTACTGTTATATCCCGCTAGACCTTTACAGTCTTTAAAGCGTTATATTCTGTTGTACAGATACAAATGAGACTGGTTTAGCAACGGGTTCCCCCACCTGTAGAACAAGAGGCCTGGGCTAAGTGAGGTCTTAAACACTCTTGGCCGTGGTGACGCCTCTCGCAGGGGTCCAGATGCACAGATCCCAACTCCGGGTGGTATTGCAGCGCTGGCGGAGAGCCTGGCCTCCTTGTCCTGTGCTCCGGTGCACCTGGCATCTCCGTGCCCGCACTGCATGGCCATCCGTGTGGCAGGTGCTGCCTGTACCATCTCATTTCATCCTCATCAGAGTCCTAAAGGGGACATCTATTTGTTAATTTATTGCACAGGAGAGGAAACCTAGGCATGGGGCGGGGGCAGGGAGGGGGGTAGTGATAAGGTAACTTGCCCAGGGGTTAAATGGCGTGAACCCAGGCACTCCGGCTCTTAAATCCATGCTCTTAGCTACCACACTGGTCCTTTTCCAGAGGGGAGCTGATGGAAGGATTTTACATTTGATAGAGTGGAGAGAATAATT
>NW_027527549.1:3272622-3286474 GCF_008692635.1 Crocuta crocuta | reverse complement strand
CCTCTATTTCCCCTTTCCTCTACCCCTCCCTCTCCCTCCCTCCATCACGCCACTCCCCATGCCCCCATCCCCTCCATCCCTCCGTCCCTCCATCCCTCCAGTATCTGTTCTTACAGAGGGGCCACCTGCGCTTGCTGTGCCTCATCAGATGCTGTGGTTGAGAGGCGAGTGGTGTCTAGCCTGTTCCTTCCAAAGATGCACAGTGTTTTGGGGAAGGGAGCGCCCATGAGGCCCTTCTTTTCAGTTTAGAAAGCGTCAGATGTCATACGAGACCTTGGCCACACTGGGCCCTGGGTCAGAACCTGAAACAGAACGCACGCCGCGCACGCCTCCGCGCCCCCTGCGGTGAGGGGGCCCGGCAATCTGCATTTTCAACAGGTACTCCTGGCGTCTCGGGCACATTAAGGTTTGAGAAAGGCGTCTACGGAGCATTTCCAAGGAACTAGAAAACTCGGTTTCATGCCGCTGAGAAGTGCCCAGGCCGGTTGCAGAGGCCGGCGCGCGAGCACGCAGAATCTGGAAGCATCACCCTGAGTCTCCGCTGTGTCACACAGCTGCCTGGAGCTGCTTCAGGACCCGGCTCCGTGCGCGGGGGGCGGGATGGACCCGAGGAGGCTGACGAGGAAGGATCTGGGCTTTCCAGTGTTGGGTCAAGAGAACAGCCCCTTATCCTTCTGAAGGATATGGGTCTGTTATTTGCAATTTAATTTGGGGAAAGCTTTCCACTGCCTACTTCCGGGCCCCATCTAACAAGCTGTGTGAGCCGATCCAACCTAACAACTGGGGGGAAGTCATGTATGACTCAGGTCTCTACCTGAGTGTGTTACTTAACTGATTGAGAAAGAAGTGTTGAGAAGATGGGAGGGGAGGGGAAGAGGAGTTGAACACTTTCAGGTTTTAGATTATTTTAGATAAATGATTAGAATGTAAGCATTCTTTTGCCTTAGTATCGTTTTTATTTATTTTTTAATGTTTTATTTATTTCTGAGAGAGAGAGACAGCATGAGCAGGGGAGGGTCAGAGAGAGAGGGAGACACAGAATCTGAAGCAGGCTCCAGGCTCTGAGCTAGCCATCAGCACAGAGCCCGACGCGGGGCTCAAACCCACGAACCGTGAGATCATGACCTGGGCCAAAGTCGGATGCTTAACTGACTGAGCCACTCAGGTGCCCTGAAAATATTGTTTTTAAATGGCACCATGGTATTCCATCATCTCGATGAACGTTAATTTGCTTTAATTTGCTTTTTAATAGATACATCATGTTTTGAAATGTTATTATCCAAATGCTACCATGACCATTTTCTGGGTAGTCTATATACTTGTGTGTGTTTTCTCCAGCTTCTTAGGGTTAGTTGTTGCAAAGTAGAGATGCAAGAAGGTATATGAATTAACAAAGAAATGAATGTCTAATGGAATAAACTAGCATTGTGGCTCTTAAGCCATCTTTTTAAAATTTTTTTTAATGTTTATTTATATGAGAGACAGAGCACGAATGGGGGAGGGGCAGAGAGAGATGGAGACAAGAATCTGAAGCAGGCTGCAGGCTCTGAGCTGTCAGCACAGAGCCCTATGTGGGGCTTGAACCCACGAGCTGCAAGATCATGACCTGAGCTGAAGTCGGACGCTTCACTGACTGAGCTGCCCAGGTGCCTTGCTCCTATAGCCAGAAGGGGCCACTTGCTGGAGGAAGGCCTCTAGACCAGCAGGTCCGTGACAGGTGACATCCCTACTCTGCTTATCAGCAGGGCCCGCCCACACTATCACTCCACCATGTGTTTTGCAAACACTCTTCAGTCCTATGTCTTTTGGAATTAAACATTTTTAGGTTTTAGAAAGGTAGTATTAACTCTTTCCTCTAGGCATGTTACAAAGCACCTACTTAGTTCGGGGGACCGCCCCATACTCAGGCACATGAATATTCTTAGAACAACAAGATAATGAATATTTGAAGTGAGTGAGAAAAATAAAAACGAATCCTTTCTATTCAGATCAGGGTTTGCAGCTCTGAGACTCTGCTACTATCTTGTGTAAAATCTAGCTTTCTGAATTAAGGATAAGGGATGTGGTGCTTGTATATAGTGTGCATGTGAGCAGATAGGCCTGACCCCGTCGAAGAGAGAATCTGCTCCCCTGGGTGCTCAAGGAAGGCGGTCCACTTGCCTTTTCAAGCTTCTAAGGAAGTCAGGGGCTCCTCAAACATTTGGAGAAGATGAGTCGGAATGTTACAGAGACAGGGGCGCCTGGTGGCTCAGTCGGTTGGGCGTCCGACTTCGGCTCAGGTCATGATCTCATGGTTCGTGGGTTTGGGCCCCGCGTCGGGCTCCGTGCTGACAGCCAGCTCAGAGCCTGGAGCCTGTTTCGGATTCTGTGTCTCTCTCTCTCTGACCCTTGCCTGCTCTTGCTGTCTCTCTCTCAGACATAAATAAAACACTAAAAGTTTTTTTTAAAAAAAATGTTACAGAGACATTACATTTCTCTCTTCCAGAGCCTCTTCCGTCTCCAACACTAAATTGCTCAGCCACTCCTGAAAAAGACATTGTGGTCAGCTGCATGGTCCCCGAGTCCTATAGCAGATACAGGAAACTTGTAAATTACTCATGGAACTGCTTCTCGGCACAGTGTCAGAATAGGTCCAATTCATCGGAAGTTATTATTGGGCGGGAAGCTGATCTGTCACAGGAAATACAATGTATCATCAGCGACCCACTGTCCAGACAGACCTCATCACTGCGTTTGGCAACCTGTGTCCAAGGTGAGTACATAGCCCAGGGCGTTGCGGCCAAGGTACCGTGTACAAGTGGGTTCCAGGGGCCACTGGTGGCTTGTGAGTTTCAAACCACAGAGGTGATGGCGGACATACGTTCCACAAATTTGATAGGTACGAGACGTTTCCACAGACACTCCGTTATAACCTAGAGCTGACGTAGTTTAGCCCTTTCTGTGTCAAGCAGCATTCTAATACATTTGTTAACTAATTCAGTCCTCACACAAATGGATGGGTTGGGTGTCAGTAATGCTTTCTTTAGGTTTCATGGGGAGAAACCAAGACGAAGGGAGTTTAGTTTGATGGCCGAAGATCAACAGCTAGAAAAGGACAGAGCCTGGCTTGGCGATCAGGCCATGTGGCCATCAGCCCTTGCTCTTAACTGTTCACAGCACCGCTTTATAATTTCTTAATAACCACTGGGTTCTTAGAGGTTGCATGCCTGCTGCAAAGAGTGTGCATTTGATACATCTGTCGAGGCTAACCCTCCATGGCAGTGTCTCTTGCCTGTACTCCTTTTATTTTGCTTAACGTGTACACTTGTAACATGCAGTTTTTATTATCCGCCCTCTACAATATGCCCCTGGTTCACAGACAAAAGGATCAGTGATTTGAAAGTGGTTCATTAAAACATAAAAGAAGAGAGGAAAAGAGCAACCGCTAGAATTCAGAATAATACTCCTAATTGTAAATGGGATTCTGGGGCAAATACAAAATATAAGCTGCCTTGGGCCAGGATGGGGTGATTCTGTGACTCCCTTTTTTTTTTTTTTTTTTTGGAAGAAGCAACTGAAACAGAACAAGGCAATTCATAAATCTAATGATTATACAGAACATGAATTATATCTGATTCTTGAGCCATTTTCCCCAAGTCTCCCATGTATTGTCCTTTCTGAAATTTGTCAAATAACGATGCGGCGGCATTAAGGTAATGCTATCACTTTCGGACAAAGCAGCACGACTTCTCAGGTAAAACAAACGCGTACTTCCAGACAGAATGCACAGTGAGTCCCAGTTCGTAACTGATGGTTGTGGCCCTTAAAGACCAAGAAAAGACCAGACCCACAGAGGGGCCACGCAGAGTGGCACCCTGTGCACAAGTCACACGACCGTGCAGATTTGCAGGCCGGCTGCAAAGTCAATGACATTGTCATGCTTGGTGCCAGCGTTGCTGTTACGTCCACCTGGTGGGTGTCGCGTGCTCTCCTGGGCGACAGTGTGGAAACGCAGCCTGTGTGCTAGCACGTAGTTGTGGGAACAAAACACAAAGCCGGTGTGCTTTTTCAGCTTTGGTGTGTGTTTAAGGCACATCACCCACAGGAGAAAAAAAGGATTTTATGCAGAACGAACCAGCAAGTTGAAATCTTGCAAAGCTTCGCATGTCCCAAGCATCAAATACTTTGGTGGAAATGATTTCTGAATAAGAGCCTCTATAGAATTGTATGGAATACTTTAAGGAAATTTCCAGCATTTTGCCCTTGCATTAGGTTTTCATTTAACCTTTACCATTAGAACTGAATGCCGTGAGCTGCCCTTCCCTGTAGATCCCTTCAGAAAAGATTGTCATGAATTCATCCCTCTCATCGATGGGATATAATATTGCTGATTTGCAGACAAAGCCTTTTTGTTATTAAATAATGATGATTTCATCCTTCTTTTACATTTCCACCCCAAACTGATAGTTCACACCGCATTATGGAATTTGAAAGTGTGAGAAATACTGCCTGATAGTTCCTAGGTCATCTAAATCCTGGAGTAGTGCTGATGTCTGGAGCCCACAAAACAAATGATGAAGGACCTTTTTCTTTCCCCCTACATCTGGGGCCCGAACATTATGATCTAAATGGTTCTTTACAACAATAAATATCTCTCTCTCTCTCTCTCTCTCTGTCACCATGGATGATTTTTGAATACTTTTCTGCAGGGTTGCATGCATGATAACAGATAGAAATTCACATGGATGTAACGGTTAAATACCGAGTCTTTCTTTTCTTACGTGCTGATGTTTTAAATCTAGACGTTCACACTTGATGGATGAAACATAGTAACTCACACTCACCAGCCTGCTGCCCCACCCNGACCAGAGTTGTTATTTGCCTTTTGAGAGTGAAGAGACAGGTTCAGCCGGTGGGGTGACTTCCCCAATTTCACTTATGTAATGCAGATAGAATTAAGATTTAGGTCTTTGAATTCTGGAGGTTGTTTGTTTCTCTTTTTCCCATGACCTCATCCTGATTCTGTGTCTTAGAATAAGTCAAATTAAGAAAAATAATAATGGATTCCTTATTATTGGCTGGGATTGGCTGGTAAAAACCATACCATGTGGAATGGTGGTACACACTATGGGGAGCCTATAGTGCCAGGGATGAGGTTTCTTCAATAAGTAAATTATAGGGGGACCTGGGTGGCTCAGTCGGTTAAGTGTCCAACTTCGGCTCAGGTCATGATTTCAAGGTTTGGGGATTCGAGCCCCACATCGGACACTGTGCTGACAGCTCAGAGCCTGGAGCCTGCTTCATATTCAGTGTCTCCCTCTCTCTCTGCCCCTCCCCTGCTCGTGCTCTCTCTCTCTCTTTCTTTCAGAAATCCATAAACATTAAAAAAGAATGTTTAAAAAACAAGTAAATTATAAGGGGAAGAAAAACAGAGGTAATGGGGAGCTTAGAGATTAAAGACCTTTAAGAAGCCTATAATTCATTGCAATACATGGGCCTTGTTTGATCCTGATTCAGAGGAAAATGAAAAAAAACAGGAGAGATGTTAGCGGTGACTGCATATTTGATTATACTAAGCGCTAAATTATTTTTTTAATTTAAGCGCATGATAAAGGCATGGTTATGTTTTACACATAATCCTTATCTTTTGGAAATATGTACTGAAATGTTTATAGCTTAAAAATTGTGCCCCCTGGAGCTAAACAGGGATTCCTGTCTCTACCTGCATCGCAGTAAATGGGAAGGGAGAAGGGTAGAGGCCAGTCCTTCCTTTTATTTATTTATTTATTTTTAATATTCTTTTAGTTTTTGAGAGAGTGCCAACAGGGGAGGGGCAGAGAGAAGGGGACAGAGAATCTGAAGCGGGCTCTGCGCTAACAGGCTGATGGCAGTGAGCCCGACGCGGGGCTCGAATTCATGAGCCTCGAGATCATGACCTAAGCCAAAGTCAGACACTCAGCCAATGGAGCCACCCAAGCGCCCCTCGGTCCTTCCCTTTAAAGCCCCACCCAATGTGGCATGCATGACTTCCAGGGCCACCCACTTGGCCAGATGGTGGTCACGGCCATGGCTGCTGGGGGAGGCTGGGAAATGTCCTCCTCAGCAGGCTGGCCATGCACCCATTTAAAACACAAGGGTCCTATTACCAAAGGAAAACAGGGAGGTTGGGTGCTGGGAGCCCATCGGTGTTTCTACCACAATGAATATAACCTTTATCATTTTAAAATGGAGACAAAATGAGAAAAATTGAAAGACTGATATAAATAGTAGATACAAGGAGACGTTCTCGCTTTTTTGAACCTCACCGGTCATCTCCTGTCCTCCACGGGGCCTCTGCTCCTAGTTTAGAAATTCTGGGTCTCAGCCAGAGGCCGTGGTGTCTTGAAGGACCGTGGTAGTGGCAGACTTTGGGAGAAGTGGTTCGGGTCAGGGCACATCGCCACAAGGAATTGCTAATGGTTCGAGTGGGGGAGAAGGGTCCCTGATAAGACGTGTGCAGATGACCCCACCGAGACTGGAGCGTGGAGTGGCGGTATAAGTAAGTTTGATTTGGGACATGTTGTTTCAGGTGCCTGTCGGATTCTGAACGGAGATGTCATAGAAGACGCTTTGATTTATGAGTCTAGGTTTCTGGCAAATAGCATTGGAGAAATAAGTTTGGGGAGAACCAGCCTGTAGTCGGAATTTAAAGCCGTAGGGCCAGATGAGATCACCTGCTGAGCAGATAGGACAGAGCACTGGACTCGGCATCTAGAGGGCTGTTGAGAGGAAGAGGGCCCGGCAAGGGAGACAAAAATAGGCCACCAGGGAGGCAGGAAGAAGACTCCAGCATCGTGGCATCCCAGGAGCCATGTGAAGCAGGAGTTAGCACCTGTCCATGCAGCGACAGGTCATGAAGGACGAGGAGAATGGGAGAAAGGGTTTGGGAAGGGACTGAATCCAGTAGAATTAGATTCAGCAGTTCAAAAAAAATTCTTTTTTTTAAATGTTTTATTTATTTCTGAGAGAGAGACACACAGCTTGAAGGGGAGGGACAGAGAGAGAGGGAGGGAGACATAGAATCAGAAGCAGGCTCCAGGCTCCAAGCTGTCAGCAGAGCCCAACACGGGGCTTGAACCCACAAACCGCGAGATCATGCCCTGAGCCGAAGTCAGACGCTTAACCGACTGAGCCACCCTGGTGCCCTGAAAAAATTCTTTTAAGGTATCAAGTGGCTTAAAAATATAGATGACTTCTATGGAAACCAACTTCACAATAAACTATTTAAAAATATATGTATATATAGATGACTTCTTTCACATTAAAAAAAAAAAATCCAAGGTAGACAGCCCTGGGCATATTGCTGCTTAATGAGGTCAGAGACCCAGGAACAGCCCAACTACCTTCCACCTCCCCCCCACCCCCACTGTTTCAGGCAGGAAGATCCAGAAAGGGGAGACTTTGGAAAAATACCACACAGCCCGTCTTACATCTCATTACCCAACACTTAGTCACGGCAGCAAACCTAGCTGCCAGAAAGGCTGAGAAATTAATCCTTTGGTTGAGTGTTAGTATGGCCAGCTGAAAATCTGAATTCTGTTCCTAGAGAGGGGAGAATGGATATGGGGGGGTGGGTAACTAGCAGTTTCTGGCCAGGGGCCTCTCAAGTCAAACCAATAAGTGACTTCCTGTTAGTTCTAACCCATCTCTGTTCCTACTACAAAGAAAGGGTGTGGGCTCTACACATTCTCCGTCTTCCTTTATCCACTCGCTTTCTTTCTTGGCTCCCTTCTCCCTTCCCATTTGTGGGTGCCGTCAGGGACCCCAGCCTGCCCTTACCAGTGCACTGTCATCATTTTGCCATAGCCTTAAGTACTCTGCCTTTGGGTTTTTAGTAGCTGGGTAGGGTCCACCCTGTGAACGCCATCCTTTTCAATTGAGGACACTTAGGTCATTTTCGCTTTTTGATATCGTAAGGAAAGCTGCGGTAAATGTCTTGGTGCCTTTTTTTTGGAGGCAGAGGAGGGGCACATCACTGACAGCTTCTGCAGGTGAGCACCTTAGAAATGGAATTGCAAGGTCAAAGGATGTTAGGAGAGAGCCAGTAGCATCTACTCCATAGGGTGACGGTAATAGCTAATAGCTGTTCTCCGGTCAGTCAGTGCTCCCAACTGCCCTCTGAAATAGGCACACTCATCCGTCCCATTTACCTCTTGAGAAAACTGAGGCACTGAAAGGTTAATATTGAGTACTCTCTCAATATTGTAATGGTTCAGGGAGACTGTGGGCATATCACTGAGTACACTGTCTGGCTACTTTATGACAAATGTTTTTACTTAAGGTTCATTAGGCTCTAGAGCCAAAGTGCCTTACTGAACACATGGTGCTGAGTTCAGCCTCCACAGGCAACGTGGAATGGCCTAAAAACAAAACTTCTAATGCCATATTTGCATCTTTTAATAAATAACACTGGGCTTGTAACCTATCAACTTTGTGCACGTAAGTTTATTTAGAAATACAGTCGATTCTCTTTATTCGTGGTAGTTCTGTTTCATAAAGTCACTGTGGATACGGAATTAGTGAATACTGAATGTTGCTTCTGGGAGATGCACGGTTAGGTTTCCTGCAAGCTTCTGGTCATACATTTTGGCAAGAAATCAATAAACAGCCTTGCTGTGTGTGTGTGTTTCTATTTAAAGACCCCTGATTTAACATACACTGTTGACTCGTGAACTGTGGATTCACGGCTGACAAGCACTGTGACTTAGGCCTAAATGAAGCTAATGGAAGACACACATTTTCTCTGGAAGGCACGTCCCAACCTTCTTGCACTTGGGAACACTAGACAGCACTTCAGCACTACGTTCAGGGCCATTGTAGACAATGAAATAGCCAAAAAGACACCCACAAAAGCAAACACAAAAATGTGAAAAGCGTGGCACTGGAAAGACCCGGAGTAGGAGAGAGGCAACAGGAAGGCAGAGCGCAGCCTTGTTCGGCCTCAGCCAGCGAGGTGTGCACCTGACAATAATTTGATTTTTCCCCATTCTGCTGCACGTGCTTTCCAGGGACCATGAATGGGCTGTGAGTATTGATTTGGGGACTACAGATACATTTAGCAAGTATGTAGATTGCAGCTATGGAGTCTGCAAATAAGGAGAATCAACTGTCTCCTGTTTTGATCAGTCCAGCTAATTGTATTTCTTTTTTTTTTCTTTTGACAGATAATTCAAGGGTCCATTTTATGATTATACCAGCAGTATTCTTGGTGGTGATACTGGTAGTGGGTTTTTTGCTGTATGGCAAGGGTATGTATACCTTCTCTTTAAAAAAAATGAGTTTTGTGGCACCTGGGTGTGTCAATCCATTAAGCATCTTGATTTCGGCTCAGGTCTTAATCTCACTGTTTGCGAGATCGAGCCCGTGTTGGGCTCTGTGCTGATAGTCTGGAGCCTGCTTGGATGCTTGGAATTCTCTCTCTCTCTCTCTCTCTCTCTCTGCCCCTTCCCCTTTTTCTCTATGCCTCTCTCTTTCTCTGTCTCTCAAAACTAACTAAATAAATAACAAAATAAATAAGTAAGCGTTAAAAAATAAGTTTTCAAGTTTGAATTGGTTTTTCACAGGCCAGAAAATTAACAGTTTGGAAATTAAAACAAAGTTTGAAACTGTAGGAATTTTGAAAGAAACAAAGCTTTTTGTTTTCTTTTGTTTTACTTGCTGCCTAAGGGTGTGCCAGGTTTCCCAAGGTTTGGCATTACCTTAAGGTGAAATGAATCCTTAGGCCATCGAGAGCTTTACAGAAGTGGGAAGCCAGCCAAATATTCCACATGGTCTGTTTCAACACATGTTCTACTTCTGGTCTCCCAGCTGGCTTTCGTAAAAGGCCCCTTGCCCTTGGCTGCCAGGGCTGCCATTTCCATGTCTTCTAGCCCAGAAGGAGGTGCCAGGTAGGAGGAAGCGGTTGTTGAGTGTGGGTGACTTAGAGTGGGTGATCACAATCTGGTATTGCCTGCGTTCCCCTCCTGAGCCTTCCTGAGCCCTCTAGAGATTGTGGGCCAGCCTAGCAGGCCATCTGTATGCCCCGGAGAACCGGTGACCTGTGCACATCCGGTTCTTTCCTGGTGACGAAAAGCCCGTCCCCAAGCCCCAGAGGACACTAACCAGGCTGTAAATGTGAAGAGGAGATGTTCTTGAAGCCCCGACACCTTCCATATCTGCTTTTGCCAGAAGGCTGTTTGCAAGACCGATTTGCCACTACCCCAGGGAATGCTGAGGAGCAAGCTATCAGCCAGGTGATGGCACATAGGACTCACGTCATTTCACATTCAGGTCAGGGAACAAGTTTGCCAACTTAGGTGTCGGGTTCCCTAGACTTGCTCTGTTGAGTATGTTAGGCGTTAGCCACATGTAGTGGCTTAAATATCAAATTTCATCAATTACATTTAATTTAAAATTCCTTTCTTAATTTGCACTATCCACCTGTTAAGTGCTTGGTATCTACATGGAGCTGGCGGCTACTGTAATCGGGCCAGATAGAGGATGCCATCATTGCAGGAAGTTCCATAAGTCAGTGCTGACCTTCAGTACCGTCGGCATGTTGCCTCCAGAATATGATTTCCCAGGGGTACCGTCTCCATGTTATAGGTAGCAAATACCATGAAGACCCCAAGGCAATAGATTACTAGTCAGTTGATTCTCCTCTAAATAAGAGATAAAAATCAGGTCAAGAAAGTTTTGAGTCTTTGTTACCAGTGAGTAAAATACTTGGGGAGCTCAAATGTGCTCTTAAGAAAGTTATTTTTGGGGGCGCCTGGGTAGCTCAGTTAGCTGAGCGTCCGATTTTGGCTCAGGTCATGATCTCACGGGTCTGTGAGTTCGAGCCCTGTGTTGGGCTCTGTGCTGACAGCTCAGAGCCTGGAGCCTGCTTTGGATTCTGTCTCCCTCTCTCTGCCCCTCCCTTGTTCTTTCTTGCTCTCTCTTTCTCTCTCTCAAACTAAATAAACATTAAAAAAAAGAAAAGAAAGTTATTTCCAATACCCAATAGCAGCACTGTTATTCATGATCTCCTTGACAGATTGGCCCCCAGAAACTAAAGTCAGTTTCCACTCAGAGTTGTTGCAGCTCGGTTACCAGAACACCTGAACCAAAGAATGATGGCACTAAGTGTCCATATCATTCCAAAATGGTTGATTTAACTTAAAAAAAAAAAAAGTCTATTCCATGGAGGGGAAATTACTCCTGTGATCAGTGCCGACAGCACTCGATAACCCAAAAAGAAGTTGTCTTGAAGAAAGACCTCAGCTGGCTTCACAGCCCTAAAGCCATACATGGGCAAAGGGTGGGGCATTGGCCTAGAACCTTCTGAGGGGCCCATTGAACGTAAGCAGTAGTGGGTCACAGCTGACCAACACCACGGCCATTGGCATGACTCCAGATGAGGGCTAATGCCTTTTACGGAAGGAGGGGGCCTTTTATGGAAGCCATGTGTGCGTGTGTGGAAGCCATAACTTAACGTCCCAAACCGTGCCGTCCAAAATGGTGGCCATGAGCCACATGTGGCTGTTGAACCCTTGAAATGTGGGAGTCCAAACTGAGACGTGCTGTAAATACAAACTACACACTGGGTCTATAAGACTTGGGATTGAAAAGAGGATGTGAAGTATCTCATTAGTAATGTTTGTACTGACTACATGTGAGTGATAATATCTCTTATATATTGGGCTCCTCAATCAAATACACTCTGAGCAGTAGTTTCACCCAGTTCTTTTGACTTTGAACTGCGGCTCCTAAAATTTTCAAATTACCCGTGTGGCTCCCGTATCCCTGGGTGGTGCCGGCCCGTCATCTGTAGTCTCATGCAAGAGCTGCTGTAGAGATCCTTATTCGTTAACAGTTTGGGGGTTTGTTTTTCTATCACCTGATGGCCAGTTGGGGAACGGCCCTCTGGAGTACCTCTGTGGTTAGTTTGATTGAAGCATTTAGGAGAGCAGCCTGACAAGGTTTAGAGTTTTCCAGATTCGGGTCTCGATCAGACGGCCAGTACCTCCGGATTTCAGCTTTTCTTTTCAGCCCTGTTACTAAGATGGAAATGTCTTCATTTGTAGATCATCTGAAATGTTGTGGAGAAAGAGCCAGAACCGAGTAAGTACCCTGTAGACTGTGTGGGGCTGGGAGGAGGGGCGTGAATTGTAGGTCGTGTCCCAGAACTGAACAGCCCTGGTGCAGAGTGCCTGCTACATGGGAACCACGTGCTGTGTACCTGACATTCGCCTCAAGTGCACACATCCACAGAGGCATTAACCACGGGTCCTTAAGCACCTCCGTGCATGTGAGGAGGTATCATCACCACCTGCTTAGGGACAGCGACAGTGAGAAGGCGGGTCCTGTTGCCAAGTGGCCAAGCTGGGATTGACTCCACGGGGTAAACCGTTAGCCTCCCGCTCCCGTCCCCAGAGAATAGGACCGAGCATTGGGTTTACTTCCGGAGCCAGGGTCAGAGCTGGGCCTGCATCATGAGCAAAAGATGGGATCCAGATGTAGTTGACAGCAGCGATGTTGCCTGAGTCGCCCGAAGGAAGTTCCAGAAGGGCCCCTGTCCCCCGCCAGATCCTTGGCGGTCAGGAAGAGGGGCCCAGGAGCTGGACTTCAGAGGGCGATGGGGAGAGGCAAGGATCAGGGCTGTGAAGGGCGGGAGAGAGAGTGACAGGTCATCTTCTCTGGGGCAGCGAATGTCGGTGGAGAGAGGAAGATGGGGCTGGACCGGCATTTGGGCCAAGCGAGGGTATTAAGAGTGGCCAAGAGGTCTGTAACGTCTCCTTCCGGGAGGCCACGGAGGATTTCTGAGCAGAGCTACACTGCAGGCACAGCCCTCCTCTGGCACGGCCTAGGCGTTCATAGACCAGCGGGAGGGCACGGGGCCGCTGGTTAGCCAGTAGATGACACAGTCCAGCTGAGTGGAGAGGGCCCGAATCAAGGTGGTCGCGGTGGAGATGCGTGTGGAGGGCCAGGGGTGGAAGGAGGTGGGGAGGTCACACTCGTGAACGTTTCCCTTGCTTGCAGGCTCCCGGGGGTCCTCTGCCCGCCCACCCCGCCGTCACGGGCCTCAGACCAGTCACTTCCACTGTCTCTGCCTCAGTCGTCTCATGTGGGAAATGGGCATAACGAAGGTGGAGAAATCAGAGTAAGAGTGTAGGTACTAATAGCATAGAAATAACAATCTGTGTAACCAAGGTAATGAAAATAATAAAATGCTTAGGACAAGTGACTGGCCCAGAATGGTAGTTAATAAGTGTTATCGTGTCATCATGGTTATGAATTTTATTGTTGTTTGAGAAAGAAGCCAGAAGTGACAGGAATGCTGACGCTCTGTGCCCAGAAGCCGGCAGCACTGCCAGGCATAGCAGAGGAATCAGACAGGGCTTTTGTTGGGGAAGGTGAGTCTGTGCCATGGCTGGCTGTGTTTGGGGTGTGGGCACAGCACTTGGGTGTGAGGCCTGGCACTACCAGCAGAAGTAGCTTCAGGGGCTGGGGCTGGGGCTGCACATCGGAGCTCGTCTTCATCAGGGCAGGAACTGATGCCCTGACGTCTGAGGTCCTTGAGAAAGACAAGCTCAAGGCCTGTGGGTGGCGGGTAGAGGTAGAGGAGCGGGGNAGGACCTTTGGTTTGGTTAAGTGAGTTTACGATTTTCAAGAAAGCCACTGGGTCAGCGGTTGGCGTGGGAATGGGGCGGGACCACTGTGCAGCAGTGGGTACCTGTGTGCGGGAGGGCCCTTGGGCCCTGAAGTTGGCTTCCACCCCAGCTGTGGGGCAGGACATGCCCAGCCCACCAGGGAAGCCGGCTGTGGCAGGAGGCCGGCTCTGTGAGCTGCAGGTGCAGGCTGGGCAGGGGCAGCG
>NW_027527549.1:3264335-3272342 GCF_008692635.1 Crocuta crocuta | reverse complement strand
GAGGCCATGCGGAGAGGGCTGCAGGGGGTTGGGGGGGGACAATGGACGGGGTGAGGAGCAGGCATGCCAGTGGGGACCCCGGGGGGAGCCAGAGGACCGGGGTTACGGTATGAGATGGGGATCTCAGATCTGATCCGCAGCGGTAAGCAGGAGTGCCAGGGGAGGGCGACGCTCCGGGTGGGGCCCCTGCTGGGACCCTGCTGCTAATGGCGGAGGTGTGGCCCAGGGAACGGGTACTGTGAATGTGGTTCAGGGGCAGCCTGTCTGTGTCCATCACACATCCATACTGTGATGGAGTATCCCAGGCCTCAGCCTTCACCTGCCCCTTTCCTCATTGAGTGAATTTTCCCGAGATCCCTTGAGCAAGGTCGGGCACTATGTTAGCTGGTGGCTCGAGGCCGTGCGTCCAGGGAGGCTAGACATTGCGTGGGATTCAGAGAAACTATATGTTAGGGTCCCCATGGCTGAGAAGCTTGCAGGTGCCCCGGAGAGAATGAACAAGGATATAAGCAGAAGGGCATAGGCACGGGGTGGTGGAGGCCAGGATGGGTGATGTGGATGGCCAGGGCTGGGCAGTCAGCCAAGGGGAGGTGAAGAAGCTAGAACAGTAGTGAAGACTGTGAGGGGAGTAGTTGCATGCAAGCTAGACCTTGAAAGCTGGAGGGGAGTAGAAAAGGTGTTCCAGCCCGGAGGAGCGGCAGAGGCGAAGACATGGAGGGGAGCTCAACCCTGGGGGTTTATTTGATGGAGAGGCTGGCCTGTGTGGCATCAAGCTGAAGAAGTGGCAAAGGAGGGAAGTCAGGGACATTACGATGGCATGATATGGGAAGAGGGAGCCATTGCAGGTGCTTGAGCAGGAGAGTTTTGAAAAGCACAAAGAGCAGCACTTTGGAATAATGAGACTAGGAAGGTCAGACTGACCTCTGCGGGTGACATCCTGGGTTGAAATCTGGGTCCCACAGGGGCCGGGTGTGGGAGCTCAGACCTCTTGGCGTATTTTTGCTTACTCTCCAAATTTTATACTTTGTGTGTTTCCTACCTGCTTAATAATAATTTTAAATTCAAAGAGCCCACTGTGGCTGCAAGGGAGAGGGGGTCCCTAAACTCATTAGAGTTATATATATGATGGAGGGGCAGGGATTGAAAGGGGGGTGGGGGAGGGGACAAGCATAACCAGGACCAAGGGTCAAATTCTCACATCTTGGTGAGGATGGCATCAGAAAGAGTCAGTCCCAGTCAGAAAATATCCAAGAACAGCCAAGTAGGTTTCAGATCTTCGAGGGGAAACGGACATATTACGCTTCTCACCCAGGCTGTTCAGTGTAACAATTTCTGGGAGCGCTGGTAGTCTCCATTTTGAGGTAAATGCCTGGAAAACAGATCACAGAGTCAAGTTAACAAGGGAGCAGAGAGCCCGTTTCTCTGGGGAAGAAAGATTTGCAGGCAATATCTCTCTCAGCCTGAAGGTGAGCTTGGGAGGCAGGCCTGATTCTAGGCCAACAGGTACAACAGGTGTGGGCGTGGGTGACAGGCGCCCCTCCCCCCCAGGGGGAGGCCAGGGAGCAGCAGGGCCCCCCACCCCAAGCCCTAAGCGGTGCTGCTCTGAGGAACCTGTACCTGCTGGGACGAGCTTGAGAAGTGCCTCCCACTCCAGCCCCCCTCAGAAACTCACAACACCTGTTTTTCACATCCTAGTAGATTCTTAGTACGGAAAATGCCTGCTTTGCTGCCCTTTCCCTACTCCCTGTGACCACAGCACTTTTTTTTTTCCTGATCCTTTGTTACCAGTGGAGTACAGATATTTTGGAAACTCTGATCTGGTCTGGCCTTTTGAGGTTCAGACTGAGGCTGGCAGAAGGCAAGAACCGGTCTCTGCCCAAGGAGGCTGTAGCTCTCTGTTTGGGCTCATTTCCTCTGAGCTAACCCAGGACGATTCTGTCATCGCTACAGAGATGACTAAACAGGAAGAGAAGCTGAGGAGGGAAGAAAAACCATCCTCAGGGGGCTCACATAAATACCTGCTAGAAGGAGTGACAGTTTATTAAGGGTTCTTTAGGTCTCAGCTTTCTTATGGGAAATTTCAATTTCAATTCAGTTTCAAAGGCCGGGTTGGTTTGAGGAGAGGGAACTGGTAATGAGTGCTCTGTGCTGAAGGCAGTACTTCAGGCGGACCTCAGGCTCCATCTCTGCTCCCTAGAGCCCTTGGTTTTGATGGGTTTATTATAAAAGGGCTATTCACATCAGAATAGGAAGGTAACTAAGACCCTTGGTCTGTATTTTACAACTTACTAACATGAAATTCTTTCTTTTTATATAGCCCCAGTTGACCTACAAGATGAACTCAAATGTACAGTAACTTATTTAAGTAACAAAAAACCACCTGATTGTCAACCAAGTATGACATGATCTTCAAGGACATCCTGGAATTCCAACCTTAAGTGATCCTCAGCAGAAGGTTTTTTTAGGGGAACATTTGGGGGGGCTCAGTCAATTGAACTTCTGACTCTTGATTTTGGCTGGAGCGTGATGCCAGCGTTGTGAGATTGAGCCCCGTGTTGGGCTCCATACTGAAAGTGGAACCTGCTTGGGAGTCTCTCTCTCCCTCTGTCCCTCCCCTTCTGGTACCACTCTGTGCCTTCTCTCTCTCCCCAAAATTTAAAAAAAAAGGAAAAAGGGGTTTATTTTTGAAGAAATGTCAACAACCAGCATTAGTAGTTGTTCTGATAATGCTGCTGTATATAATGACATTATCTTTAAGAGTTTTATACATTTTATGACAAGTATGTACATATGTAAATAAATACCGGAGCCATAAGTGGTTTGGTTTTTGGTGTCCTCCCTCCCCCCCCCCGCCTTAAGTTAGAAAAATTAATAATCAGGTACCTCAGGAGGTGAAGCCTTTTCACTAAAATCTATCCTCTGCTTCTCTTTTGTTTTAGAGGGAGAAGAATTCACCGCAGGGTCGGGAGTGGAGGGAGGGAGGGAGGGAAGGAAGGACGGAGGGAGCAGAGGGCACAGTACTGACTGCATGCTGGGTCTGTGGCTTTTAATGGGAGGCGAGAATACACGGGTCTTAGGCTGCTCTGGAAGTCCCGATCACCGCCATCCACACAGGGAGACCTGTCTCACGAAGGTGTCCTAACCCTCCTGGTACCCGGTGCTGGCCGTCGCTTTGGCAGGGAAACGGCAGAGAGCTCTTACAAACTGTAGAGTCCTGTGCAACTACAGAAGAGCGGTGTCTCCTGAATCCGGAAGTGGCCGGCCCGTGTGGATCAATGCCCTAAGCCCTTAGCTCCTGAGCCCACACTCCCCCTTGGCACTCCAGTCACATGAGAGTCTTCAGCCTGAAAGAGGAAGTAAGGCCTCTACACCCAGGCGAAGTGTGTGAAAGGCGCCCCATGAATCAGCTCTACCCAGACCCCCACCACAACTGTCAGCAAGAAGGAGGCAGCAAAGCTCTGGGCAGCAAGGCTTCCTATCAAGGTGTGTGTCTGGTTCATCTTGTCAGACACTTTATTACGGGCCTCGTGGGGAGGGGGGCCTGGGACTCTCCCAGAACATTCTTCATCTGGAAACTTCCTCTCCATGTGCCCTGTTCAGCCCTTTCGGACTGTCCATCGAACAGCTATGCGTTCCGTGCTATGAATGTTCCCGTCGCCTTCCTGTTCCCACGGAAACACGACTCTCCCCAGGATGCTGCTCTCAGGGCCCTCAAGGGCCAGCTGGGAACGGGCGAGGGCAAGGCGCTTGGGGCGGACCACGCCAGGGCGGTGGATTTGGGGGCCGTGAAAGCTGCCTGATTCTGCGGGCATCCCCCTCCCCCCGTCGTCAGCCTTTACCTCTCTGCTCCACCCCCCAACACGGTGTCGTTTCTCACGTCCTCAAAAACCCAAGACCCTCTGGATCCAATTCCCCGCCGAGCTCCTGACTCATTTTCCCTTTCTCTTCTCGGGAAGGGTTTCTCCGAAGAAGCGGTCTGGGCTTCCTTTCTCTGACTTCGCCCTTCCTGATCTTTCCGGCACCCACCTCAACCAGGCTGTCCCCCTCCGCTTGTCAAGCTCCCCGGCGGCGTCCGGTCGGTCGCGGCTTTGCCCGCTGGTCCCGGACGGCCTGGGAGCGGCGTGTGACTGCAGAGGTGTCGCAGCGCGGCGGACCCATGAGCCCTTACGGTGAGTGCACCAAGTCCTCAGATGGAAGAGCTGGGGGGTATAACCAAATGGCCCAGTGTAGACGCCCGGGGAAATAAAACCCTGCGCAAGCAAACCCTGCCCGCCCATGCCCATAGGCCGTCCCTCACTGCAGCCCAGTAGCGGAAACCACTCAAATGTCCGTCGGCCGACGGGCAGGTAAGGGCAGCACATCCCTACCGTGGGGTAGTAGTCAGTATAAAAAGCAAGGAGGGGGGGCGCCCGGCCGGCTCAGTCAGTTAAGGGTCTCGCTCTCGATTTCAGCTCAGGTCATGCTTGACCTCACGGTTCATGAGATCGAGCCCCGAGTTGGGCTCCGGATAGAGCCTCCTTGGGATTCTCTCTCCGACTCTCTCTGCCTCTCCCCTGCTTGTGCTGTCTTTCTCTCACACAAATACAATAAAACTTAAAAACAAAAAAAAAAGGAATGAGGGGGGCGTCTGGGTGGCTCAGTCGCTTAAGCCTCCGACTTCAGTTCAGGTTATGATCTCCCGGTTAGTGGGTTTCAGCCCGGCGTCGGGCTCTGTGCTGACAGCTGGGAGCCTGGAGCCTGTTTCAGAGTCTGTGTCTCCCTCTCTCTCTCTGACCCTCCCCAGCTCGTGCTCTGTCTCTCTGTCTCAAAAATAAATAAACATTAAAAAAAAAGATAATCCATTAAAAAAAAAAGGAATGAGAGTCTGCTTCGTATTACTACGTGAGTGAGCCTTGAAAACGTGCTCAGTGAAGGATGCCAATCCAAAAAAACCACATACTATATAATTTCATGCATACAAAATGTCCAGAAAAGGCAAACGTATAGAGCTAAAAAGTAGACTATGAGTTGCCTAGGGCTGGGAGGAGGGTGTTGGGTCAGGGGAAGAGAGTGACTGCTAATGAGAACAAGGGTTTTTATTTTTTTATTTTTTTTATTTTTGGAGAGATGAAAAGCTTCTAAAATTGTAGTCATTGTATAACTGTGAATAGAGTAAAACCATCAAATGATACCCTTTAAAAAAAAAAACAACGTTTATTTTTGCGAGACAGGAAGCAGAGGAGGGGCAGAGAGAGATGGAGACACAGAATCCAAACACAGGCTCCAGGCTCTGAGCTGTCACACAGCCCAATGTGGGGCTCGAACTCACAAACCATGAGATCATGACCTGAGCCAGAGTCGGACGCTTAACCTACTGAGCCACCCGGGTGCCCCTCAAATGATACACTTTAAACAAGTGGCTTGTATTGTGTGTGAATTATGTCCTAATAAAACTATTATAACTGAAAGAACTAAGCAGTTACAGGAGGGGCCGGCCCTGGGAAGCTGGGGTCTCCCTCCCTAAAGCCTGCCTTCCCTGCCGGCTGCCTCAGCCCTAGAGGCTCCACAGCCGATGATACCCCTTCCCTCAGGACTCCCACTTCATTCCCCTCCCCACTCTACCCGGGGCTGGGAGTCACCAGGGGATGAAGTGACTTTCTATTTGGAAGTCAGAGCAATGAACAATAGCCCGGCATCAGACACTAGCCAGTGAGTCTACACAGGCGTCACGAACGAGTGTTCACCTTGGGATCTTGAGACGGTCGTCCCCACTGGGTCCCTCCTGCCTGCCACCCTTAGCCGTGCTCCCCGCCCAGCACACATCCCTTCATCTGTGTGCCCTCATTCCTATCCCCTGCCCTGCCCTTCCTTCCGGGGTGCCCTCCTGCATAGCCAGTGGGAGGGACCTCCCTTCCACAGTCAATGACGGACCCTCCACCATCCGCCCTCGGTGCTCAGTCTCATCTCTGTGTTTTATTTTTTTAAATTATATATATATANTTTGTGTCTTCTTCAATTTCCTTCATAAGTTTTCTATAATTTTCATCATACAAATCTCCTATATCTTTGGTTAGGCTTATTCCTAGGTATTTGATGGTTTTTTGTGCAATTGCGAATGGGATCAGTTTCTTGATTTCTCTTTCTGTCATATAAAAATTGTTGGTGTATAAAAATGCAGCCAATTTCTGTACGTTGATTTTGTATCCTGCAACATTGCTGAATTCACGGATCAGTTCTAGTAGGCTTCTGGTGGAGTCTGTCAGGTTTTCCAAGAGTTGATTTTTTGAAAAATAAACAAAATTGACAAACCTCTAGCCAGGCTTCTCAAAAAGAAAAGAGAGGGCATTCGACAAAATTGTGAATGAAAAAGGACTTATTACAACCAACCCCTCAGAAATACAAGCAATTATCAGGGAACACTATGAAAAAGTATATGCCAACAAAGTAGACAACTTAGAAGAAATGGACAAATTCCTAAACACACTCACTACCAAAATTCTCACGGGAAGAGATAGAAAATCTGAACAGAACCATAACTAGTGAAGAAATCAAATCAGTTATCCAAAATCTCCCAAAAAATAAGAGCCCTGGGCCAGATGGCTTCCCTGGGGAATTCTATCAGACATTTAAAACAGAATTAATATCCATTCTTCTCAAGCTATTCCAAAAAATAGAAATCGAAAGAAAACTTCCGGATTCATTTTACAAAGGCAGCATCACTTTGATTCCCAAGCCAGAGACCCAGCAAAAAAAGAGAACCACAGGCCAGTATCCTTGATGAATACAGATACTTGCAAATCGAATCCAACAGCACATAAAAAGAATTATCCACCATGATCAAGTGGGATTCACTCCTGGGTTATAGGACTGATTCAATGTTCGCAAATCAATCAATGTGATACATCACATTAACAAAAGAAAAGATAGAAACCATATGATCCTGTCGATAGATGCAGAAAAAACATTTGACAAAATACAGCATCCCTTCTTAATAAAGACCCTCGAAAAAGTCGGGATAGAAGGAACTTACCTAAACATCATAAAAGCCATCTATGAGAAGCCCTCAGCTAACATCATCCTCAATGGGGAAGAACTGAGAGCTTTCCCCTGAGATCAGGAACACGACAGGGATGTCCACTCTCACCACTGTTGTTTAACATAGTGCTGGAAGTCCTAGTGTCAGCCATCAGACAACAAAAGGAAATAAAATGCATCAAAATTGGCAAGGAAGAAGTCCCACTTTCACTTTTTGCAGACGTTGTCCCTGTGTTTTATTTTTGCCTACCTCTCTGCGTCCCAGCGCTCCTCCCCGAGGCGTCTGGCTCCACCTGCAGCCCCCCCCCATGGGACAGACAGGTGCCCGGCTCTCCTTGATTCATGAAGGATGAAAGTGACAGGTGCTTGTCTGAAGTCAGTGGGGCACAAGTGGAAGAATGAGGATTCCAGCTCGGGGAGTGCAGCCCCAGTGGGCTCCTCACCGCCAGGCTCTACCCTGAGAAGCTAGATGCAGGCAGTCAGCCCTCCATGTTCGGTCAGGGGGCCTCTGAGATCCTGCCCCCACAACTAGGTGTCACAAGGGTATGCCAGCCTGAGCAAGCACGGCCCTGGCCATGGGGGCCCCGCAGAGAGAGGCCGGGCAGCAGCCCAGCACCCCACGGGGTCAGAGGGGGCAGGGCTGGGGATGGCAGAAGTGAGAGCAGAGTGAGCAAATGTGTGGGTTCCCTGGGCGGCCTGGGTTACTGTTTGACGTCTGGGGAACAAGTGTCCTTCCTCTCTCTTCAGGCTTTTCCTCTTCTTGATCTTCCTCAAGAGCCTTTCATGCACAGAGGAAAATACTGGTTAAAGTCTAGAGCCCCCGGCTCCTGATTTGGGAGTCATGAGAAAAGCACCCAACGAAGACTGCCTCCCTTGCAAGCCCCTTGGAACCTCCTTCAGACAAGAGACCTGGAGACCCAGCACTTACAGGCCTGTTTAGGGATGACTCATGAAACTGCTTGGTGGACACGCCTCTCCTGGCCAACCGACATT
>NW_027527549.1:3261378-3264238 GCF_008692635.1 Crocuta crocuta | reverse complement strand
GCGCCCCTGTATACTCGTCTGTGTGTTTTCTTAACAAGGGAGATTTTTCTAGAAGGTTACAGTAACTAAAAAAGAAAATCGAGAAAACGAAAAGCAGGTGTAGTCAAACTCAATAGTCTTTTTAAGTTTCAATATTTTAGTTAGACCCTAAAATAGTGTTTTATTAGAAGGGTGCTTTCCTGGCTTTAATGAAAACTCATTAGCAGGAATTTCAAAATCTGCTCCTTTGCTTATTTTTGGTGGATAACATTCCCACGTTTAAAGATTTCTCTTGACCATGGGATGATCTTAATTTCTCGCCTTAGCTGAGTGTCTCGTTGGCCTCACCCTAGTCCCAGACCAGCTCGAGAATCTTCTGAGAGCAGAAGTGTCAGGAAGGGAAGAAAGAAAGCCAAGGCATTCATTCAACAGTGAAGTCATTTGTCCATCCGTCCGTCCATCCATCCATCTATCCATCCATCCAACATCTATTAACTCAGTGCCTACTATGTGCCAGGCACCGTTCTAGACACTTGGGATGAGAGTGAGCAAGAGAGACAAAAACCTGCCTTCATGGGCCTGCATTCTAGTGGGTGGAGACAGACATGAAACAGGGTAAATAAGGAAAGTACAGTATTAAGGACTAAGAGAAGAATAAGACAGGGAAGGGACTGGGGGGGGCGTCAGAAGGGGTGAGGTAAAGCTCTAACAGAGTGAGGAGGACCCACTGGGTCCACAGAGCAGCAAAGAGCCCACAGGGGTGTTTTGTCTAGGCTTCACAGGGTTAATCTTCTTGTTTGGATTTGGATGTCTTGGACGTGTGCAAGCGCTCTCTGTTCCTCCCTGGGCCCTAGGTTGCCCTACTATCTTGCACCTATTTCGTTCCTGGCTCAGGGCCCCAAGCCATGGAGACCACCGTGTGCTCTAAATATGTCCCAGAAGCAATAGCAAGCCACAGGACAGATGGACAGGGCAAAGGACAGCCGGCCCCAAGCTGTGTGGCTGGGAAATCAGGGGCCAGCACCCCCCATCCACCCCGGGTCCTTCACAGCATGACGTCACGGCCCACAATACCACAGTGGGGACATTCCCTGAGAAGGGCTGGGGTTTAAGTTTTCCACCAACAAAGAGAAATGAGAAGTTAGAGCCAGAACTGAGTTGTGAACACTAGCGGACGTGACATCCACCAGAATAACATCCACTTGGGCCCCTCCTGTGCTCTGGATGCCTTAGGCCTTATAACCTCTGTTTAATCCTCACTATAACTGCTAAGCAATTGTCCCACCACCGTGTCTCCATTTCCCAAGTGACAGAGCCGATGCGCAGAGAGATGAAGTGTCTGGCCCAGGGGCACTTGCAGGGAGTTGGTGAAAACGGGCCCCGATCCTCTCCACCTGCTCCAAGTGTAAGTAAGCCCATTGCTTTAAACCTTGCTGCCTGTTGAAGGGACAGAATTCCTCACCCATGCCGTTGCTATGAACACTATAGAAAGTGTGCACATGTAAAAACAACCCACATGGACTTCTCCTTGTGGTAAATACTCTCATGAACACCCATCTCATCCGAATCTCAGAAAAACTCTGGAAGTTAGGCAGGGTCACCTCATTTTGCGAACAAGGAACCAGGTGTAGTAACATAAAGTGATGCGTCCAAAGTTTCCTAGCAAAGTAGGCTGTTTAAAGCTGGGCCAGAGTCCTGTCCTGACACTGGGTCGCCTGCCCCAGGGCAGTTTTTGCAAGCACCAAGGGCGCCCGCCCCAGCCAAGCCGCCTACCCAGGACTTGTGGCCAGATCAGCAGAACGCTACCTCAGGCACGGTAAAAAGGACGCAATCCTCCAGGTAATCCTGACTCCCGCACTCACTCACGACCCGAGATACTTCAATCCTGGAATCGTTGACTGAGGCACATAATCCGAGACTGGGATGTGGCCCAGCGAGGCCCTTCCTGCTCACCAATCCATAGCACGTACACGTTTTCAGAGAAGGTCTGCCTCCCATAACGGACCCGCCAGGCTGTGTGACCTCGCGCGTTCCCTCCCAGGGGGCACGCTGAATGCAGGCCAGAGGTTGCTCGTGGCTTCCAGGATGTGTCACATACACAGGGGGATGTGGGTGTGAAGGAAAGAGGTATTGTTTCTCTAAGAGCCGAGTTATAATTTGGAGAGACCTAATAGAGGACAGATCCTAAACTAAGGTTACTGTTGACTTGGATGTAGGTTCCTGTACTAAACTTGCTTTCAAGTGTCTTAAGTTCTCATTCTGCTCGGTGGAAACGAACATTAGAAATTGTAGGCACTGAATTAAGGGTGATTTCTGTACAAGGGCAGGGTGGGGCGGAACTCCAAAAAAATAGACATATTCTCAGTGCGAAGACTGAACTCTCTGTCAAGCTCTTGGTGAAGGAACATACTTCTGTGTGTTTCGGGGTACCAAAAAGTTTAAGACATGTATACGTGACTTAAAATCTCTTCTTACATACACTCACGCACCTGCGTTTACATTAGCGGAGAAATGTGATTACATTCTCTATTGTTCTGATTTTCGATAAAGTCCTTTTGTCCCCTTTATCTTCTGATAGGGTCCTCTCTCACTTCACTTTCTCCCATCGCCCTCTTAACACGTGGCTGTCCCTCCTCCATGCCCAGGATGACCTCGGGGCTGGCTTCTGCCACATTTCCTCCATGGTCATGTTATTGGCTCACAAACAGGATGGGGCAGAGGGTGGGGAAGGGTGGCATATTTCCTCTTTTTTAAAAAATTTTTTACAAATTTTTTATTATTTTTTTAAATGTTTGTTATTGAGACAGAGAGAAACAGAGCCTGAGTTGGAGAGGGGCAGAGAGAGAGGGAGACACAGAATCCAAAGCAGGCTCCGGGCTCT
>NW_027527549.1:3125536-3261308 GCF_008692635.1 Crocuta crocuta | reverse complement strand
CTAGGAGAGAGAGAGACAGCATGAGCAGGGGAGGGTCAGAGAGAAGGAGTCACAGACTGAAACAGGCTCCAGGCTCTGAGCTGGCAGTCAGCACAGAGCCCGACGCTGGGCTCAAACCCACGAACCGCAAGATCATGACCTAAGCGAAAGTCGGACGCTTAACCGACTAAGCCACCCAGGCGCCCCAACATATTTCTTCTTAAGAGTGGGCTGATTTTATACACAATTTCCTGCACTTGGCTTCCTCTCACCAGTTACCTGTGGTCATCCCCATGAATCACCTGCAATAGGTCCAGTTTGTTCTTTATAATGGCTGTAGAATATTTCCTCACACGTCCTGACATATTCACCCTCTCCCCCTCTGAAGGACATTTGCTTTGTCTCTAGATTTGGCTTCCCTCTCTAAACAACAACTTATTATACATCCTTGTGCGGCTACTCATACGTCTCATCCTGTTCTCCCCTGAACAACACGGCTTTGGGCACCGACCCCACATACAGTCAAAGTTAGTCAATTCCATGTCTAACTTTTGACTCCAAAAACTTTACTAGTAGCCTACTGTTGACCTGATACCTTACCGGTAACATAAACAATTAACAACCATTTTGTATGTTATATGCATTATACACTGTACACTTACAATGAAGTAAGCTAGAGAAAGGAAAATGTTTTTAAGAAAATCATAAGGAAGAGGAAATATGTTCATGGTGCTGTGGTGTATTTATAGAAAAAAATCTGCTTGTAAGTGGACATGCACTTTTCAAACTCGCGTTGTTCAGGGTCAACTGTATTTTTATTTCTACAGTGTAGATTCCAAATCCAATGGATATGTCAAAAGGTGTATGTAATTTAAAAAAATTTAGTGCTTATTTTTTGAGAGACAGAGTGTGAGCAGGGTAGGGGCAGAGAGAGAGGGAGACACAGAACCTGAAGCAGGCCCAGGCTATGAACTGTCAGCACAGAGCCCGGTGCGGGGCTCGAACCCACGAACCGCGAGATCATGACCTGAGCCGAAGTTGGATGCTTAACCGACTGGGCCACCAGGTGCCCTGTATATGTATTTTTAATTTTAATTTCAGAAGATGTTGCCAGATTGCTTTCCAAAGGCTATGCCACCCAAAGGCAATGATTTGAGGAAACTTTTCTTTCATTCCCATCAGAAAGAGGTATCATCACTCTTAAAATGTTGGTGATTCTGATAGAAGCAAAGAAATATCTCCTTGCAGCTTAAATTTACATTCCCTGATTGCCAGCATCTGAAAATGTATGTTTTTTGATCATCTGGAACTGCTCTTCTGTGAATTGCCTATTTGCATCCTTTGCAAATTTTCCTTCTGTTTTGTTTTTAAATAATTCATTGCTTCAATTAATTCTGCAGCTCGTCCTTCAACTTCCACCCCCTGTCCTGTTAGGCAGGACTGAAAATGCTGTAAATATTGACAGCTATTGTAAATATTGTAAATATTGAATTGCTATTGTAAGCCATTCAAAATGAACAGAGGAGATGAGAGGTGCAAAGGGCTAGGAGAAAGGTATGGGAGAAGAGGTTAGAAAACCAAAAGTAAGAGGAAGGATGAAATAAGAAAGCAGAATTCTTGAGAAGATAGAAATGATGCAGCCCTGTGATGCTCAAACTGGCATAGGGTGAAAAAAATACAGTGAAGGAGTCAAGACTCAGGCACACGTTCAGGGGCGCGTGCCTGTGCTCGCACACACACACGTATGCACACACACACACACACACACGGAGACAAGCACATGAGGACAAGCACATGAACCATTCACTGAACCTTCACCACGTGCCAGTCACTGTGCTAAACGTGTTGTGTGCTGCATCTCACCCTTCGCTAGAAGGTAGATGGTACTGTTATTCCCATTATGCAGATGGAAAGACAGAGGCTCACAGAAGTAGAGCGATTTGGTTAAGACTGCATTGCTCATCAAGTGGTAGAGGCAGGACTGGGACCCCGGTCTGCCCGCCCCAAGCCCTTAGCTGGGAGATGACTGGCCTGAGAGGTGCAGATGAGGCTGACCAGGTTTCTAAGCTGGGCCCGGGAGGGGTTACCCAGCAAGTGGAAGGAAGTCAGAGACGTTGAAGCCTGGGTTGGGTGATTTCTTGAACTGATGTGGTCAGAGGGGGCAGGTTTCAGCCCTGGAGACGATCTGAGGCCCTGCACCGGGGTGGGGGCTGGGGCTGCTGGGCTGTGTAAGCACTCAGAGGTTGAAATGACTCATCCGGGCTGATATCATCCCATATCCTTAGCTGCAGTCGTGAAGTGAGTGCCATGACCCTTGGAGCAAGTGCGCACTTAAGGAGCTATTATTGCCTCAGCCCCTGGGGAGAATGAACAGCCTTGTTACCCCGAGCTTACAAGTGCTTTGCTGCCCAGCCCTCCGCCCACGCCTCTGAGTGACAAAAACCCCTAGGACACATGAGCCAGGAGTCGCGTTGGCGAGGCCCCGCGAGGGGTGCGAGGGCAGCAGGTGCAGCGAGCAGGGGGCCTGGGGCCACCTGTGCCTCCCGGGGCAGAGGGGACTCACCGAGAAGCACCCAGCGGGTGCCATAAAAATAGCAGCGCTTGCCTTGAAGTCGGGCACTCTGATGGAAAAGCCTTGACTCACCCAAGGAAGCAGGTCCCCTTGTGCCCCAGGTGGCTGGTGCAGCTTGTTCCCTTCCGGCCAGAACGCAGGGCATTTGGAGAACAAGCGGATGTCAAATGTGACTTATTACTAACAGCCGGGGTTTTCCAGAGCAGCCCTGAGCTAAACGCCCTCCCAAGGGATTGCCCGGCCAAGGCAGCCTCCCTGCTGTGTCTCTGGGAATCTGGGGAAAGACTATTTGGGACTGGGCCCGGTGGATGTGGGTTTGAATCTCAGCTCTTCTGTTTACAAGGGGAAGCCGCCCTCTGGCCTCTAGTTGTCCATCCTCACAGTGGAAGAGCCCCACGGATTCTTCAACGTAGTTGTGGTGAACCCCAGGCGTGAAAGAGGAAGGCACCGCGCCTTTGGTGCTAGAAAAACACTGGACGGATTTTGATTTGCAGTCAACGCCATCCTGCCCTGTGGTCATTCTGGCCCCCAAGGGGAGGAGAGGAGGGCTGGAGGTGGGGGGGCAGGTCTTCGCAGGAGTCCTACAGGGTTCTGTATTCTCTCTGTGGAAACCCACCAAACCCCATGAGGTGTGTGAATGGTGACCCTTTTAGAAATAAGGCATTGGTGCTTAGAGGGTGTGAGCCATCTACTTGACATCTTACCCTTTGAACCTGACCCCCAAATCTGTGCCCTTTATATGGTACAACACCCACCGTCTTCTCAAATCTACAATTATTTTTCTTGCAGACAGACAATAGGAGAATCTCAAGGTACAAAATTGGGATGAGGTGAGTTTCAAACACAATCTCATATTCATTCAATTACTCCGCTGTTAAATCACCTCTTGGGTGACCTCTTGGTCACCACTGTCCTTTTCCTTATCTCACAGTGCCTGCACCCCCGGGCCTAGGTTGGAGAACCCTCAAACCATAAGTAGAAGAGGCCTTTGAGGCCGTTCCATCCTGCTCCTCCCTCTGGAGCCAGGGAATGAACTCCAGAACATCACGTGCCCAATGTCCCCCAGAGGAGGCTAGCTGTGAGTGCCAGCTGCACCCCTTCTCGAGCCCCCTGCCCTCCTCAGGAAGCACAGTGCCTCCCCTCCCTTCCTCAACATGCTGCTCTCTCAGATTCAAGCATAAGAGACACACCATTAAGGGCAAGGACATATCACTGCATGTTCCTTTAAACTGGACAGCTGGTCTACCAGACAGCCATTTTCTTCTTCTGGATCTAGGACATCTGATTGCTAACAAAGGAATCCTTCCATAGAAGGTGGAAATAAAAACTCCTTTTGCTAAGAAGACTGGGGAGGAAGGAAGGGTGAATGCAGTCTGGGGAAATAGGATAGTGCATTGAGCTCTCCGCCCATGGTGGGGACTCCTCTGGTCAGGCCCCCACTCCTTCTCCACACCACTGCCGGAGCCTATACTTCTAAGGGCCGGCCACCTCCCCACTGCCAGCAGCCTCCTACTGAGCCTTCTTCCTCTGTGAGTGTTCACTCCAGCCCCCTCTGGCTCTCTCCTTCTCCTCCACCTCTGCCTTCTTCTAATGTTTATTTATTTTTGAGAGACAGCATAGCCAGGGAGGGGCAGAGAGACAGACAGACAAGATCCGAAGCGGGCTCTGTACTGACAGGGCTTGAACTCACAAACCATGAGATCATCACCTGAGCCAATGTTGGCCACTAACCGACAGAGCTACCCAGGCCCCCCTCCTTATCCTCCTGATATTGGGCTCCTGTGTCCTGTACTTTCCTGAGGTCTTAAGCCTCCTCTTCTTTATTTGAGGCCACGCTGCATCACAGTGCAAGAGTTCGCTCAGCAACCTGCCACATTGGGTTTTAAAACCAATTCTTCCACTAGCTGGGCATGTGATTCTTGGCAGCTTGGTCTCTGGACCCACCTCGTCATCTGTAAATGGGGAGACTAATATGTTTGGGGCAGGCCTCGTGTCAGAATCAACCCAATGGTGCCCCTCAAGGGTCTTTGTACATTGTAAGGGCACGACAGATGGCCCCTTTCTTCCAGCACATTGCTTGTCTTCCGCTCCTGCTGAGACTAGCCCCAGTGCCCCAGGGGTCTGCCCGGGTGGTGCCAAGTAGAAGATGTCTTTCTGTGACCCAGAGGTCTGTCCTGGCACTTGCAGCCCCTCTCTGCCCCCGCAGGTGGCAAAGGGACCCTGCAGCAGCCGGGTTTGATGGCCCCTCCTGCGTCTGGAGCCACAGTGGGCATGCCTCCAGAGCCATCATCATTCCCAGGGCGCGACTATTCCTTATAGCCCACAGAGGCCCACAGAGTTCCCAGAGGAAAGAATGACAGAGTGGAAAGGAAATGTGCCTTGGGAACTTGGGTTCAACTTTTTGCAGTGTCGCTAACTAGCCCCGTGTCCTTGGGCAGGTCATTCAGGTTCTCTTCGATTCAGCTAGAATTTCAATGAGAAATTCCTCCCCACACTCCTCCCCCAGCCACACTTTTCTTCAACAAACATAGGTTGGACATCTAGGCCCTAGGGATATGAAAGGCAACGGAAGCTGGTGAAACCCTTCCATGAGAGCGTCGTGGCCCCCAGCATCTGATGATGTGTCTGTCAGATGAATAAATGCGAAAGTCTGCCCCTGAAGACGGGTTCTTGGTGCCAGAGTCTGACGGTGACCTTGTTGGGGGGGGGGGTCACGGTGTGCTTTTTGATGAGGTTGTGACTGAACCAGGATCGAAGGACAAGGAGGCAGACACTGCCCACGCAAGGTGGAAGGGATCTATCTCCAGGCAGAGGACAGGGTCTGGAAAGACCCTGGAGTAGGAGGGAACAAAGGTGGGGAGGAATCAGGACGGCACTGGGAAGGGTGGCTGCAGGGCTGGGTTTTGCCTTCAGTCTCCTATGAACCCTGAGATGGTTTTAAGAAGACGGGATGGCCAATTCACAGGCGGCCGATGGAGGAATGAATGAGTCTGTCAGCACCTCATCTCCCCATCCATTTATCAGATTAATGTAATAGTCGCTTAGCAAGCGCTTGAAGACTGCGGAACACAGCAGAAGATGCTTTGGTAAAGGGCATTTTGATACACAGAATGGATGGAAAAAATCTGGAAAGTGAGGTGACATCCCAGAGTTTGGCCCCAGGTGGTGTGTCACAGCGGGGCCCCTGGGTCCCTTCCGGGGAGCTCAGGGCACCGGGCACCTGGCATCAGAAGGGGGTCAAGACAGGGGTCCTGGTGAAGAAAGGGAGAGTCTTCTCGTGTCTTTAACACCTAAGGTAGCATGGTGACTTCATAATCAGGGTCGTGGCTAGCCATTCCTGAATATATTATGGGTAGAAAAAGAAAAACCTGGTGATTGTTTGGGGCTTTTACTAAACCCATGGGGGCAGCCTGTTCTTGACAAGGAAAAATGTGTTATGTCCATAATCAATATGTGGCTCACAAAGACATTTTCTGTCTATGCAGCCTGACTTTCGACTATCTGAGGGAATTAAATCCAGATCTGCTTGCCTGCCTGACCACAGCTGTTAATTGCATGGGGCAGATGCTTGCCGTCAGACCACAGGCAAGTTGCTTAGGGACGGGGGAGTCCTGGTGTCTGCATTATGAGTTGGGAATAATGATATCTACTTCACTGGGTCAGATGGGAGAATGTAGACACCATGTTCAGCATGGTATCCAGTCCTGAGGCAGTAGGTGTACTTTCGACAATGATTCTGTTATGTGTGATGTAGCTGTAAAGGGATCAGGAAGGCAACGTAATCAACAGCAAGGTGGGCAATAAGAGACCATAGGGGATGGTGGGGAGTGTGGCAAACTGGAGACTCCTTGCCTGTCTAAAGGGGGCAGCAGGTCCTCAGCCTCAGCCATTGGCTGCTGCCCAAGAACTCAGAACAAATGTGATCTGCCCTTCCCAGAAACGCTGGGAATCCTAGTTTATGACTTTGGCGCTCAATTGAAAGAAAAACCCACAAACAAGAACAACAAACAAAGTTAACAACATTGGGGGACCCACAAAACAGGTCCTGGAGCACAGCTGGACAGCAGGAAGTTAAACAAAGTTTCACAAAGGCAGGGTGTTCTCAGGAGTCCGATCTGCCCCATGGATAAGACTCAAACAGCACCTGAAGGGCCATGAAGGCAGCTCAGAGTCCTCGCTCCTCAGCCGACGGGGGGAGATGTGGCGTGTGAACCACGCAAACACCAGCCTCCCTCGGGGAGGATTTGGAGGAGGACAACTCTCGCTGACCTGCATGCACCACCAGGGCAGTTGCTCAATGACAATGCAGCAGTTTACATACACTTCCAGCCGGAGAAGTGAACTCCCAGGGAACCTACGGGTGTTTCTGGAGTCCCTCCAGGAGGCAGCGAGTCCGCCAATGTCCACTTGGCGTCTCTCTCGTACAACTGATGGCAGCGCCACACGCGATTCTAGCGCCTGGACTCCACAGAAAGCAAGGTCAGTCCCGGCCTCAGTGGAAGAGTTGCCGTGCCCTTCACCGTGATGGGATTGTTCTTAAATGTTTACAGAAGCTGAACTTGGATCTTAAGGGACAGCCGTCCTGCCAGCCAGGCAGCCTGTCTAAGTCATATTTCCTGTGTGAGGAAAGCCCTTGGAGATTTCTCTGCCCACTAGGATCTCAGGATGATCTTAAGAGTTTGTGTTAGGTCGGTTCTGTTGCTCTCATGCCCAGTTTCTCTCAGATGCTGGCACTGAGGGACCTGCCCTCCCCTTCCCCGATAGACCTGAACAAGAAGTATATTCCTGGGGCGCCTGGGGGGCTCAGTCAGTTAAGGGTCCGACTCTTCATTTTGGCTCAGGTATTGATCTCGCGGTTCGTGGGTGTGAGCCCCGCGTTCGTTGGGTTCTGTGCTAACAGCAGGGAACCTGCTTGGGATCCTGTCTCCCTCTCTTCCTGCCCCTCCCCTACTTGCCCTCTGTCTCTCTCTCTCAAAATAAATAAACTTAAATTTTAAAAAAGTATATTCCAGGCTTCAGGGAGTGCCCTGTTGGGAGTAGCTTTATCTGGTCAAAACTCTGTAGTTGAGAGGTCAAAGATCTGGGTTTGGCTTCTGGTTCTGCCATTTATTAGCCAGAGGACCAGTTTCCTTATCTGTACAATGGGCCTAACGTTAATCTGGAAAAACTGTTTCAACTATTAAATAGGAGTGCATGTGACACATTTTCAAAACTGAGTCATTTACATGCTTGCGTTAGGGTAAGAGCTGGCTAATGTTCCCTGGAAAGGGCCACACTGTATATATTCCAGGCTTTGTTGACTTTACAGCCTCCTTACAGCAACTCCGTTCTGCTGTCTTGGCCGAAAGCAGCCCCGGAGGAGACAGAAACAAACTAGCAGGGCCGGGTTTCAATAAAACTTTATTCTACAAAAACAGGCGGTGGGCTGGATGCGGCCCGTGGGCGGGACTTTCCCCACCCTTTCAGCCTGTTTTTTGTATGGACTGTTAGCTAAGACTGGCTTTTATATTTCTGAAGGGTCTTAAGGAACCAACAGAGAAAAATAGGTGACAGGGGCCAGATGGTGGGTGGCTTACAAGGACTACAGCAGGTGCCATCTGGCTCTTTATAGAAATTGGCTGGACCCTGCTCCTGAACATCTCGGGCATGTCTTACCCAGGAGCCAGCAGCTCAGCTCGCTGCTGGGTGTGGGGTGGCCTGGCTGCTAAGTCATAACACGGCCGTCAGAAGACCCGGTGGCCCGTGGGACCATCGCTGTCGCAGGGCTGCTGGCCAGAGGGGACACGTGGCTTCCCAGTTCTCTTTTCAGATGCCTCTTTTGGACGGACCATTTGAAAGAAGATCAGAAAGGATTCCGTCCGAAAAGGAATCACGTGCAATGGGGTTTTCATCTCCTGAAATGCTTCCAGCGCACAGGGTCGGGTATGACTCCAAGTTGTTTCTGGACTTCTGCCTGCCCCGGGGAGCCAGGGGATCAGACACAGAGGCCAGAGAAGGGGTGCAGTCAGGCCGGAGACCCGCTTGGAGCCAACAGACTTCTTCTTTGTTCTGGATTCAGTCACAAAAATGAACAGAGGCAGTGGCCACCGGGCCCAGAACAATAGTCCACAGAGAAAAGAGAGAGAAGACCTGGCGGAGGGATGTGCATTGTGTCCATGAAATCATGGTGCAGGATGCTTTCTACGGAGAAGCCCTTCTACAGAGGAGCTGGGTCACCAGTTAGGTAACTGCAGTAACGCAGGAGAGAGAGGCTTCCTTTACTGCCCCCCCGCACCCCCCCTGCCCCTCTGAGCCCCTGGCTGGGGCTGGAAATCAAACTCACAAAGGCGATCAACAGGACAAAAACCCGCACAAGAGAACGGGGACCCAAAGTCGTGACCAGAGCAGGAAGCTTTAGACAAAGAAACAGTACAGCTTGAAGAATGGACAAGACCAAGGGTCTGGGCCATGGGTAGTCAGTGGTGAGGGGAAAACAAGGGTTGTGTATATGGCCTTCTCGGCTCCCAAGTCCATCACCAGTGACGGCTTCCTGCCTTTGGGTGCCTTTCACATGGCAGATTTTATCTCCTGCTTTCAGGACAAAAAGAGTCAGGGAGGCTTTTTGGCATCAGCTGTTTCTTAGATGCCTTTTACTAAAACAATAAGCCAAGGTGGCAAATCTTGGGGTGACGTGTTCTGCTCCCCTTTGACAGTCATACAAGGCTGTAAAAGCAGTGGGGCCTACCCTGGGGAAGGCCTGGAGTCCCCCCCCCCAACCCCCGCCCCTTGGGCTCCTACTCTTTCCTCTCAGCGGGCTCTCTGAGATTCTACTCTGGAACCCCAGGGTGCCCGGTCGCACAGTTTGGGAACCGCTGGGACGGACAATCCCTACGGGCACTTCTGGCCTGTGACCCTGCTGGCCAGGCTGTCAGAGGTGCAGCCCAGATCCCGCAAGAGCCTGTCCGGCTTCTGTTTTCCGGGCCTCTGGAAATGCCGCCTTGGAACTGGACGGATTTCAGGGTCCAGAAAGGGGAGGGAGTTTTTTAAAACGAATTCACCTCGCGTGTACAGTAGGCAGCCAGCCCCGGGCAGGGCTGGTAGCAAGCACCTGCCCCAGGGAACTCACCGGCTGGTGCGGGAACTAGGAAGTCACAGCAGTGACAAAAGGAGTCTGTGCCCACCCAGCCCCCCGGCCGGGAGTTGTTTCTGTGTGCCCTGGGCCAGTGGTTCCCAAAGCAGGTTGGCCATGAGAGCACCTGAGAGCCTTAGCCCACACAGGCTTCCAGAAGGTTCCCCCGTAGGTTCCTCAGTGTCCTCCTCAGCATCTCAGAGCCTCTCTGGGCTGAGCTAGTGGTCTGTGAAGCCACTCAGCACCCTGAAGTACCCCCAGGACCCAACCAATGTGGAGGCAGATATTCTCACAGCGGGGAGCCCTCACCCGAGAAACAACTAGCGGGTGAGGCTGGCTGAACACGTGGGGCCTGCAAGTCCATCCCGAATCTGAAGACAGACATTTCCAAACAGAGAGAGAGAGAGAGAGAAGAAGAAGAAGAAGAAGAAGGAGGAGGAGGAGGAGGAGGAGAAGAAGAGGGAGAAGAAGAAGAGGGAGGGGAAGAGAGAAGGCATCGTATGTGAGTGGATGGTAATTTTCTCACAATTGCCGGGAAGGAAAAAAAACACACACACACAAACATATCAACAAAACCAGACTGAGAGCCGCCAGCTAAAAAGATTCCTCTGAGTCAGACTTCTTTCCTGGAGGCGGTGAACTTTATCCTCCGGCAGCCATTAATCTAATATTAAGGCCCTTAACCTTCTTAATTGTTCTCTTTCAGCATCGGCTGGGTTCATATTAACCTTTCGGTCTTTCCCATAATGCAGTTACCTCCAAGTCCAGCCAGGCCCGCCCCAGGAGCGGCCGCTGGCCGGGTGCCTTCCCCTCCCGAGCTGCGTGTCCCCGTGGCGAGTCCTCTGCACCCTGCCTGCGATCTTCCCTGTTGTGCCGGGAAGGAGCCCAGCACGTGGCCGGCCAGTGGTAGCCCCTGTGACTTCCGACAGAGGCTGTCCGTGGGCCAGCACAGCCCCCCGCCTGTGTGGCCTGGTATTTGCGCTCCGTTTTCCTTCTCTCCTGGGAAGAACTGGTGGAAATGAACTTGTGTCCCAGGGAAACACAGAGCATCCCTCCCAGATGCTGAAGGAACACTTGGGAGTCGCCCTGTGCTTATCTTGGGTTCCCCACCGTGCCCCATGGAAGGAAGGGGGAGGGCCGATGGCTTCTGCACCTCCCGAAAAGGCCAGCTCCCAAAGTGCCCCTCCCATGACCGGCCGCCTGGCCCAAGTTCGAGTTCCGATCTCTCCTCTGAGCAGCGTGTCCATTTTGGGAAGGCCCTCAACTCCTTGGATGATTAATGAATAGGTGGAAGGAGTGAGGACTGTGGGGAGGGACTTTTGTCACACAGGAGAGGCCACTGGGGCACTTTCTTTCCTACAGTCAGGGCCGAGCTGCAGAGAATCTCAACATTCACTTTGCAAACCCTTATTCTGTGGGGAACAGAGGCCCTTCTCCCAGCTACTCTGGACCCAAGCCCATTCTTCCCGGCCCTCCTGCCTGGGGACGGGGGAGGGGGGAGGGGGAGGCTCCAGGTTTGGGGTTTGTCTTGGGCTTTTGCTTGGTGAGGACACCCTCGGGCGTTGGGGTGGGGAAAAGGCAAGCCCCTCCCACATCCAGGTCTTTGCTGTCACTGCACCTGTACACTCAGAGCCCACAACTTGACCCCACACCAGAACCGTTCTCCAGGCATGGCACCCCTTCCATGAGTGAACTAGGCCCTGGGCTCTGTGTTGGGGAGCTGAGCTCCCACCCTTGGGCCCCTGGTATCCTCTGAGCAGCCCTGCCTACGGAGGGAGTCCTTCCAGGCCTTCTCCAGTGTGGATTCTGCCCCGGAGACACCAGCCTTCCTGCCCCTTTCTTCCCTGAGCAGGATGCCTCTCTGAGTAGTTCCGCCTCAGGGGACCGGAGGACAGATCCCATGGAACAGTGGCTCGGCCACCCAAGCCAACATCGCTTCCTTCACCATGCGGCCCAGCCCAGCTCTGCCTACAAACACACAGCGAGAGGGTGTCCCCCAGCTCTGCACTCCTAGGTCCCGGAGGCAGGGAAGGCCCCCAGCCCACACCTCGTGCTGGCAGGCTTAACCTTGTCCTCAGAAGCACTCTGGAAGAGATCAAGTTTCTCCTAGCCATGAGGAGCTGCCATTAGGGTGCACAGTCAAGCACCGCTTCATGTGAAAATATGGAGGCCTGAGGCCATGTTAGCCTAAGGGGGTCATGGGCCCTGGAGGCATACCTTTCCCTAGATTTGTCGCAGCTGACAGGCACGTGGGGCTAAGCAAATCAAATCAAAACCAAACAAAACAAACAAAAACTCCAAAAACCCAAAACGGTTTTGAAACCGTTTTAATAACGGTTTAATAAACACGATTTAATAACCACAAAAATTAAACACTTCTAAATAACAAGGCACTCTCTTTTCATTTTTCTCTTCTCATCTGAGGGTATTTTATACAACTGAAGCTTTAGTTTTTTTCCTTTTATTACATTCCCAAAGGTTCAAAACGATATCCAGAGCCGTCCAGTTTTCCTATCACCCCAGACTTACTGATCTCAAGAAGTGAGACTGAGCAAGTTTAACTGGCCTCATCTGGGGGGCTGAGTCGGGTGGCTGTCGGAGTCAGGGAGCAGCGTCCCCCAGGGACCTGTGGTTGGCGGGGCCCAGCCGGGGATCTGTGTGTGAGGAACGACCGACTGGCCCAGGTGTGTTCTCATGNCGAATTAAGTGCAGACTCCTGAGGTGCGGGGAGGGGGTGGGCTTGACTGGAGAAGGGATTAGCTAGGGGTGGTTCATCGAGGTGGGGAGCCAGGCTGCAAGCTCTACACTGAAGGTGGAGGCAGCCGAGAGAAAGTAGGGGAAGGTCTTCATGTTTGGGTGGGGCGGTTAGTTGTGGGGGCAGGGGTGTGGATAAATGAGCTCTCTCTCTCTCTTTCAAGCACACACACACACACACATACACACACAGAATTTTGAGGAGGAGGAGCAGAGGGACCAAGCTGGCCCAGAGAAATCAGTCCGTACTCTAAAAAGCCAGACTCAGGATATTGCGACACCTCCTCCCACCCCTTCCCCCGCCCCCCTGCCTGTCTCAAGTTCAGGCTGCCTGAGGTGGTACAGTCATTTCCATAGCAACCAACCATTCTGTCACTGAATAGACTCTGACTCCAGGTGGGTTATGAATAGAAAGGTGCACAAGAAACTGCCAAGCGACAGGGATCTCGTTCTCCAGCAAGCGCCCCTGCTCATGAAGAGAAGGTGCGGGCTCGAGGAGAAACGGAGCAGGGATGAGCAGGGGCTGCGTTGTGCAGGAGGCAGCAGCTGTTTGCCCAGCACAACAGTCGTGATCTAATAGGTTGGACAGGCATGATGCGGGCGAGGCCAGCCTGGGCAGCCTCTGTCAGCCTGCAGACGGAGGCCCCAGCAGGCTGGGCATGCACAATGCCAGGTTTGTGAGCTGTAAAGGGGGTGCCTTCAACGGGCGCCCTCAATCGTGTACATAGTCCCGACGCTTGCTGCACGGCGGCTCATCACAGGACCCTGGCTCTCCAGCGTGTGCGGGTGTGAGTTCTCTCTAGGTGGGCTCATCCGCTATTAGAGGTTCCTAACCCAAAGCCAAGCCTTGCTAATTAGAAATAACTGGGGGGGAAAGTAGGTCTGAGTTACCAGGTATCTTAGAAGCAAAGCATCATTTGTTCTAAAGGCATGAGCACCACAATGCCTTTGTCAGGCAGCCAGGTGGGCCTGAGTCTGCTCTGTACACCGCATGGCTGAGGACAAGCCCCTCCCTTGCCTGTCCTGGTCCTCGTCTCGTAGAGGAGGCGGTGGACTTCATGACCTCCAGATGCAATGCTCAGTCTAGTCCTTGTTCCCAAGTGCTGCCTACTGCAGAGGCTGGCTCTATGTGAGCCGCCTTGAAGCACCAGGTTGATTTGACATGCTGAGTGTTTTCCTAGAGCAGAATCAAGGCCATGTGCTCATCTGCCATTTGGCTCCGCCTTCGATTAACATCGATGACTATGTGGCAGTCACGGGGTCAGGCATCTGGAACCAAGGTAAGAGGTGATGGTGGCTGGGGCCTCACAGCCGCGTGGGGAGACGAGCGGGCGCATGCTCAGACCCATGGGGTGCGGGCTGGCATCCACCTGCGGAGGAGCACAGCCAGGCCTGGGGAAGGGTAGCTCTGGATACCCCTGCAGAACTTTCTCCACAACCTGGGCACAGCAGGAGGCAGCCTCGGGGAGGAAGGCAAGCTGCCTGCAGGGGCCGTGCTAGGGAGACCTCCAAATGACCCGGGGACCTCCGGGCGGCAGGAAGGATGAGGTTGAGAGCCAACAGGCCATGCCAATGTGGGTGCTCTGACATCTTCATTCTTCTCAAAGAGCTGGAAACAGACCCCTCAGAGACGAAAGGCAGTAAGTTACAGGAAAAGAAAATAGGCAGAGTCCCAGAAGGAAGAGAGCAAGATCTGAGCAGATGTGGCCCTATAGGAGACTCAAGGTGTTGCTGGTGGCCAAACTAGTTAGGCCATCATCACTGCGGCCCTGGGGAGGTGTGGGGAGTGAGCACCCAGGCTTGGAGAAAGATAGAGGGAACAGGTAAGCCTGTCAGAAAACATCCCGACCCTCCCCCCCACACCCCGCCCAGAACTGACAGAGAGATGGCTGAAGGCGTGGATTTAGTGCAGGGCAATGGTGGTCTATGCGGAAACCCACAGAAAGACAGGCGGGGTGGGGGGGAGCATTACACACTGAGGTGCGAAATCAGAGACTCACATAGCTTCTCCCTAAAACCCCATCAGTTAATCATTCAGCACATGTTTGCCGGCACCTGCTTGGTATTGTCCGGTACGCGAAGCATTCTTGGGGCTCGAGACCTTGGCCACGCCCTCTCGTCAAGTACCCTGGCAGTTTACATGTGCACCTGCCAGTCTGTGTGGGCTGAGCTATATTCTGTGAGGGCTAAGCAAGGGCACAGGCAGAGTCATGCGAGGGAAAAAGCTGTCTCCCGGGATTGCTGGCTTGGGAAGTCTTCACAGGAAAATGGAAATTGCGAGGGTGTTGAAGGGTATATAGATGGAGAGGAAGAGGTGGGAACAAAAGATGTGTTTGGGAGGGAGGCTGGGGAGAGGCCAAGCTTGCAGAAGTGTCCTGCCACCAGGTGGCGCTCGTCTCAGAGGCGGGCTGGGCACCAGCTGGGGACGGGGGACGTTTGTGGACATTGGATGTACCCTTCGGGTTTGAGTTCTGGGTGCTGTCTTAGCTGGCTGGGCCTGGCCAGGCTCCTTACATTCCACGTGCCTAAATTTCCTCTTCTGTAAATGGGTAAAGGGAATAATGATTCTTTTGACCGTGACAAGGGGCAAAGCACTGGTAATTAGGAATGCTGGTCCCTTCCCTTCCTGGCCTGTAGAGAAGGCCCCATTTGAGACCTGAGGGGAGTGAATATTCCAGAAGTCCTCTGACTGCCCTTGTGGGAGTAAATACACAGACTGATTAGTGGGGAAAAATGTTCTCTTCCAGCCTGTGGGGTGAGTCGACCATGCATGCTGGTCTCCGGATGTTTGACTTCCTGAATCTTCCCCGAACAATGCCATCTCTGTCTTGGCACCTCCGGCGGTCCCATGAGAGCTAGGTTCTTGTCACATGCCCCTTTCCTGGAGTGAGTCACCAGAGAATTGGACTGTCGTTATAACCTTCACCCGCTCAGGGAGGTGAAAGTGGATTGGAATGAACACAAACACAGTACGACTTGGTGCTTAATGTTCCTTTCCATCAACATTTTGCCCCGCGACTTTCACCTTGCCACTAAAAAAAAAAAAAAAACAAAACCAGGCTCACATAATGAATGAGATAAACTGAGTGACCCCCTTGTAATCCACAAACAAAGGGCTTTTCAGTCACCCGAGGTCCGAAGTCTTATCTATTGCAATAAAATCTGGCCAGTTACACACGCTGGAGGGAGAGCAGGTGATCCCAGCCAGGATCCTCAGCCCCAGCAGAATATACCAAGAGCCATGTTGAGACTTCCCCAAGGGAAAAAGGTGACAAACGAACAGAGAGGGAGGCAATTGAAGTAACTGCTGGAATGACATCTAGACTTTGAACTTGGAAAATTGAATGCAGGTCTTCCCTTTGTACGAATGTAGAATCATTTCACAGCGGCAAGAATGAAGCCAACGTGCAAATCCACATGTAACTCCATGGCCTTTATACTTCCCCGGATGTGATGTGAGCTGGGGAGCGATGGTATGTTTAACACGGGCCACTCGTGGGGGTGGGGCTGAAAAACAGGAGGCCGGGAGTCAGGACCGTCCACGTGCCACCGAGACTCTGGCCACATGACCTTGGGCAGACCCCCTTCTTCCCTGGGACTGAGGTTCCCTGGGTGAAAGATGAATGGTTTGTCTAGATAATTTAAAGTTTCCTTTAAATCCTCTGCCCCCGCACCCGCCCAGAGGCTTTGATTTTCGTGGCTGCTCACACTTTGAGCTTTAACAGAAGTGGGGGATGGCATTGATCCTTACCATTCCCACGTATCACCCCATATGGTTCCTCAAACACAGTCCAGTGGGGCAGAAGGGGCTCTTCTTTTATGGGATTTCTGGACCTACATTTGTATATTCCAGCAGAGCCCAAATGTCTGCTCCCGGTGGGGGAGGGGTCTCAACGGTCACCCGGCTTTCTGACTTGCCGAAGGCTCACGGATCATTCCATGAGCTGTTCAAGCGCGGGGAAAGCCCAGCAGAAACATACAGCACTCGCAGGGCGGTGAGAGCAGTCCCGGCTGGGCTAAGGCTCCAGGGAGGAGGAGGACTCTGACCTGGGAGCTACATGAGGGGCAGGATGGGACAGTGTGTGAGTGAACACAGTGGCTGAGGACACAAGTCCTCCTCAGGAGTGGCAAACGGCCCTCTCTTGCTGGAGCGTCAGGCAGATGAGGGAGGTGAGCTTGGACGCCCAGGCAGAGGCTAGCTCGTAGAACGTCCGCAGAACTCCAGGGAATTTGGACTTTGGGGCGGGACGTGGGACTTGATGGGCGTTCCTGAGCAGACATTTGTCTAGGTGGGACTTGTGTCTGGAAGAGGAATCTGCCAGCAGGATGGATGGAAGGGGATTCAGATGGGGCAGAAGGGACAATGAGGGGGTCATTTCCATAACCCAGATTGGTGGGCATGGAGGTCTGAGCTGCAGTGGGGAGACCAGGGTTGGAAAGGAAGGGGGTCTTTGGAAAGGAGCGGTAGAGGCAATGGAGTGGGACTCTGTGCCTAATGGGATGCGGGGGCCAAAGTCACACCGAGGCAGAGGGAGTGTTGCAGAGGAAATCTGGCCCCCTGCATAGGCAGGTCTCACAGGACAGGCCATCCTGGGGGGTGTAGACATCATGCAGGCATGCCCAGAGTTCAAGAAGTGAACAGCTTAAGGAAAGCGAGGACGGCGGTAGTGACCGTGGGCTGTGCGTCCGCTATTTTGCAAATAGCACCCCTACTTTTCAGCCAGCCGCATGCCTCCTACCCCCTACTCTGAACAAAGACACTCTCTTAGGTCCAAGAATCTTCACCCGGCTAGTCAATTAGTAATCAGAAGAGTCAGACTTTTAGGAAACAGTTTTCCTGCTGGTTAGAAGGTAATATGACTTTAAGAGGATTTAGGGCTTGTAGCTACAAGCAGATTTGAGTCCTGCCTTGTCTGTACCTACACACTGGATGTCTTTTGTGTGTGTGTGTGTCCGACTTATTTCTTTTATAACTGGAAATGTGTACCTCTTAATCCCCATGTTCGGGTGTGAGGGTAATCTACATACTGGACATTTTAACTGGCCAGGAACTCGTTTACAGGAAAATTGTTTGCTTCTGTAGATGTCTACTGTTTACATCCTTAATGCTTCTACATTCAAGGAGCTGCTGTAGCACTTTCTGTGTTCTAGAAGATACTTTGTTCATTGCACTGATCGCAGGCAGGTGACAGGCACAGTGAGTGGCCAATAGGAAGCTGATGTCAAAGTGTAGCTGCTGGGGAGCACAGAGGAACCAACCCTGGGAAGGACACCTCAAGGTGAAATTGGTTTCAGGAGCCCTACCTGCTGCGATCGTGATTCTAATCCATCACTGGTCATGGTTAACACACGTTGAGCGCTTAATCTGTGCCTGGCAACGTTCTAAGATTTAAACGCACCGCCTCACAACCCCATTGGAGAAGGCGGCTACTATTAACCGCACCTGCAGACGGGGAAGCTGGGAATTCAAACGTGGGGCTCATTGTCACAGAGTTAGCAAACCCCCGAGCTGTCCCCCGAACCCAGCTGTTTCTGATGCAGGGCCCTTGACTGGGGGCCGTTCCAAGGGAGTTAAAAAAAAAAAGTGTCTTCCCCACAAATTCCCTTTTCGGTGAACGTATCTATTCTCTGCGAAGTTGAGTCCATCCTTGGTGGTTTATTTGAGAAAATCCGTGCGCACAGGCTGCTTCCCCGCTCCTGGGGTACCGTATTTGAAGTTAGATAGGAGTTTTGGGGGGGAAGGGGATGCTGGGGCGGTGGGATGGAGAGACCTCTCATTGGTAGCATTTGACAAATTTCCGTGGTGAAAAGGCCGCCACCACGACCGATTTGAAGCTGCCATTGCAGCTTGTAAAGTCCTTGAATATTTAATAATCGGCTCTCATTCCAGCCCAGCACTGGGACCCACAGGATCACATCAGAGCTAAAGGGTCCCCTTGCTGGCTTGGCATCTGAGGAGCACATGTGGTGTCAAGTGCAGGCACTGGAGACTTCCGGTGCTCTTCCAGACGGGCCTTTGAGGGGGTCCCCAGCTGTTCCCCGCTAGAGGTCTGGCCCAGGGCGCTCTGGGAGGCAGGGCAGGCCCCGCCCCGTGCTCAGCAGTCGCTGTGGGTCCCCTGGTCCTCCACTCGCCAGCAGGTGGCAGCACGCTCGCACGCAACCCCCGCGGCGAAGCAAAATGAGGGGCCTTTTGTTCTGAGCCCGAGGCGGTGTCACGAAGAGAAAGGCCCAGAGGGGCAAGCTAATCAGCCTGTCCTCAGCTGACCCGCGCCGACAGGGCCCGTGGACGAGCTCCCGCAGCTTGATCTCATGAAAGCAACCTTGGCAAACAAGAGCCGGCCCCCAGCTCCCGCCCGCCAGCGGCCCATCCTCCGGCCTCAGGCCCGGGCCAGCGGGCGCCATGGAAATGGGCCCGGGGCCTTTCAGGAGCCGAGCCAGGTGCCAAGAGTCTGTTCCCAGTTCTGAGGAGGGAAACTCTTGACTCCTACCTGCTACTCCTACACACAAGCCTGTGCTGCTCCTCCTCCTGGGGGCCCTGCCCCCCTGGGGGGAGGGGGGAGTCCCGGGTGGCGGCCGAGGCCCGGGTCCTGGGAACCATCCACTGTCCTGGTCGGAGTGCCCGCCTGGCGCACAGTAGGTGCCTTCTGCATGGATATCGCTGCAGATGGCGGTGCTGAAGGAGGGGGCAAAGCACAGGGCACGTGGGATCACGGGCCTGACCCAGTCCGACAGGCGGGATTGGATTTCCTTCATTTACCAAACCTGCTCCCTTTGCTTCGCGTCAGAGGTAAGGGCCAGAATAGGTGAGGGGGAAACTGAGGCAGTCCTTCTCCCTCTCACCTTCCATCTTTGGTCTCCCTCCTGCTTTCCTTCCCTCACACCTGCCACCTGTGGGTGCCACCCTGCCCGTAGTCCGGGGCTCTCCCAAAGTCCCGTGGCAGAGAACTCCATGTTCCGGGGCAGGCTGGGGCTGCTTATGGGGGAAGGGCGTGGGGGTGAGGCGGGCGGAGGCACCAGCAGGGTAGAACTGTCCAAAGCAGCCCTCAGCCTGCTCCCCAGCTCCAAGCAGAAACATGCGTTCCCTTCTCCTCCTGCAGCACGAGCCCCCTTGGACGTGGCTTGTCTGCTTGCTCAGCCGCTGTTGAATCCTCAGATGGTCCCCTTCTCGGCCAAGTGCTTAGCTCTGGAGAGTTGGGCTCAGCAAACACGCACCTGCAGTGTGGCTTGAATCAGGGAGAGATCTTTGCTTCAACCAATATAGGTAACTGACAAACTCTCCTCCCTGCTCTGGGCTTTGGGACAAAGAGCTGACCTCCCCCTGTGGCCCCTAAGTTCTGCACAGGTGGGTCCTCAAGAACTCTCCCACACAATCCTGTGGCCGTCCTCCCGAGCGCTTACTGTGGTGCTCACCCTGGCCTTCCACCAGGCCCTGGAGATGCCATGCTCTTTCGTGCCTCGCAGTCTCCACCTTCCCCTCTGGGTGGGTGGGAAGAGGAATGGGATCTGGCTCGGGTGGGCTGGCCCCAGGCACCTCGTGAGAAGGTCAGATTTAATCCTTGACCCTTTGAAGGAGGAGAAGGAATCCCATCATCCGTTGGGAAGCAGGTATGGACGTAAGAATACTTTCAGTGTGGCAGGTATCTCTGGCAATCCTGTTAGGAAGAGGCTGTTGGTGCTTAGAAATCTAGACATCTCACGAGCTTTGTGTCTCAAGTTTTTGAAGAACTCACCACTCCTCCTGTTACGGCCCATCATACTTCACGGGTTCATATTTACATCCCACTAGTAACAAATTAATGCAGCCATCTTCTGGCTAAAAATTGACTATGCAGGTGAAAATCCTGCTGACTCGCGTTTTCCAACCAACATTTGGATGTGCTAGAGCCTACACTCATCCTACAATCTCAATAGAGCTTCTTAGGAGTTTGGTGATTCATATTTGTGGGCACAATCTTCCACTTAGAGAACAAAGACCAGGAGTCTGGGCTATTTGCAGCCACTAGATAACGGTCCATGAATATGGAATTTATTGGAGAAATGCTGAGTCTGTGACATGGAGTTTTCCAGGTAAACCAAATCCTGGGAATGCACAGCAACTCTGGTTATGAAGATACAGGTGCCTCCAAAGCGTCGAGGGAGAGAGAGAGAGAGGCCTCAGAGAAGGGCCTCTACTCCCTGGCCAGGGCTAGAGGGATCTTCACACTTCCACAGAGATGCGGCTGCCAGCTCTTCACCGACCCTTTGCTGAGCTGTGAAATGACTCTCACAGAAGTTGGCGTGCCTTGCCCATCTATGAGTGGTCCCCTTGGGGGTCCTGAAGGTGGGCCAACACCTTGGGTTTAAACAACCTTTGTTCTTTTCAAAGAGCTCATGTCCGCGATTGTGTCCACTTCTTGTTAGTTCCTGCCACGCTCCCCTTTATTCTTCTCTATGGCGGAGCCAAGCAGCTGGGAAGAGCAGCCATTTCAGGGATGTTGGGGCATGGCTTGGTTTTTGCCTCCATCGGTTACCCAGAGATGCAAACTCTTAGGTTGCCCATGGAAGGAACCGAAGGCTGGAGGTAAAGGTGTGGATGTGGGGATGGGAAAATGGAGGGAACGGCTGCAAGTTACCTGTGTCCTGTTTGTTTTTCTAGGTACCTCTAGTTCTGCTCCTTCACGCCTGTGCTTGAAGAACCAACCCCCCCTTCCCAAGCTGCCTCTCCTCCACCCAGCAGGCCTCTTTCCCCTCCCTGGCCACTTGCTCTGAGGTAAGACGCCCCACCCTCCCCAGAACACAGAGTTCTGTCTCAGAGTCCGGGAGGCAGATGGTGGGTGTGGAGGGAGGAGGGGCCAGGATGGTCAGAGCCAGAAGAGCGAGGAAAAAGAAAGGGACTCTTAGTGTTTCTCCCTGACTCCTACCTGTCATCAAAGAGCCAAGGTGGCAGGTTTTTGAAATCAAACGAAATGACATTTTCTTCCCAGGTTTGGTGTTCTTTCTCCATCCCTCCTTGACTTGGCCCCCTGCTTCAACACCACCACCACCTGCCATAACATGGAGCGCCCGTGGGTGCCAGGCTCTGGGCCAGCACAAGGGCTGGGAGTTGATATCATATTGGGGTAGACAGTCAAGGAAACAGGCAAAGCCTACCATAGGCGGTATATAAATATAAAAGCCCCCTGCTGAGAATCAGAAATATCATATGTTTTTGGACAATGGCTTACCTTCCTTTTTCAAGGGGCCCCAGCTGCCCGTTCCACAATGCCACCCGGGCAGTCTCGGCACTTAAGGTGGGAAAGGAGGGGGTCTGGAGACTGCCGATTCTGTTGACAGATGGTGTTCCCATTGTATCATCTTGCCTGTCCACTTGGGTCCCCACGGGTGAAGGACAGCAGGCCAGAGAGCTTGCTCCACAAGACCTCTTTCTTTAAGGACACACAGTCTGTGGTCCAAAGGCCCTTGCGTGGGTGGACACCTGGGACATACTACTGAGCACCTGGGGTGGCAGCCCCTATAGAGGCCATGTTGGAGTCAAGTCTACTCACCAATGGTCTTAATGTGGACAAAGAATTGCATAGTTATCAGTTACCATGGTTACATATAAGCATACAATCAGAACTTTGCATCCATATTATGGAACACTCAATAATAAAAGATATGGGCACCCAGATGGATGGGTCTCAAGGCAATTATGCTGAGCAAAAACAAAACAAAACAAACAATCTCAAAAGGTCACATACCATACGATTTCACTTGCGTGACATTATTGAAACGAAAACATTATGGAGATGAAGAGTAGTTTTGTGGTCGCCAGGAGTTAGAGGCTGGTGGGGAGAGCATGGTGGCTATAAAGGGGCAGCACAAAGAAGCCCTGTGACCATAAGACAGGTAAGGACTCTGAACGCAGCGGTGGCCATGCTGAGGAGAAAATTGCCCAGAATTGTGTGTGCACACACAGACCCGCACCAACGAGTGCTTGCAAAGCTGGTAAAGTCTGAATTCACTCTGGAACACACCCGGGTCCATTTCCTGCTTTAGATCATGTGCTAGAGCTATCTGGGTGTTACCTTTGCAAAGGCTGGGTTAAGGGCACATGGGACTTCCTTATACATTTGACGGGAGTCAGAGGGGGGAGTAAGATGCAGATAACCAAAGTTATATTTCAAAGTACGTTTATGTAGTTCACATACTTACATGGTGCCGTGGCATTAAGGGCATTCTCGCCGTTGTCAACCACCCCCAGACATCTGGAGATCTTCCCATGCTGAGGCTCCATGTCCACCAGACAGTAACTCCCCATGGGCCTAACACCGCGGCCAGTGACAACCGTCATTCTACTGTGTGTCTCAATGAGTTGCCTAGTCTAGGACCCTCATGTCAGTAGTGTCATACAACGTTTCTTCTTTTGTGCCTGGCTTGTTTCACTTAGCATGATGTCTTCAAGGCTCATCCATATTGGAGGACGTATCAGAATTTCCTTCCTTTTTAAGGTTGGGTAATCCTCTACTGTACATGTATACCACATTGCATTTACCCAGACGTTCAGCAATAGAGATTTGGGTTGTTCTACCTTTTGGCTACCGTGATCCTAGCATGTGTATATTTCTTGCAGCTTTCTTTGAATTTATAGTTCCCTCAAGATAAAAATGTTAAAAATGTAATCAGACATAAACTTGGTGAATTAGCTGATTCCTTGCTTGGCTGAGTACGGAAAGCGGTGTTTACTAAGGAGCTTTGAACTATTTTCCAATCACAGAGGTAGCTTAACTTTTGGGGAGCGTATAGAACCTGATCTCCCCCTCTGCTTTTAGGGCAGCAACAACAATATGTGATGGTCCACAGGACCGTGCATGGAGTTCCATAAACTCTAATCCCTCTGGCCCGTAGCCCTGTATACAGGTGAAGATCAAGAAACAGGAAAGAACATGTCTAGCTCTGTTAAAGCTGACAGATGATTCAACAAAGGCAATGACATTTACATAGATCCAGGTTTTGATTCTACAGACTATGAAATCAGGATGCTACAACCTTATAAAAAATAATCCCCAGGAGAGGGGAAAATTTGGCTCTGGAGGATCCATTTGTGTTGCAGATGTTTTTCTCATTGGTGGTTTGGCCACCATCCCTTGGTCCGGCTGTGCCCTGGTCTGGAGGACCAGAGTGGACACCGCTTCATACAGAGGTGACCGGATGGCCTGGAGTGGATGAGGGGACCCCGCAAGCACAGGCCCCTGGAAAGCTGCACTGGGCCCAAGGATGGGCTGAGAAGATTGCATTCTTATAGGGCAAGACAGGCTCAGCAAAGAGGGTGCACGTGGATGATGTCCTTGTCATCTCCCTGGAACTGTTTCTGGAAGGCCTCGCGTTGCCGAGGGGGCTGATAGAAGTGACACAGTCCCAGCTGCTGAAACACCGTCTTCTGAACACAGGGTGGTTTTGGTTTTTTGTTCTTTTATGAAGGTCTAGGGGATTAGTGAGCTCCCTGACACTGGATGTCACATTTCTCTTTGTGCACGTTTTTCTTGGGAGAAAGCCCCTCTCTTTCCTCCAGTCTTCAAGGGTCCATAACCCCCATAACATAAGCAGAGCCTTCTGCTAATAACTGCTTCTGCGAGACCTCTCCTTAGGGACTGACTCACCCAACTTCCCCCTAGCGTGGCTCAAGGGCAGGAGAAGACCCCTCTGGGTCTTGGGAGAAGGAGTGGCCACCTATGCATTTTCTCTTGGTCCTTTCCTTCTGTTTCTTCCCATTTCCTTCTCTGCTTTGTGTCCTCTCTTCCTTTCCTACTCTTCCTCTTCCCCCTCCTATGCTGGCTCTTGTATCATTTTCTTGTTTTCCTCTCCTGTGGTATTGATTAGACATATTAATCATTACAATAACAGCTAAAAATTCCACTGTGCTTCATTAATCCAGAGGAAAATACCATGTCAGTGGGTGAGGGCTGTAGGGTATACTCACATGTTCCTCCCGGGGTCCAGGATAGTGGAAATTTCTCAGTTTCCATTTGTAACAAAGCAGGAGGCCCTTATGGGANGGTTGCCTCCAATGGTGCTCACATTAGTCACCCATCACGGACCCTTTCAGACCTTGGGCTATTCAAGGACTCCAGCTGTAGAGGCTGAATTGTAAAACCCTATTAGGGCTGCCAAGACCAAAGCAGTGTGAATTTAATAAGGTTAAATTTGGGCATTTTTTACAGCTTTTATTCTGATAAGGTTCTTTGTCACCTAGGGGGAAAGAACCAGAGAGGATCTGTCCACACCTAGCTGGTCAGGGCTGGGGATATGGCCATGTACGGCCTCGTGCCAGGCCCCCGAGGGTCCCTTTGGTTGTGCTGGGGTCCAGGGTTCCAGCCACAAGTTCTAACCTGCTCCCCAGAAAACTGGCATCAATTTTCAAGAAAAGTCCTTGAAACCAGCTGAGTTTATTAGAGAGAAATAAATGCCCTGACAAAGGGGTCACCCATGGTAGTTGCATTCCCAATGTGCTGCTGTATTTCAGTGCCTTTGTTAATACCCTCTGGCCTAGAATGTTCTGTTGTCCATCTGGATCTGTCCGTCCTTCAGATAGCCTTTCCTACCTTCGTCCCCCCTTCCTGACCTGGGGAGAAATTCCTCTACTCTCTTCTCACTCCCAGGGCACTTAGACTGTCCTTATAAAGCAGTGCCAACCCCAGGGTAGTGAGTTCATTGTGAATGTAATCTCACCCCATCAGACCGTGAGCTTGTCCTTGAGGGTGCAGTAGGCACAGTGTAGGCATCCCTAAATGCTGAAGGAAGGGGGATGATTTAGCAGGATACTTATCCCCTCCATTGGGAAGATAGCTGAAATCCTACATCTTCCACGCAGGGATCACCTATGCTCACAAAGAATAGTAATAAGTATAATTTCTAACTAGATCGTTAGTTTTTTGAAGGAGGTCCATGCATCCACAGCATCTGCCGTCATATGCCCAATTGTGTAAGCTTCAAATGTATCAGATGGCCTTGTCTGTGTCCGTTGTGTTGTAATGTGGAATCATTTGCAAAGACCTTCCCTCAAATAGGACATGTCAGGTGAATGACACTGATTACGTCCCTATCCTGTGTCAGAGCTGGCATTAGGCCCCGTGGAAATGCAGCGTTGAGAAGTCCCTGCTGCTCGGAGCAAAGTCTAGGTGTCAAAGGGATGTAGTGAGTGCGTACAAAGTCCTTGTTTATGTGCCAGCTGTGAGCCACCATGTGGGCCAATACAGGCACAGCCTGTTCCCTTGAGAAGCTTATGGTCCAGCTGGGGGGCTGAGCCATTCGTGGCTGGATGAGCTCTCAGAGTGCACCTGAATATTGACTGGGTGACAGAGCAGCCCCCTGACAGCACCCCCAGGCACCCGCAAGTTTGTGGGAGCAGAAGAGAGGAACACAGTGCAGGGAAGGGGAGACACCAATGGGAAGGAAGACCTAGCACCTTCCTGACACTTGGAGTCTGATGGGCTCTGAGCACCATCTTGTTTTGAGAGTAGAGCTGGAGACTTCCCTCTGGGCCCGGGATGGATGGGAACTGTCCGGATCTCCGTGGAGTGGAGCTGATTCTCCAGCTAGGTCCTGGGAGACCCCACCTTCAGGGCTGCTTAGATGAAGTGTGCCCAAGCCTGGGGCTCCTGAGGCTACTTTGGACCAGAGTGGGCCCTACTTCTAGCAAACTCTTGGGTCAGGATCAGGCCAGAATGAGGCTTAGCTCCACAGCAAGAAGGAGGACTGGCTGGAGGTGGTTCCCACAGAAGCCATGTCAGGCATGGGCCCTTCAAGCTTGGCCGTTCAGTCCAGGGAGGCCATGGCAGGCATGGGGAAGAATCACCCACAAGCTTGGCCCTTCAGTCCACAGCACGTGAGCTTGTGATATGGTGGCCAAGGAACGGTGGAGCCTCGGGAGCAAGATGGCATCCAAGAGTGGCCCTCCCATGGTGCCGATTGGCTTTCCCCCCTGGGAAACTCAAGGCATTATAGGGTAGCCTAAGCCACCAGTGGGATTGACTCCTGTGTTTTCCCAGGAGCCTGGACACAGGGACAATTAAGGAGGGTCTGAGGAGGTACTGCTCCCATACGGAGAAGAATCAGGCTGGTGTTACTAACAAATGTGCTCCCTTGATCCTAAACCCTTCCCACCAGGGGAAAGAAGTGTCCTTGGAAATGCCAGTCCTGGCCCCCTGCGTTTCCCTCAGTGGGCCCAAAGGAGCAATTCCCCTTTGCCCCTGGCCACCCCTTGCTTGTGAATGAGGAGCGTGACTCACATCAGCCGGGAAGGCAGTGCAGTTAGGTGAGGCTAATTCAAATGCCAGGCAGACACAAATAGCATGCTTTCCTATGAATAGCCTCCCCAGCTGTTCTGCGGGAAGCTGGCCAGTTCTTATCCAAAGTACATTCGTTCTTATTTATGAGCCACATCAGGCACCACTGGCTGCCTACCTTTGGCCGCTCAAGGCCAGCTTCGTGTTCTTTGTTCCCTAAAGTCTCACCAAAGTGAAATATTAACCGGCAGTGGGACGGCAGGGCCTGGGAGCCACTGAAGGCAGGGCTGTTGAAGAAAGATACCTTGGGGGGGTATTAGTCACTGGGACCTGGAATTTTCCATTCCTCTGAGGCTCGCATGACCAGGGCAGTGTTTTCTTTAAGCCACACAAAGATGGGTGCCAGGGTGCCATGTGCTAAAATAACTGGATGTTGGATGACCACAGCTGTTTACAGCACCATGGTCACTAGTGATACTAATCTTAGTGATACAGAGGTGGTGGAATTATTAGGTCTGAAAGCCAGGAGGGCTGAGGCTTGGCCAAGGCTCAGCTTCTAGAACGTCCTGGGGACCCATGGAAGCTACTAGCTGTCTCGGGGCTTCTATTTCCTCAGCTGTACAAGAAGGGCTGGGTGAGAACACAAAGGTCCTTCCCAGCTGGGACATTTTCTACTCTAGATGCTGATACCAATAAACTCCTTCATTTATAGGTAGTTGTACTAACTGTCTCTCTTTATCACCCAAGAGAAATCATTAAGGGCCCACCCTCTGCTATTTGCTTCTCTTCTTTCCCTTCTCTCCACCTGCCTCACTGCTTACTAGCCACATTCCCTTTATCTCACCTCCTTTATCTTGATCCCAGGGCTGAGGACATCCCCTTCAAAGCTGGAAGGCAAGTTAATCACATGACTTTTGAGTCAAGTGGACCCTCCTTTGCCATTTCCTACCTCCACCACTTCCTAACTATGTGATCTGGGCCACATTATTTGCTTTCTTGGTTTATCAGTTTCCCCATCTATCAAAAAGGAATCATATTAGGGTTTTGGAAGAATTATTCAATATGCCTCATACATGAAGGTTTTATAAAGATAAGCCATCATACAATTATAATCTGAAAGTTACACACACAGAAAACTCATTCCTCTTCCCAAAGAACTTTTCCTTTAGTCTCTGTTTCTGTTCACAGGGATAATGGACTTTGGGTTTGACGTCACCTTGACTTTTCTCCTTGCTTGTTCTGTGCAGGAAGTATCTCTGGAAGTCTTCCTTTCAGCTGCCCTGGAGTATGACATTTTGGGAGAGAAGGCCAATCAAGGGCTCAGCTCTCTGTTGAGATGGGGATACTATCTTTGGGAATTGCAGGAAGTTTTACTCATTCCTGTATTTTTCTTGGGGGGAGGTGGTTAGTTTGAATCATGGTTGATTGGCCAAGATTCCCTGAAAGTGGGTGTGGACCTCATTGATTGAGCTCAAATGGACCAAACTACACTTTCTTGATTTTGCTGTTGACCTTCTTACTGTCCAGAATCTGCCCTGGTACAGGTTCACATTCCCTGGACACTGTAGGTTGTTAAGGGGACCTTTCAGGGTGACATTGACCTAAAAAGTGTAGGGAGGTGGGGACTTCCCCATAGCCCATGCTTTACCTTGGGAAAAAGTTCTATAATTGCTTCTTCTGGAAGATGTGAGCATGCAGCTCAGTGGAATGTGAGCTGAGTTGTAGGTTTTACTTGGGCCAAGAGCCTTTGTGCGGGATCCAAATGACCCAACCTTAAGTGGCAGCCTTGGCACTCATCCAGAAGATTCCAAGTTCCATGAAGGCATGGTTCATGTTTCTCTCATCGGGGAAGTCTCGGTGCCCAGCAAAAGGCCTGGCACCGTGTAGATACTCACTAAGTGCTGCTGAGTGTTGAATGAATTAATGAGTGACAGGTAACATCTAGTTAGGGATGCCTGGTGTAATAGGTGCCCAAGAGCTTTGATGTCAGCTGAGGGGCATAGTTAAGAGGATGTGCCTTGGAGTCAGACAAAACTGTTTGGATTTTGCCCCACCTCTTGATAGGTGCATGATCTTGACTTCTCTGAATCTTGCCTTCTCCATCTTTAACGAAGGGGCATATGAGCATCTGCCCCATTCGTGTTGTGGTGTGGATTATCTGGCATGACTTCTGTAAAGTGCCTGTATCAGTATTTGACAAAAGGTTATGTTGTAACTGATGATCCCTGGAGAACATGAAAGGTGGGCATTCCCGGCCTCCCTAGTCTGAGTTGCTTTAGGGTTGCCATACCATGGAATCCTTCCAGTCATTTTCATTGGGGATCTCAGGTATGGATTGGCATCGTTGTGGTCACAGTGATTGGTTCGGTCCTGGCACCCACCCCCACACACTACCGAGGCCTCGAAACCCATTAGGCACTCAAGCCTCCAGTACTTCAATTTCCCAGAAAAGGCACAACTTCCATTGGTGAGATTGCAGATATCTTTAACAATTTACTGCTTCCCATTACTGTACCCCCGGTTGCTCTTTTGCTTGGTCTTGGAGACCTGCCATCATCATTGAGTTGATCTCATGCTATCCGCAAAGGCAAGGAAAACAATGGCCTCTCTGCAGGACTTTGCCCTCCCACAAGCTCCCAGGACCACAGAGCCTGCATGCTGGGGTGGAAAACGAATGTCCCTGGCTTCTGAGGATGTTCAGCTGAGAAATGTAATACATACACATACTCACTGGTGTTGGGCCTGTGTTTTGAAAGCGCACAGCAGTCTGTCACAGAGGCTGTATTGGTACATTTCATCCTTCAGCAGCACTGCAAGCAGGAATTTGTAAACGGCTGTGCAGAGGGGCTGGGAAAAAGTTGCCGAAAAAATTCGTGCTAGAGGGAAAAAGTGTGTCTGCAGGGACCTAAAGAATACCTTGACCTTTTTAAACCTGAAAGTTTGCTATCTGTCAACATCAGGTGTGCAGGATGGTTTAGTGTTGATCTGGCTGTGTTTCACATACGTGAGATGGAAAAAAGACTTCCACGCTCTTCTGCCATCTTGGCTCCTTCACTATTAGACAACATCAGTATCAGCCCATGCGAATTGATCAAACCATCAGGTGATTTCCTGGAGGAGGGTGTGGGGGTTGGAGGTTGTAGAGGGAAGAGTTCACGGAATAATGGACTGAACACAGGACTGAGGGTCAAAACACTTAGGTTTAAATCTCTGCTCTGTCCTTGATTGGTTTTGGGACTGATGGATGTCACTCCATCTGTGAGTATGTCTGTTTCTTTGTCATATACGAGCAACATGGGGATGTGTGGAAATCATCAGAGGTTTTGGATTGGAGTGTGTGTTAGCCATGATGGATGGGAAGTCACAAGAGATAGGACAATATGGCCCATATTCTTATTCTACAACCAACCACTTTATGGGGTCCAGGGGACACTGCAAGGGAAGGAAACAGATGAGAGATCTGTAGAAGATTTGGAGCCTTTTTCCATGAGGTGGGGGGAAGCTGTCTTGACAATTTAACAAATGAGTCTGTCTTTTCCTGCCCAGACAACAGGTGCATAGCAGACAGGTACTTAAAAACTCCCATTAAAAATAAGTCAGTTGTGAGTGGAAGGGAGGGGAGAGGTAGACAGAGCAGAGTGCAGAGAACGCACAAGTTGAGTGTGGATGTGGAGGTGAGACAGTGTGAAGGGGAGAGAGTGAGATTGCAGAGAAGCAACTGGAAGAACAATCAATAACACCCAGACTGCTGGAGAGGAGAGAGGGGAACCTGCAGAGGCAGGAGTTTAGGGAGAGGGGGAACAGGGGGCGCCTCAAGGATTAGCAGTTCAGTCCAGGTGATGGTTGACATCAAGCTCCGGCAGCGAGAGTCTGCATATCCCCAGCCAGACGGGCACTGGAAGACAGACCCCAGCGTGCCTCTGGCAAGGAGCATAGGCACAAAATTTAAGGGGAGGGGCCCAAAAAAATCCTCAGTAATAAAAATAAATGCTATCCTAATGCAATATTTTTAATTTTTAAGTTTTGAGAGAGAGTGTGTGTGGGGGGGAGAGGGACAGAGAGCGAGGTGGGTGGGGACTGAGGATCCAAAGCCCCTGTGCTGATAGTAGAGAGTCTGGTGCGGGGCTCGAACTTAGAAACCACAAGATCATGACCTAAGCCAAAGGCAGACGTTCAACCGACTGTACCACCCAGGCGCCCCCCAAATGCAATATTTTTAAATTAGACTTTATTTTTTAGAGCAGTTTTAGGATCACAGCAAAACCGAGCAGAAGGTGCAGTGTTCCCGTACATCCCAACCCCACACCTGCATAGCATCCCTCATTCCCAACATCCTCACCAGAGGGTATGTTTGTTACCACTGATCAATGTACCCTGACATGTCATTATCACTCTCGGTCTATAGCTTACGTTGGGGATCACTCTTGAGGTTGTACATCCTGTGGGTTTGCACAAATGTATAATGACACGTATCCACCCTTGTAGGGTCACACAGACTGGCCTCACTGTCCTAAAAACCCTCCGTGCTCCACCTACTCATCCCACCGTCCCCCTCGCCCCCAATTCCTGACAACCACTGATCCTTTTATTGTCTCTACGTATCGCCTTTTTCCAGAAGGTCCCATGGGTGGGCTCTTACAGGACGCAGCCTTTTCAGATTGGCTGCTTTCACGTGGTCACATGCATTTCAGCTTCCTCCCTGGCCTCTCATGGCTTGATAGCCCCTACCTTTCTAGAGCTGTGTAATATTCCACTGTCTGGATGCGTCACGGTTCGTTTATGTGGTCGCCCACTGAAGGACATCTTGGTTGCCTCTAGGTTTTGCCAATTATGAATAAAGCTGCTATAAACATCTGTCTGCAGGCTGTGAGACATGAATTTTCAATTCCTCTGGATAAACACCGAGGAGAGCAATTGTTGCATGAATGCGGTATTTTTTTTTTTTAAATCACAATTTAAAAAAGTATGAAGAACCCACTGTCAGAAACTTAAATAAAGACAGAATCTGACCTGGGACTGGTGTGATGTGACCTCCTCGCCTCCGTCTAATCCTGGCCCTGCTGGGTTTTACCCCTGCCACTGAGCAGCTTGGAAACCTGACTCAGTCCACATTTCTGATAGACTCTACCCATAGTATCTCCAAAATAAATTGGCCTTTAGTGGGATGGGGTGACCCATTGGTGATTCCAGGTGATTCCCTGATTGTTCCCTTATTACAGAGTAAACATACACAGTGTGTGGGGACAGCATGTGCCCCTCAGGATAGGCGTGCTTGGGTAGGAGGAGCACTGTAAGTGCCTGGCCAGGTGTGATTTTGTACATGAGAATATGGACTTGTGCCTCATTGTTTGCAAATGGTTTCCTCTGTATACGTTCGGCTTCCCACCCCTGCCTCAACTAGACACTGAAGATTGGAAGTATTTCATTTGTGCAATCAGCAAACATCTATGGAGGTCCTACTGTGTGGTAGGCATTTGCTTGAGCAGAGACACAGGAGCAACTGGCCCAATGCCCGCAGCCTGAGGGGGAGACGCGTGAGGGATGATGGGCACGGGCTGGGAGGATGTGTACGGGCTGCAGTGTGAACAGAGGTGTATCATCTCACACGCCCCATACGGTGAGGGTTGGAGACCTGTGGATGTAGCTAATGGGGGAGGGGAGGAAAATGTTTCAGGTGGAGTGAAGGATAAGTATAAAATAGGGACTCCCTACTGCCCTCTGTGAGGGCCAGGCTCTTAGCATGCCCACCGGAGACCACCTGAATCGATCTACAATCCACCTAAGAACAACGGGGCTGCTATGCACATACAGCTTCCTGGCAAGGGCCATTCTGTCCTGGCTGACTGGATGCCCCTTGTGCGTGCACGCGTGACACCCTGGCTGTCCCCCTTACTACACTCGTGCTCCCTGAATTGTGTTTCCCCTGCTACACCATGAGCTTCTTGATGCGGGGCTGAGTCTGTCTTGTCCACCGTGGTAGCTCCCGTAACCCGTAATGTGTGTGGTTCGCTGTAAGTGCTCAATAAAATATTTATACTATGAATGAATGAATGAGTAATGGCGGTCAAGGACAGCAAGTTCAAAGACTCGCAAGTCACTTAGCACCTGGATTCTCTTATAGCGCCTTTGTATCCTTTTAACATTATCTAATGTATAGACTTTGAATATGGCTAGTGTCCAATAAAGACCTTAATTTTTTTATTTCTCTAAATGGCTTTTCTTAATGTGTATTTATTTTTTGAGAGACAGAGCATGACGAGGGGAGGGGCAGAGAGAGAGAAAGAGAGAGAGAGAGAGAGAGAGAGAAAATCCGAAGCTGGCTTCAGGCTCTGAGCTATAAGCACAGAGCCTGATGTGGGGCTTGAACCCACAAATCGTGAGATCGTGACCAGAGCTGAAGTTGAACACTTAACCAACTGAGCTACCCATTTGCCCCCAATAAATACTTTTAATTAATTATGATCCATTGACTGATAGTAGCCTGGTAAAATGACACCTATGGCCTAGGCCTTATCCAAGAACTGGGATCCCCCTTGTCTCCCTTCTCCTGATAATGGGGTCCATATAGCAAATCATTCATTGTGGGCTGAACCCTTGAGGCTAATAATATATTCTTTACAACATGATAAACTGCCACTGCCTTTTATTTTAGCTTTCAAAATAAAACTTAGAAGAATTATGAACTATTCTACAGTTATGGACAACATCAACACAGTGAGTAAACAGTAAGTTAAAAATATCCTCCTTGAATATGTCCTGTTCCTTCCAAGCAGCTATGTTAAGTGGCAGATAACTGAATGAAGCAAACATATGATTTATCAATCAGCAACATTCAAAGACTATAAATCTGATAATATAACAGCATGGAAAAGTGTGATCTTAAGGTAGAGGTAGTGAAACAATCCTTCACATTAAGCCCTGAGTCCTCTGTTTACTTTCTGTAAATCCCTAGACAAGTGACTTATTCTATCTGAGCATTTCCTGATCTGGAAAATGGAAACAGTAATGCCCAACCTACTTACCACCCCAGGCTGTGGGGAAGATCAGATGAAATCATGGGAGTTAAGATATTTTGTGAAACATACAAATTTTAGGATAGTTTGTTCTAATTTTGAGAAGTATGCTGGTGCAATTTTGATCAGAATTGCATTAAATGTGTAGATTGCTTTGGGTAATAATGACATTTTAACTATATTTATTCTTCTGATCCATGAGCATGGAATGTTTTTCCATTTCTTTGTGTCTTCTTCAATTTCCTTCATAAGTTTTCATCATACAGATCTCTTGTATCCTTAGTTAGGTTTATTCCTAGGTATTTTATGTTTTTTTTGTGCAATTGTGAATGGGATCAGTTTCTTGATTTCTCTTTCTGTTGCTTCATTATTGGTGTATAAAAATGCAACTGATTTCTGTACATTGATTTTGTACCCTGCAACTTTGCTGAATTCTTAGATCAGTTCTAGTAGGCTTCTGGTGGAGTCTGCTGGGTTTTCTATGTAGGATATCATGTCGTCTGCAAAAAGTGAAAGTCTGACTTGTTTGCCAATTCTGATGAATAGCACTGCTAGGAATTCACCCAAAGGATAGAGGAATGCTGATGCGTAGGAGCACATGTACCCCAATGTTCATAGCAGCACTCTCAACAATAGCCAAAACATGGAAAGAGCCTAAGTGTCCATCAACAGACAAATGGATCAAGAAGATGTGGTTTATCTATACGATGGAATACTACATGGCAATGAGAAAGAATGAAATCTGGCCATGTGTAGCAACATGGATGGACCTTGAGGGTGTTATGCTGAGCGAAATAAGTCAGGCAGAGAAGGACAAATACCATATGTTTGCATGTATAGGAGGATTAGAAGGAACTTGACGGAGGAACAAGGGGGAGAAGAAGGGCGGAAATGGTGGGGGAAAGGGAGAGAGGCAAACCATGAGAGACTCTTGAATGCTGACAAAAACTGAGGACTGATGGATGTGGGGGGGAGGGGGGATGGGCATGGAGGAGGGCACTTGTGGGGATGAGCACTGGGTGTTATATGGAAACCAACTTGACAATAAACTATTTGTAAAAAAAAAAAAAGATATTTTGTGAAACATGATGTGCTGTACAAATACACAGAAATATTATTATTATTATTATTAAATGTTTTATTTATTTCTAGGTGAGAGAGAGAGACAGCGTGAGCAGGGAAGGGTCAGAGAGAGAGGGAGACACAGACTCTGAAACAGGCTCCAGGCCCTGAGCTGGCAGTCAGCACAGAGCCCAAGGCAGGGCTCGAACCCACGAACCGTGAGATCATGACCTAAGCAAAAATCGGACGCTTAACCGACTAAGCCACCCAGGCGCCCCAACAGAAATATTATTATTAACAGGAGTCATCTACTTGTGAAAACAGAGAGAGGAAGCGATACCCTACAGCATGCAAAAGGGCTAGATTTCTAGGAATGTGGAGGTAGTGGTGAAACCCACCCTCACGCCTTGACCCAGAACCTGAAGAGCAGTGGAAAGACAGAGTCTTCTAGAAGATAGACTGGCCAAATCTCTTGGAAGGATACGCTTGGTCATCGGTACACATAAACCAAGACAATGTGAGTATTTGGCTGTTGGGTTTGGGAACACTCAAACTCTCATCAGGATGGTCTTGAGGGGCACCTGAGGGGCTCAATTGGTTTAGCATCCAACTTCAGCTCAGGTCACTATCCCATGGTTTGTGAGTTCGAGCCTCGCGTCAGACTCTGTGCTGACATCTCTGAGCCGGGAGCCTGTTTCAGATTCTGTGTCTCCCTCTCTCTCTGCTCCTCCCCCTTCATGATCTGTCTCTCTCTGTCTTAAAAATAAATAAACATTAAAAAAAAATTTAAAAACAAAAAAGATGGTTTTGATGTAATCTCAGGAAGATAGGCCCAATGGTGATTGCAAATTGGAAAGCAGGGAACTTGCCGGTTTATTACTCATTTTGTCATTCTGTGATCTGATCCTACAGGGGATCCCCAACACAATTACCCAGGGATCGTGCATGTGTGGGCATGGTTGTTAGAGTGCGCATTCTGGGGTCCATACCCCAGGACTGTGAAGCAGATTCACTGCCGATGAGGTCAGAGAAACTGTATTTTTAATACGTACCTCCAGGGTCCAGAACAACTACTTTTTCAAGGCGGTTTGATAACAATCCACTTAGGGGCATCTCTTCATCTTAAGGCAAAAGCAATTCTGGAAAGATTTCAGAAGAGAAAATAAATGATTGAAGGAGAAAATGACTTGTTTATAAAGGAAAATTAAATATGTATAGGTTGACTATATGAAGTCATGGCTGAGGTTTATAAATATTTGAAAGGTACAAATCCAAGCGGTGGAATCTAGATGCTTTATTTCAGTGCCAGACGGCACAAGTAGGAATAATGGAGTGACATAAGCAAAGAGAACTTGGGCCAGACATCAAGGAAAACATCCTGATGGTGTAAAAAAAAAAAAGTCATAGAATCATTTCACATGGTAAAGTCAATCAAAATATCAGCCCATTCAGTGGAAAAAAACAGTGGGGCCGCATTTGACCAAACAGCCAGCTGAGCGGCTAAACCTTCTCCCTCTCTCTTTAAAACCTGCTGTTTTGATGTCTGAAGCTTTGTTATCCTAAGTCACAGGAATCAAGATGATTTTTAATAAATGAAAATGTGGCTCCTGAGAAACGCTTCAGGCAGGAGCTGCCTACTGGTTCTGGCTGAGGTCTAGGGTCAGGGGAAATGGAAAGTTGACATAAAACTGCCTTGAGCATCAGGATTTTGCCTTGGACCCCCTCCTGGAAATGGGGTGAGCCTCAAAGACACTGACGTGTACCAAGGACTGACTGTGTACCAGGCCCTGCCTCATTTCATCTGAGTAGCTGTGTCGGGTAGGTGGCGTTCTGTTTGCGCAAGTGGAATTCAAGCTTAAAAGTATAAATTACCGCCTGGGTGACTCAGTCGGTTGAGCATCGGACTCTTGATTTGGGCTCAGGTCATGGTCCCGGGGTCATGGGATCAAGTCTTGCATCGGGCTCCCTGCTGAGTGTGGAGCCTGCTTAAGATTCTTCCCCTCTCCCCTGCTCACATGTTCTCTCTCTCTCTCCTCTCTCTCTCTAAAATAATAATAAAAAATGGGGCATCTGGGTGGCTCAGTCAGTTACGTGTCCAACTCTTGATTTTGGCTCAGGTTGTGATCTCACGGTTGATGGGTTCGAGTCCTGCATCAGGCTCTGTGCTGACATCAAGGAGCCTGCTTGGGATTCTCTGTCTCCCTCTCTCTCTACCCCTCCCCTGCTCACTCTCTCTGTCTCACTCTCAAATAAATAAATACATACATAAATATAGAATAAAATCGTAATAAAAAAAAGTATAAGTCACTAGGAAATGAAAAGTCTGGGGTTTGAACTCTCATCTACATGACCCAAAATGCATGCTTTTTCTCAAGCAGGTATTGGGTACCAAGCACTGTATTCCTCACTGGTATTTTTCTCTGTACCTAAAGAAGACCTCAGGTCTGAGATTTCCCGGCGGAGCTAAAGCCTTCACTGCGGCACTGCGTTCGTCATGTGTTTATGTGTGAGCCGGGTCCTGAGGCGCCCTCTCAGTCCGGGTCCCTGAGCTCCCGGCCGGGGCCAGACGTGGGGAGAGACACAAATCAGCACCGCGAAGTCTGGGCATACGGGGCACGCCTCTCTTTGAACCCGGTGATCCTGGAGCCTCACACAAGGGTGTACAAAGAAAAATCGAGTTCCCCTCGTGTCTGCTTCATATCTGGTTTCATTTTCAAGGCCTCCTGAAGCCTTAGCAGGTTGGTACGTCATACAGACGATCAAAGTTTCTCTGAGAGACCTTGATGCTGGGAGGCTCTGTGAGAAACAACTACATTCGGTTCATTTCAAGTCCTGCTGCTGTCCACAAAATCTCAATGTTTCTGAGCGCTAGTGAAATCAGAGTCAGTGGGGCACCGGGTGGAAGGGGACGCCATCTTGGGTGATGTTTTAGGCCAAGAGGAGGTCCTGGAACCGGGAGCAATAATGTTGGAAGTGAGTTCTCCTCCTCGTCCTCCCCCAGCCTCGTCCCCATCATCCCAACCCCTACTGCTGTCACCAGCAGCACTGCCATCACGTCGGTATGAAGGAAACGTAACGTGTTAAATGTTTATCAACATTACTTGCCACTACTTCCAACGCAGAGACCCCAAACAATGTTCTGCGCTAGAATGTTCTCCCTCTCAGCCCAGTCATGCTTGGGGAACACGAAGTAGATCAGTTATGCCAACAGAAACACAAAACCAGGGCCATCGTTCCTTCCTGTGGCCTCCACGGAAGGACAGCTGTGCACTCAACCACGTACCAACCTGCTAAGGCTTCAGGAGGCCTTGAAAATGAAACCAGATATGAAGCAGACACGAGGGGAACTCGATTTTTCTTTGTACACCCTTGTGTGAGGCTCCAGGATCACCGGGTTCAAAGAGAGGCGTGCCCCGTATGCCCAGACTTCGCGGTGCTGATTTGTGTCTCTCCCCACGTCTGGCCCCGGCCGGGAGCTCAGGGACCCGGACTGAGAGGGCGCCTCAGGACCCGGCTCACACATAAACACATGACGAACGCAGTGCCGCAGTGAAGGCTTTAGCTCCGCCGGGAAATCTCAGACCTGAGAACCTGCTGACACACAAACAAGCGGAAAAGGCTTGGTATCAAGTCGGAGGCTTGTTTTTGGAAGCCAGGAGCTGACTTGGGCAACAGTGGCTCTCCACGGTGCCCTAATTGCGCCCTTGCCGGGAGGCCTAGCGAGCCCTCATGGGGCCCCGGGGCCTGGAGTCAGCCCTGCTTAGGTAAGAGCTCTGTGCAAATAAGCCCCCTTGGGCCTGCAGACATGTAAACAGCTCTCCACAGACCTTCAGACACAAAGTCCGCATTCAGAGGAGCAGTTGATACCCGTGAGTGCAGAAGGGGGGCCGGCCGGCACTTGGGCCTGAGGACTGGGGCCGGGGCAGGGGTCCCAGGCTGCCTGCTGATTTCTCAGCAGGCCTACAGACGAGTCCAGGAGGGAGAGGAGACCAGAGCCAGCTCCGACAGGGCTTGGAGGAGGGATATATGACCAACAGACGGGCTGGGGTTGCCCCAGGAATGACACGTTTTGCTGACACAGTAGAAGGAGAGGAAAGAGGGAGAGACTGGAGAGAAAGAAAAGAGGGAAATGTGAAGCTCAGTAAAGAGCTGAGTGAATCACTTAGTTTGTTTTAATGTTTACCATTTTATTTTTGAGAGAGTATGTGAGTGGGGGAGGGGCAGAGAGAGAGGGAGACAGGATCCAAAGCAGGATCTGTTGCTGAGAGCAGAGAGTCCAATGTGGGCCTCAAACTCACGAACCAGGAGATCATGACCGGAGCCCAAGTCAGACGCTCAACCGACTGAACCCCTCAGGCGCCCCAGTCAAGTAGTTCAAGGTACTTACTGCTGTGAGGGGCCCAGGGTGAAGGCTCTTCTTTGTGCACCCAATCCAGAATTACACAACAGAAGTAAGTGGAATTAGCCAACAATCCCCCAATACCGGGGCATCTTGATTAATGAGAAAATAAGAGAAGCTGAAGGGAACGTCTGACTGGGAAAGTGTATACTGAAAACACTTGGCCGTCACTGGGGCCAAGTCTCCACAGACCAACCACATTATTGGAAAGGGAAGGATCTTAAGTATAGCTGATGGGAATGTCCCTCTGCTGTGGACTGGGTTGGCTTTGTGCCTTGACTTCCCATTCTGGGCATGGCTGCCATGACATTTGCTCCTATGTCTTGCCCCAAGTCTCCTTGATGCCTTCACTTCTGCAGCATCATGGCCACCCTCAAAAGGAGGGATTCTTCCTTCCTGGTGGGACCCCTAGGAGGATCCCTATGTTGCTAAAGGCAAAACTGACTTCTAAGTGTGCTCTCCAAAAGATCTCTTTTTCCAGCATGCCTGCTTCCAGCCCATCATTGTATATTCTGGTCTTACGAGTCAAGCTTGTAAGGGGAAAGGAGCGACAGACCTTCCTGGTTCCATTAAAAAACAGAGAGAGGTGGGGATGAGGATGGAAAGGAACATGACAGAAACATGTAACGAATCCGTAGTTATCATCCAGCTTCCTGCCAGCTGCCCCAAGGAATTTTGCATTTTCTCATTCTAAAATTTTACCGTTATCCGTCACTTAACGCAAAACAGGTGTATCAGTTAAAGTGCGTTCGAGAATTCAAAATCTGCTTCTCTACGGAGTTTGTGAGAATGCAGCCATGTTCCCGTAGGCAAAGGAATCCCCCCAGTAATCGGAGATGAAAGCTCTTCAGGCGAAGAGGTTAGTCTGGTGGCGAACAGGGTAATCCGTTATTCTAGCAAGATCATATCTGCCTGGGATCCAGTGAGGCAGACAGGACAATACAGTGAAAAGTGAGCACAGCTTTTGAGGTTAAGTTTGGACCCTGGCTCTTCCTCCTACAGGTCATGTATCATTAGGTAAACTAGTTAAATTCTCTGAGCTTCCGTTTCCATAGCCAGTGAAAGATGGGGATAATACCTATTGTAGGGTTATTATAAGGCTTATATAATGTTGTACGGTACTTGGGTATAGCAGGTACTCATAAATGATGCTGCTTCTGACCTGACAGCCCTCTTCCCTTTAGAGAAAACAGCTGGCTCATATCGAGGGCCTACTTTTCGCTGTTCACTGGCCACAGGCTCTGACCACATCAGCCGCGGCTACTATGTACCAAGAACATAAAATGTGTCAGTTAGGTGCCTCATGACTTCACTGGTGATCCTTACCATAATAGCTCTGTACAGGAAAGTCTTGTTCTCCCCATTCTACAGATGAAGTAAACAGAGGCCCAAGTTTTCATAGAACATCCTTCTAACACTTGAGCCACTCTTTTGCTGGTCCCCCAGCCACTTCCCAGATCACATGAGGATTACTTGAGGATTACTTGCTTATCTTGGATCTAGGGCTGCCGGATTTAGCAAATGAAAATAGCGGATGCCTCATTAAACGGGAATTGCAGATAAACGACAAATAAAATTTTAGCATAGGTATGTCCCTGGCGACATTTGTGATATACTTATACTAAAAAGAGGCTCAGGCATTCCTAGGAGTTGCATGTACAGCGTCCTCCTTGCTCCAGTAAGAATGACCGCATTCAGAAACACTGGGCTGTGCGCCTCCACATCCTGACAAATGGTGTCTTCCCTATGACCTGTGCTCCCGGCACATTCTCTAACTCAGAGGCATCAAGCACCCACCAGGGTGGCTCTGTAATGACCATCAATCAGAAAAGCCAAATATCCTATGGCTTCACTCATATGTGGAATTTAAGAAACAAAACAGATGAACAGAGGAGAAGGGAAGGAAAAATAAGATAAAAACAGAGAGGGAGGCAAACCATAAGAGGCTCAGAAATCCCGTGAACAAAACTGAGGGTTGCTGGAGGGGAGGTGGGTGTGGGGATGGACTAAATGGGTGATGGACATTAAGGAGGACACATGTTGGGATGAGCCCTTGGTGTAAGTGACAAATATGTAGTATGTAAGTGACAAATCACTAAATTCTACCCCTGGAAAGAAAAATGAAATGACCTTATGTGCATTTCCCCTAGAAAATGAGCCCCTGTGCTTTTATTTCTGCCGAGACCTGTAAATATTTTATTTGCTGCTGCTACTCCATTGAACCCCCCAATCTCACCGTGGTCTCATTGGCAAACATTTGAGGTGTTCAATTTTAAAACCGTGCGAACTCACTTTTAATTAGATGTTTAACTTAATCGGCTGCTAGCCAATAATTTCAAGGCATTTCTTTTCGGCTTGATGAGAATGGCAAAGGGACCATTTGTGCACAGCACAGCTCACTGGTTGCCTTTGTTTTCAGAGATGACTGCTCCTACTGTTCCTGTCTGACGCCAAGAGTGTTCCCTGCCCAGCAAGTTCAATCCCAGCCTCCGGCGGAAGGTGTTCTGACGATCCCCTTTCTGTACTGAAAATGCCTGTAGAAATGCCAAAGATGGGAGAGCATCAGGCCCACCAGGCCGGGGAATTTGGGAAATCTGAGACCAAGTGTAGAAGGACTGTGCTCAAAGACTTGATGATGTTAGAGCCGGGGCTGTGTTGGGGGAAGCCGCAGCCCAGGGAGAAGCGTTGGCTGCCCTCTGCCAGTGCCTGGGGAGGAGGTATGGAGGATTTTAGCCCAGCTGCTCCATCATGGGGCCCTCATGGTCCCAGATGCTCCCATCTGCTTTCTTTTCTGGAGAAACAAAAAAGAGAGAGAAAGGAATTCCTGCATCCAAACTCCCACCAAACCAAGCAGTTAGGTAGGGCAGATCCTTTGCACCGGTGAAGCTTACATCCCCAGGTCTTGGTAAATTCTCAAAACTGCAGAGACAATCACGAAGTATTATTCATCAGGTCCCCTGTTCTCTTTACATTTTCTCCCACTTCAGGGCTACCTTTCAGCTTTCTAGACAAGTCTCTGTAGAGATCCACCAGCCACGTATTCGTAGGTCTTGTTCAGAGCCTGTGGTGGACTTGGTCACGGCATGGGTCGGAGTTGCTGCCACCTCGATGTCCTGAGTATGGCTCCTATTTGGAGGAATGGATGATTTTTTAAATGTTTATTTATTTATTTTGGAGACAGACAAAGAGAGAGCATAAATGGGGGAGGGGCAGGGAGAGAGGCAGAGAGAGAATCCCACAATGTCATTGCAGAGCCAGACGCGGGGCTCTGACTCATGAACCATAAGCTCGTGACCTGAGCTCATGAAATTGAGAGTCGGCCCCTTAACCGACTAAGCCACCCCGCCACTCCCAAATGAATGACCTGTCTTAAAATCTCCTTGTTTCCATCACTGGCAGCAGCAGTTGGCACTCTTGTGGCATTCATTTTTCATAGTGAAACTTGAGTTTTTGTCATTTCTGAAAGGTTCTCTGTGAACAACAGTAAATAGAGGGTAACAGACCTGTGATGTGATGCAGTACCTGGCAGCCGGCTTGGCTCACTCACTAACCAAGGGACCAGGGCGTATAGAATAACTTCTGAGTGGCTCAGATTTGTGCCTCAGCAAAATTAGAAATTCTGACCGGTTAGAGATGTCCAGACAAACCAGCTTGTGCGAAGTACGAGAAAGCCAGGGATCACATACTCGGAATTGCTTTGTGTAGTCTGCATCCCTGATTTGGCTCGAACTGGCCGTTTACCAAGCAATGGCTTTATCACCGTCCGGTGCTATACGGTGGAAAGGCAGGTGTGGCTATGGTTGGCAATAACCCTAACCCTAGTACCATTGCCGAGCACCTGTTGTATGCCAAGTGCTGTCCGTTAGACTCTGCCTCACAGTTTGGGAGACACTTCTGGGATCTGAAGCCTGACTCTGCAGCTCACCAACTGGATTGGCAAAGTGACTCAATGTCTCTCTGACTCTGACTCCATGTCCTCCTCTATCAAGTCAGCGTCTGCCTCATAGGGCTGTTACGAGGATTGAAGGAGCTAATATCTGTCAGGTGCTTAAAATAGAGCCTGGCACCCAGTGGATGCCAGGTGTCTGGGACCAAGTATTCACAACTAGTTCAGCTCTCTAGATGGGGGCCTGGTGGGGGGATGGCCATGGAGAAGAGGCAGAGGCACCTGACAAGATGTCCCTCCTATAGACGGTTTTAGCAGCTCTGCATTACTTTCTGCCCTTTCTTCAAGCAGACAGCAGGCATAGGGTTAATTAGGGGCCAAGACGCCAAGTTGGATTCAGTGGAGTAACTGATCTTTAGTAACTATAGAGAGCTGGTGGAAGTTTACTTACTCTCGGGGACAGCCAGTGGAACCTGGGCCAGGCCAGTCACTCAGAGGCTTACCGGTCAGGTTCCCTGGGTCTGTTTGGCCCTAGATCTTCTGAGTCCCTGAAATACCAACACTGAGGAATGGGGGCGGGGAGGGAGATACAGGCAGAGCTGGAGGGTAGCTTCTCCCTGATGGGGGGCCCTGGAAGGAAGGTGTGAAAGACACAGAGGTGGGGAGCAACATAGAGGGATCATGAGCTTTCCAGTGTAGAGCTTAGCATCCAGATTAGCCCTGTCTTGGGGTCTGAAGGTTCAGGAGTGCTTTGCGGCTGGGTCAGGAAGCTGCCTCTCCAGACGCGGCCTCTACAGGGTCCAGTGCTCACCCTCTACCCATGGGCTGGGGATGCAGGGCTCCAACACCTCAGTTCACAGGTCTCTTCTGCAACAGACCTGAAAGCAGACTGCTGATGTTTTGGGAGGGGCATCGGGGGAGCTGAATGGTAGGGGTGGAGACGCTGTCCTTCGCTGCTGGGGGCTGGAGTGGAGGCTGCTATCAGTAGAGCTGAGGTCTGTTAAGAAGACCAGCAGGCTGGGCTTTGGCCATTTGCCAAACTACAGGAGCCAGAGGCAGATAAAGATCCTGGGTACGAGATCAGGAATTTGAGAACAGGAGGTGAGGGCAACAGCCAAGTGGGCTGAGCGTCAAGAGAGGGTTTGCTCTTCCAGGACGGGGTGGCTCGCGGATGGGTCAGCTGTGCTCTCAGCCAAGAGCCTCTGGCCGGCGAGCTCCTGAGCTCAGCCACTCTGCTCTCATGCTGCACTCCTCTGTCCGGGTGGCCTGAGAGAAAGAGGGGTGGTCACCTGGGCTTTGGAGCCCAACCTGTGACTACTCGAATCCTCAAGCAGGTCTGTGTCTCCAAAGTCTCTTGCATCTGAAGGAATAAGGGTCCCTCCCTGTGCTGTAGCCATGATCACATTTGGCAGAGGAGCGGCCACTGTCAGCCATGCTCCAGATTGGTGTCTTCAGACCCTTTCTTGTCAGTGACCTGCCGAAAGCCTCCCTGCCTCATTGGTTCCTCTTGGGTGATGGGCAAAGCACCCCCAAGCAATGCTGTGATGGGCTGGAGTCTGCAGAAAGGATAGAACTTACTGGAAGGTGGGTTCCATTGAGTACCCTCTCTGCAGAGCTCCCAGACTGATGGCAAGTGGCTGCGTGGAAGGAGAGGGAGAGGCTGCCTGAGTTCAGACGAGCGCATCAGAACATGGGGCCCGACTGCTCAGCATGGTTAGGCTTCCTACAGTGGAACACGGCCCTCGTGATTTGAAAACAATAGCACTGGCCTGGGAAGAGTAGAACAGTGACACAACATGGGCGTAACATGGGTCTTCTGAGTTTTTTGAGTGGGAGGCAGATTTTGACGTGTCCTTACCCTGTTCCCATCAGAGTTGACCCACGTGCTTCTGTGCCAGGATTTGGGAATTTGCTGTTCCCTGATGCATCCCATGCCCTGCAGGCCTTCAAGGGTGCCTCACATTGTTAGACTCTGGCAGGGTCAAGGGTATCTGCTGGGGAGGCCCCAGGGCCGTCTGCAGCCTGAGACACTGCAGACTCTGGACATGGAAGTGTTCTCTCGGGGACACGGAGGGTGACCTCCAGGGACTGTCCTGGCATCAGGCTGTTCCTGGAAGGGAGGAGGCAACAGAGGGCTGGGATTCCACGGGCCCCACCCCAGCTGCACCCTGAATGCCATCAGCTCAAGTGCCCGCCCCGTGCTGATGGGAACCCAGCAGATGACACACAGCTGCGAGGCATTTGTTGTGGAAACAGAGTCACAGATGGCCGCACGGTCCATCCCGCGGGGCCGCTCTCTTCACACTCTTTCCACAGGGGGGAGGGTAGAGTAGTTTGTGCTATAAATAAGCTGTCCTGAGTAGCTACTGTCCAATGTACCGACTTTATGAGTGTGAATATATCGGCTCAGAGGAATGGCAGGGTCTCCCAGAAAAGAAAGGCTGAAACCCTTTCCCCTCCTCCCTTGGTAATGGGGAGGCACAGCTGGTACAACCACCAGCCTTACCCATTCTCGTTGGCCACATTTGGTGTTCAAATTATTAATATCATTATGAAACATCTCCCAACTCAGAGACAGATGGTAAAGTCCTACCGACTCCAGGCAGCGTTGGCGGGGATGGGGCGGATGGTTCGCAAGTTCCTGCCTTCTAGATGTCCCCAGGGCCCTCCCGTCCTGTTGTCATGTGAGCCTGCAATACTCCCTTTTCTTCAACTTGTCCCCATATACCAGCAGTTCTGGGGCAAGTCGTTGGGCCACACCTCCAGGCAGTGCTGCAGGTGGGAGGAGAGGCTGGCATTGGGAGTCCTGAGCGGCCACCCCCATGGAAGAGAACTTGGCAGTATCTCAAAGATTATGTATGCACCGACCCTTTAGCCCAGCAATCTCACCTGTAAAATTCTATCCCAGGGGCGCCTGGTTGGTTCAGTTGGTTAAGCATCCAACCTTTGCTCAGGTCACAATCTTGTGGTTCATGAGTTCGAGCCCCACATCAGGGTCTGTGTGGAGCCTGCTTGGGATTCTCTCTCCCTCTAGGCCCCCCCCCCCCCCCGCTTGTGCTCTCTCTCTTTCTTTCTCTCTCTCTCTCAAAACAAAGAAACTTAAAAAAATAAAACTCTATCCCAAAGACATTGGCATGAATATAAAAAGATGATATTCAGGGCTGCATGTTGATTCACTATTTAGACAGCAAAACCCTGAAAAATAATCAAATGTCTATCCATAGGGAAATAATTGAATAAACTGTGGTGTAGCCATACAGTGGGGTATTATTCAGCTGTAAAAAGTCATGAAGGACAATTCCATATACTGCTATGCAGTTATCTCCAGGTTCCAGTGTTAGCTTAAGTTGGAAAAAGATGTAATGCATCTAAAAAGTTTTTTTTAATGTTTATTGGGGATTTGGGTTTGTTTGTTTTTTTGTTTTTTTGTTTTTGAAAGAGAGAGAGACAGAGCATGAGCAGGGCAGGGGTAGAGAGAGAGGGAGACACAGAATCTGAAGCAGGCTCCAGGATCCAAGCTGTCAGCACAGAGCCTGACGTGGGGCTCGAACTCATGGATCATGAGATCATGACCTGAGCCAAAGTTGGATGTTTAACCAACTGAGCCACCCAGGCACCCCTGTCATGCATTTATTTTTATTCTAAGAAAAGGAGGATACAAATATTTATACATAGGTGCTTTTTAAAAATTTATTAATTTTTTTGAAGAGAGTGTGAGTGGGGGAGAGGGACAGAGGGAGAGAGAGAATCTATCGTAGGCTCCAGGCTCAGTGTAGAACCTGATGCGGGGCTCAATCCCACAACCCCAGGATCTGACCAGAGCTGAAATCAAGAGTCAGACACTCAGCCGACTGAGCCACCCAGGAGCCCCTGTGCTTATTTTTTCATGGCATACATCATGAAATAAGTAAAAAGATCACCAATGAAGGGGAGCGTGAACAGGGATGAGGGGATTTTGAATCACAGGTAGATGGACTATAAATGTTTTAAGTTTCATGACCCCTTCCATGCACAGATCATTTTCAAGGCCCTCGGAGAATTCTTAGTCATTTCTTATTCTTTTTCTTAAAAAGGCATAAAAATTTACATATTGTTCTTCTTTTAATGTTTTTATATTTGAGAGAAATCGTGTGTGCAAGCGGGGGAGGGGCAGGGGGGGACAGAGGATCTAAAGCACGCTCTGCTCTGAGAGCAGCAAACCTGATGCAGGGCTCAAACCCACGAACTGGGAGATCACTACCTGAGCCAAAGTCAGACGCTCAGCCAGCTGAGCCATCCAGGCACGCGTACCCTATTCTTCTTTAAATGGTCTCAATTGTGCCTCATTTACAGGAGAAGGCCAGAAAAGTGCTTGTTGAGTGTATGTGCAGAATAGAATATGTTGATGAGAAATTAACCCCACCATGGTTTCACATCAATCCTGGTTCTAATGGCCCACGGAAACACAGAGCAAGCCTTCTTCCTCTTCTGTGTAACCTCTTTATTTTTTTTTATTTTTTGCTTGTAAGAGCTTTTTATTTTTATTTTTTTAATAGTTTATTATCAAGTTGGTTTCCATATAACACCCAGTGCTCATCCCCACAAATGCCCCCTCCATGCCCATAACTCCCTCCCCTCCCCCCACCTCCATCAGTCCTCACCATGAGAAACTCTTGAACGCTGAGAACAAACTGTGTAGCCTCTTTAAAATTTGGAGAAGCCAGGGGCACCTAGGTTAAGCATCCAACTTCGGCTCAGGTCATGATCTCACGGTTCGTGGGTTTGAGCACTGCGTCGGGCTCTGTGCTGACAGCTAGCTCGGAGCCTGGAGCCTGCTTCAGATTCTGTGTCTCCGTCTCTCTCTGTCCCTCCCCTGCTCACACTGTCTCTCTCTCTCTCAGAAATAAATAAAACATTTAAAAAAATAAATAAAAATTGGAGAAGCCAAGTAAAAAAGAAGCTTTGAGATACTGGCCCTGGTACTTTTTTCCGTGTAATCTTGGGCATGTTATTTAACCTCTCTGAGCTTCAGGTTCTCGCTTACAAAATGGTGCCATCAGCCACTCCCCAAAGGGTTGTTGTAAGGATTGATGTAACGTTTGTGAAGTGCTTATTACAATGGCTGGAATGTAGTAATCGCTCAGTTAATATTCTTTCCCTTATGTCACAGTTTGTCTATAAGAATGTGTGCTGGGGCAGGGGGAGCATGGGTTAATTTTGGTGGGGGCGGGTAGGGATTTGGAAAATCTGGAACGCGGGGGGATGTGTCGGGTGGAACATGCTGGAGCCGTGTGTGGGTTCAGGGCGCTCACCAGTGGGAAGGTAGAGAGTAAAAGCTGCCAAGGGTGTGTTTGTGCGTTGAGGTTGAGTGGGAGGCTGAGGACAACCTTGGCCATGTTGTTTAAGACTGGGCTGCATTCTGTGGGCAGTAAACAAGGATTGTTTGCTTTGACTAAATTAAGCGGCCCCTGGGGCTCCGCGTCTCTGTTCTTGTCTGTTTGTTTTCACATCACTTCAGAACGCATTTGATTTCTGTTTGATTGAGCATGAGTATGAGATAAAATATGAGACGTGAGATACGACACGGTGACTAGTAAGTGCCCTAGATGTCGTTTGGGGGCTGGCCGCAGGTTAGGGTGGCCTCGCAAGCCGGCTCTGGAGATGTGACAGTCCACGGCAGGCCTGGGCCCAGACAAGGAGCCTCTCTGTGACATTCCTGCAGCCTGGATGAAGAGCGATGGAGCACCGTGCCAGGAAGAAGGGCCTGAGATGCTTTGGCCATGGCCTCAAGTGGACCTACACTGAGGAGGGGGGCGCACTTGCTGGGCTCCCCCTCAGCACATGACATGGCCCAGGCTCTTGTTCCACAAGAAGATGTCCTCCGGGAAGGTTTCTGCCATATGTGTGTTGGCCTTGGTTCCTAACCCCCCTGCTCACACAGAGGATCTCAGCATCTGGACCTTCCCAGCTTTGAACCTGGGCTTGAGCTACTCATCCTGCTCTGTCTGGGCCTGGTATTTGGTCCAGGCCTGCTAATTCCACTTCTGACTGTATTAAAGACCCTCTTCCTCACCACACCCTGGAACTGCTTGGTGTCATAGTAGCAGGGGGCGGGGAGGAGGTGGAGAATGGAAGAGAAGGAAATGTAAGTGGTTTTCTCCCGCTAGGAGTTGGTGAGAGGGGATCAGCTGTGTCCGGCTTGGGCTTCGAAGACACATGGCAAGGGCCCAGACTCTGGCCCTGTCTGGGCACACATACCAGACATCTGCTGCTGCAGATGGCTGCTGCTTTTGCATCCTTGACCTCCCTTTCCTTTCTGTCCCCCTCCCCCATTGCAGCATCTCCTGCCCTGTCTGCATACACAGAGGGCTGAGCCCAAGCAAGCAGCCAAATAAAGTTCGTGCAGTGGCCTGGACTGAGGGATCTTCAGGGAAAAGGGAGGGGCGCCGTTAGAATTAGTTATCATCTTAGAGAGCCAGAAGTCTTAAGAGAGGAGGAATATTCAACTCTCAAAAAAGAGAAGAAAGCAAAGCAAAGCAGGCGTGCCCTGACCCTATTCTCTATTTGTGACCTTGGGCCTGCAAATTCCCTCTATTCAATTCCTCCTTAGATTGATTTCTGATTTCTGGAGAAGAATTTCCTGGGAGTTTAAATCTCTGGCACATCTCATCAGAGTAGATATGAATACTCCCATTTTGCAGATGAGAAAACTGAGATTCACACAGGTAGAGCAACGAAAGCCTCGTTTCTGGTGGCAGGAGAGCCAGGACCCCAGTGCCCCCTCTGCAACTGACAGCACCACACAGCCCCTCAACTCCCGCTGTCTCCTGGGCCACACCCCTGCTCCCCTGACCCAGAGCGACCCCCAGGCTGATGAGGTCACGTCTTCCAGAGGCTCCACTTGCCACCAGACTAACACTTTGGGAGACTCACAACTGACAAGTCCCAAACACTATGATTATGAAAAATGGCAGGGTCTCACTGGAATTTCACTGTATTAAGCCATCGAGCTGTTCTGTTTGTACAACAGAGAACTTGTCAACTGCTGAGCACTTCTGTCTCCCTTGACAAGATTCTTGACACCGCTATATACCTCATTCCTTCATCTTTTGCCCTCTGGTGTCTCTCTCTCTCTGTATACATATATATTCTATTTCCTAGGCAGAGCAAACGAAGCTTTCAAACTGACAAGATCCTCATCTAATAAATGGAAGAAAAGATTAGTCACGACAGGGCTCAGAAGTGAACCGATTTTCCTGCAGGCTGAGAATCCTGATGAACATCCACTGGGGGTTGTTAGCGGAGCCTGTAAGATGCTGGCTATGCAGGGTGGTGTGATATGTCGGCACTGCGGGAATCTCAATGCTTGGCTCGGATTCAGTGGAGAGAGGCAGAGGATGCTGGGGGGCAGGGAGGGACACCTGACTCTCGGCCAGCACTTGACCAACGGTAGAGTTCACTGCATGACATCAGGTGCAGGTGTCTGGCCGGCAGAGGGAGGCACAGATGTGGAGTGGCCCAGGAGGGGCTTTGTGCCTGGGGTGGGGGTGGGGGTGGGGTGTTGGCGAGCATTTCATCTTTGGTCACCGTTCGCCAGAGCCATCAGACTTCATGTACCGACACTGAGTACTTCCTCCCTGCTGGGCAGCCCCTCTCTCTGAACATCACCGCACTTGCAGCTTATCTTAAGCACCCATTTCATTCTTCCTGGTATGATAGCCAGCTCTTTATAATCTTCTGCTGGGTTTTAGGTTTGCTGAGATCAGGGACTCTGTCTTACTCATCTCTGGCCTTTGAGCCTTCCAAGAATAAGTACCTAGCATGCATTTGCTGAATAAATGAATTAATGATTCAATGAACCCATCCATGGCTTAGTAAGTATTTATGGACTATGTACTATAATGGAGTTTTGACGGGATGATCCCTTTCCTGTGCTTGAACCTCCGGGGCAGTGTCCTTATACACAGATTGTCTTCCTTCACTACTTGGCTGTCTCTTAAAGTGGTTGAAACTTGCAGGCATAATACATAAGGGGCTGATGCAAAGTGATTATAATTTGGTAGATGGGATTGGGTGCCTATGCGGTGGTTGATGTAAAAGCTTAATTTTATTTTAGCTAAATGTTTTTGTACGTTTGGGGAGTTGTTTGTGCATGGGCAGCCCAGTCTCTGAATAGCCATTCTCCTTAAGAATCAAGATGAAACCGAATGAGAGATGAGCATTGGCACAGGCTGAAGATTCTGACACCTCTACCTGTGGGCTGCTTAGGTTGGGTCAGTCTTACGAAGTTCTGCTCTTTCCCCTGATCAGAAAGTTCTGGTTTCCCAAGGTGAGACTCATAGGCTATCGGGATGAACCCCTGTATGCACTTTTCACCTTCAGCTTGTCCCCCACCCTGAATAGAGTGATATGAACCCACATCCCTTAGTTCAGCCCTTGCCTGGGTATCCTTAATCTCTTCCCTAGTGCATCCTGGGAGGGTGGAAAAAGAATTTAACTACAACTTGTATTTTACCAACGTCTAGGTCTTCATGTAAGGAACCATTTGCTGGAAAATCAGTTCTGAAGCAAATTTTATTTTATTGTATTTATTTTTTTAATGTTTTTTTTTTTTTTTTTCTGAGAGAGACAGCATGAGCAGGGGAGGGTCAGAGAGAGAGGGAGACACAAAATTGGAAACAGGTTCCAGGCTCTGAGCTTTCAGCACAGAGCCTGACACAAGGCTCGAACCCACGAACCGTGAGATCATGACCTGAGCTGAAGTTGGACACTTAACTGACTGAGCCATGCAGGCTCCCCTGAAGCAGAATTTTAGAATGACTGCCATTTATTGAGGTTTTTTTTTTTTACACACTAGCCACTGGGGAACACTCTGCATATACCATCTTCCTTTCCTTCACAAAGCACCACTACAAGGTAGGCATTGCAATTCTGAATTTGTGGGTGAAGAAACAGCACATGGAGCCCAATTCGCCAACTTTCCCAGAGTCACATGGTGAATAAATGGTAGGACCAGGACTCCATCCTAATGGAGTCAAATGCCCATCAAATGCAAAACCTCCCGTGGTAACTCCTGTGCAATGCCTGGGCGCCATGTCAGTGGTCGTAGGCATCCGAAGACCAACATCTTCTGCTTCTCCAGATGCTCAAGGGACAAACTGGCCAACGTGACAGGAATGTACCTCAGTCTTGCCACCATCTGATATGCTTGTGCAGTTGATTACGAGTCCCCCTGGGATTCTCACATGCACACGTTCAGAGAATCCTGTGCGGAGCCCATTTGAAAAATTAGTGCTAGGGTTCTCTGGGGGTTTTCTGTTCATTTGGGTTTTTGTGTTTTCTCTTCTATGAGCAGAAGGCCCTTAGCTCTGAATGGCCTCTCAAAACTCAGTTTCACCCCAATGATGTCACGTGTCGATAGCTAAGTCTGTTTGCTCGCCCACCTGGCTTTGCCCGCGTACCTATAGTATATAGGTGCTTACAGGAGACTGCCCAGTCTCCCTAAGGACAGTTAGCAGGGATGGGCCACAGTGGTGTCCACTCAATGAGACTGGGGACTCAGTCAGATTTGGGAAATAGACCTTCCTGCTTAAGGAAGGGGTCCTGTGCCCTCAGGTATGGGCACGTTGAAAAGCAGTGAGGCAGGGTGCTCAGGGTAGAAATACAGCCCCCCGAAGGAGAGTGACCTTCCATATAGGACTCTTTCCTTCTGTCCTGGAGCGCTCCTACCAGAAAGCTACCTGCCCTATATTCCGTCCCCTAGTGTGATCAGTGGTACTTGGAATTCTTTTAAATATAAGGTTTAAAATGCACCTCCTCCTTGAAAAGGAGGGGCTTCTGTTCATACTAGGTGAATACTCCACACATTCGTACAGAGCTTTCAGTGCGCATGTCATTTGGACTACCTTATCTTGTCATGAATGCTGTGGGGCATGTCCTATTCACATCTTGGTTTCAACACGAAGAAACGGAGGGCAAGAGAGTTACAGTGACTTGTCCAAGGACCGTAGGTGGCAGAGAGAGAGCCAAGACCCAGATTTTATGGTTCCGAGTCTGGAGCTCATTCGCTAAGGCAGAACTGCTTCTGGCTTGCCCAGACCCACGCACTGAGCTCTAAGTGCATGTTATCCCCAAACCTAGGCTTGCTGGTATGAAGAGAGGCCCACAGCTATAGAGCATGGGCACCTGTGGGTAGTAGGTCTGTTGAGGGCATGTGAGGGAGTGGTGAAGATAGACTGCAGGAGGGTGGGGGCATCTTAAGAGGACCCCGCCAGCTTTATATTCTTGCCAGGGGTGAGTCTCCTTGTAGCTCATACGTGGCCACAGAAATCTCTTCTAGTCCTAAAAGGCTTTTAAAAATGTTGGTGGTATTGTCATTGTTTTATGACTTGCCCATGGCAGCAAAATGTTGTCTCCAGCTAAGCAATAATGGAAGACAGTGAGCAAACACCAGCTCGGTGATCCCATGGGATCCCTGCTGGGCTGTGGTGTTTACACAGGATGAGATCAGAGGGGTTGCTGCTGGCTCAGGAGCCCTGAATGTCCAGAGAGCACGACAGGGTCTGGGGAGACTGGAGCCCCGGTGGTCAGTCCTTCCAACAGAGGCCCCCTGGCATGGCTAGAGATCGCTTACCTGCCTTGGCCTCACTGGGTAAAAGCAGACTGATAGCAAAGCATTGCGTATTCTTAATAGGAAGAAAGGCAAAAGGAGTAAACACACCATCCCGCTCTGTTCTTCATCTGTTTCTTCATCCATCTTCATATCCCTTCACTGGGCCCTGGCTGAGAGCACTGGGAAGGTGCTGACGACTTTTGGATCTTGTCCTCAAGTAGCTCACAGTCCAGCTGAGGAGATAGATATGTCACTAAAGGATCGGTAGTTCAGGTGCCAAACATCAGAAAAGCAGATTGAACCAGGCTGAGTGACCACAGGATGGGTGCAGGACGAGCTCGAAGGGAGGGCATCCACAAAGGCTCCCTGGAGGAAGTGTCATGTGAGCTGAAGTGGTACAGTTGATGGGTTTTCACAAACTGGAATAAGCTGTGGAACCAGCACCCCAGAAGCTCAGGTGCACTCCTGGTCACTAGCTCCTCTCTCTCCCTGGCCCCAGGGGGTAGCCAGTCTCCTGCCTCCTAAAGCATAGGTTAGTTGGGCCCATTTGAACTTTTTAATAAATGGAACATTCTGCCTAACTTCCTTGGTGGCTGAGACAGAGCCGGGAGAACAAACAGGAATTATCAGAGGACCAGGCAGGAAGGGCATCGTGGGAGACCTGGTAGTTTGCTCAAAGAAGAAAGAAGGAATAACATCCTGTGTGAAAACTGTCAGCCTTCAGCACTGCTGGAGCATAAAATTCAAGGGATGGGGGCTCCTGGGTGGCTCAGTTGGTTAAGCATCTGACCTCTTGGTTTTGGATCAGGTCATGATCTCATGGTTCATGAGTTTGAGCCCGTGTTGGGCTCTGTGGTAACAATGCAGAACCTTCTTAGGATTCTCTCTCCCTCTCTCTGCCTCTCCTCTGCTCATGTGCATGTAATCTCTCTCTCTCTCTCTCTCTCTCTCTCTCAAAACAAGTAAATAAACTTAAAAAAAATCAATAGGCAAAGAGGCATGGAGTGATATTGGAGAGGAAGGGGGTAGGCAGACCATGGAGGGCCTTCCATACCATGCAGAGGAATTGGGTTTTAGCCTGAGAACCTGTGATCCCCAAATCTGACTGACCAGCAAAGTCTCCCAGGCAACATTTAAGGCACACAGATCCCAGGACCCACCATCAGAGATTTGAGAGCCTTAAAGTTCCTCTCTAATGATTCTCATAATTAGCTTAGTTTGGAGGCCACTTTATAGAGGGAATGGGGGGGGCACTGAAGGGTTCTAAGCAAGGCAGTGGGAGGTGAGTTTTGAAGGGTGATGTACGCTGTCTAATGGGGAGACTGTGGCAGATGGCAAGACGTGCCTTGACATAATCTGGGATGTGGCCAAGGGCTTGGAGTGGAAAGAACAAGAGTCAGAGGTAATTAGGAAGCAGAACAAACCAGATGTGTTGATCAATTGAGCATGGAACATGAGCGGGAAGATCCAGGGAAGGTACCAGGTTTCTGGTTTGTGGCTACTCCGTGGACATGAACAAATTTGGGGGCAGAAAAAATAAAATCATATTTTTGTTTGATTCATTCATCTGTAATGACTTCACCCCAGTTTCTCTACCTATCTTTGTTAAACCATTTATTCATTCAGCAAATGCATTCTAAATGCCAAATATATATACCTGACATTGTTCCAAGCATTAAGTCATATACAAAAGTCAGCATCAAAAGGATACAGAATATTGAGAATTCACTGTGCTTCAGAAAAAATACTGGAACTTTATTTTCTTTCAACTCACTAAATATATGCCAGGAAACAGATCCCAGAGGAGTATATATGAATTAGTGATGTGGTGAGGAGAGGGGGACAGAAAAACCATCCAGTGATAGGTAATAAGGATTATTTTAGCTTTGTATTAAGAGCTTACCATACTGGGGCACCTGGGTGGCTCAGTCCATTAAGTGTCCAACTTTGGCTCCGGTCATGATCTCGTAGGTCATGGGTTCGAGCCCCACATCGGGCTCTGTGCTGACAGCTCAGAGCCTGGAGCCTGCTTTGGATTCTGTGTCGTCTTCTCTCTCTGACCCTCTGCTGCTTGCTTGCTCTCTCTCTCCCCATCAAGAGTAAACATTTAAAAAATTAAAAAAAAAAAAAAAGAGAGCCTACAATACTATTCTATTCCTCAGAGCAACTCTGTATTTATTATCTATAGTGGTACACACGAGGAAAGGTATCCTCATGGAAAATGAATAATTCACCCTAAAGCACACAGGCAACAGGTTATAATGCTAAGATCACTTGAATCATGTGACTCCTTGCAACCCCAAATTTAGAGAGAGAGATCCTTATTTTCACATGACGAGACTTAGCCCTGGGTGGTTTGTTATTGGCTCAAAGTTGAATAGCAAATAGCAAGGCCATCTGAGTAGAAGTAAGCCTCTATCTGCAGCCCAGGCCTGTGACCACGTGCAGCAGCCCCTAAAGGAAGCTTTGCCTGTCTGAAGCACGACCCATGTTTCTGTAAACTGCCTCCGAATATTCTATTATTGGAACTTGGTTGGAGATCAGGTTTAGGATCTGGCTGAGTTTGGGGGTCGCTTTGCTGAAGAGTCTTCTAGGGACCAAGGACAGGCCACAGTGACAAGAAAGCACACCCTAGCCTTTCTAGAACTTTTGCCCAGATATGCTCAGGCTGTTAGGAGAAGAGGTGAGCTCTCTTTCATGTGTTGAGTTAGACTATGGAAAATCTAGAAATGGAGTGAAGAATTAGCACAGATTTCATTAGCCATTATGCATCCACCAAAGTAAGAGAGAGAGAGATTTCTCTGAGGCGGGAGGAAGGGGAAATCAAAGAAAATCTCAATGTCCACAGGCAGGCACACAGAGCAGTTTTTAATAATCAGTGCTGACATCCTGCTTTCAAAAGGGCCAGGACTCTTCATTCAAACTTACAGGCTGGAGGCCACCTTGCAGAGGAGCAGAAAGGCATAATGGGCCCACATGCCCCTTCCCAGGGTTTCCTTTCCTGCCTTTGCCCACTTCTGGGCAAGATGATCTGCTGGTCACCATCACAGCAGGCCACTGAGGACACACTTATCCCTGTGCGGTCCCCACTCCCACTGACTCCTGGGAAAATCATTTCTCTCAGCACACTCTGAACATTTAGGATGCTTAAAGGGAACGTATCCTAAAGAAAAGTCTAACAAAATGACCCAAAGACAAAAGACGGCAGGACAAATGTTCACATCATCTGAATTGGATAATCTGACATCAAGCCGTGGGGCAGGGGCAGCTGTAACTTCCACTTTGAAATAGTTGTTTTGCACGTATAGGAGGATTAGGAGGAACTTGACGGAGGAACAAGGGGGAGAAGAAGGGCAGAAATGGTGGGGGAAAGGGAGAGAAGCAAACCATGAGAGACTCTTGAATGCTGACAAAAACTGAGGACTGATGGATGTGGGGGGAGGGGGGGATGGGCATGGAGGAGGACACTTGTGGGGATGAGCACTGAGTGTTATGTGGAAACTAATTTGACAATAAACTATTAAAAAAATAAATAAAATAAAAGAGATCACTGAATAATGTAAAAAAAAAAAAAAAAGAAATAGTTGTTTTGAACAGTGACTCAGGAAAGCAACGGGGGCTGGAGGGAGAAAGAGGTAAGCCTGTCAGGATCAGGTCTGGTGGCATGTTGCCTCCTTTCTCTGCACAAATCCAACACCAAGGTAACATCAATGGGGCCGAGCTGGGCCTGAACTGGGGCTGACTGCATTATCTCCATTCTAGCTAAACTGAAGCATGAGCACCCTGGTGGGTTGGAGCACAATCTGAATCTCATCTTGGACTCCCACACCCTCTGGCCTTCCCAGGATACCCAAAGTAGAACCATGTCCCCCAACTTCACCTTTACTTGTATGGAGCTCTCGCCTAGGGGTAGACATCTAGATAGACACGTAGAAAGTATCTGGCACCCAGGAGGAACTCAACAGATATGTGTTGAATGAGTAGACAAACAGCAGGTTTTAACATGGGCTTTCCCCCAGAGTTATTCACAATTAACACTACTAGAGAATTTTGAGGAAGATGTGTCTTCAGAGTAGTGAATTCCAATGATATGGAGCCAAAGGGAGTTAATTTATTCCTTTAACAAATAGATATTTAACACCCACTATGTCCCTATACCAGGTACTCTATGTTAGGAGTTAAGAATATACTAGTAGGTAAGAAGTATGTTCCCTATCTGATTATGTGTGTGTCCACCTTATAGGACTATGAGGATTAATGACAATAATATAGACACTTAGCACAAGAAGCACTCAGAAAATGTTAACCGTTGTTATTGCTATTGGAAGAAATGAACAAATAATTAACAGAATTTGTGGTAATAACTGTAAAGGAAAGGAGTAGCATGCTAGGGGGACCTCATACAGCTTGGGAAGTCAGAGAAGGGGAACTTCCCAGATGCAGTGACATTCAAGAGTCCCATGGGATGAGTATAAAGCAGGGAGCCAGAGGAGCTGGGAAGTTCCCCTTCTTCAGAACCACTGTAGAAGGTTTCTAAGCATACAAGGGAGTCAAGCAGCTACTTGAGAAAGCTGGAAATGAGGTTAAGACAGTCCAGAACCATGGCCTTGGATGAAGTTCAGAGTGGGCTGTATAATACTTGGGGAAAGATTTGCCAAGATGCTAAGTTTGCCTGCCAGGAATGAATGGCTGGAGAATAGGACAGAGAAGAGAGGGGAGGCGGCCTGTAGAGCACAGAGGATGGCTCTGAGGCAGAAGGCAGACACCGTGGGCCTGACCCTGATTGTATGTGGTAGAATAAATGCTTGACCGGGAGGCGTGGGTCCCAGCTTCTAATGCTATGTGATCTTGGAAAGTCATTTCTCTTCTCTGGGCCCCAATTTCTTCAGCCATAAAATGGAGATAATAGTGATTTCCTCGCCTGTTTTACAGGGTGGTTAAGATCATCAAATGAGATAATGTATATAAAATACCTTTGTAAACTCCAGAGTGCTAGACAATGATTATCATTTTCCTTATTATTCTCTTGCAAGGAAATTGAGTGGAAGTGTGTAGCACTTCCCGCCAAATCTTTCCTCAAATGCTCTGCAGCCCACTCTTAACTGCATCCAGGGCCAAGTGTGTAGTACTCTATAGATATCTGGGAGGAATCAATTAATTCACTTATTTAACACACATCTGTTTGGTGCAGTGAGAGATACAGAGATGAGTAGGCGACTGCGAGACCTTCCAGCTTATAGCCTAGTTGGAAAAACAAACTTATAAATGATAAGATAAAATGTGAAATGAATATATATGCAGATATATATTGTACATTATATGTATACCAAGTACAATATATATCTTATATATATGATATCATACATTAAATATTATATATATAAAATGTACAATCAGTAAATTAGGATGGGACATTTCAGGGGGTCCTTCAGAAGCAGTGGTACTTGGTGGTATTTGAGGTGAATCTTGAAGGATGAATGATTTGGCCAGACAGACCAGGATGGAAGTCATTTCAGCCTGAGAAGAAGTTACAGAGACATGAAAAAGAGCATTCTGTATTTAATAAACCCAAAGTAGCTCTGCTTAACTGAAATGCCACATATGTCTGGATCTGAGAATGGAAGAGGTATCTGCGTTTGGACGGCCCTGAAAGCAGAACCAGAGATTAGGACTTGGGTGTGGGTAGTTTACTGGGGGCGTGATACCAGGAAGCAAAAGTGAGGGAAGGGAGAAAGTGGGGTAGAGAAGGGAGAAGAGCCGTTAAAGTGTGGTCCATGAGCTACTTATTCCTGCGGGCTCAATCTTGCTGGGGACCATCTGAGGAACTCTGTAGAATGTTCCACCAGAGGACAGGGAGGCTGTGGCATTTACCCAAGGATGGATGTCCTCCAGTGGTGGAGGGTTACCCAGAGGGAACTGATTGCCTTGAACTTTCAAGTTGCTCCTGTGTGCAGTGAGTGAGCTTCTACAGCTTTGGAGAAACCAGAGAGCACTCTGTGTAAGATTCTTGCAATGTACAAGGAACCATCCAGAATTCAGAAAGAAGACAGAAAAGGGGAGAGTACATAAATCAATGAAACAATGGCAGAGAACCATTCAGTACTAATGGAAAAAAATAAGTGAAATGACCAAGATAGAGAATCATTGGACTGGAGACACAGAATACGGAAGATAATCATGAGTATTAAATGGCTCAGGGTCTGCTTGCTTGGAAGGGTGAGAACGGGATGGTGTGCCAGCCATGATGACTGAATTGTGGTTGGTGACGAGACATCCAGTTCCAGGAGTCTCATTAACAGAACCTTATTTAGAACAGAAATGCAGAAGAAAAGCTCTTTGGGGACATGAAAATATGAGTATCATTGAACACAATTGAGCCCATGAGCATGGATGACATGGCCTGTGTCCTTGGGAGTCCAGTGGCAGTGTGGGGAGCCCCAGGCACTGAGCTTGCTGCAGAATTAGCAGAAGATATTTAACTGAGGAGGAAGATGGAAATTCTGTAAATCTCCCAGAAGCCAGGAGCCAAGAGGGTTGGTGCAAAAGGAATACTGTCAAGCATATGAATTTTCTTGAGGCACTTTCTCCCTTGGTGTCTCCTCGCTCCTCCATGTATTTAACCTGGACAGAATTAATGCTGCACTTCACTCCTCTCTGTTACCTGTCAAGGTTGTAAATCGATCTGATAAACAAACATCCCCAGGAGTTAGCTGACCATGGTCTTTGAGTATATTGCAGTAGAGAATCTGTTATACAACAGCAGTTCTAAATCCAGCTCTACTACCTACTATCTATAGAGTCTTTCGGAAGGTGTTAACTTTTTTGATGTTTGGATTCTCAACCAGCGTGCATTGACTCCCAGAGCTTACAGCCAGTTACATCTCCCCAATCTATTTATGAGCTGAAGAAATGAACCTCTAATGTCGTATTTCAGCTATAAGTAGGGAGTAATTTACATACCACACTTCTTCCGGAGGTAAGGTTTATGGGTTTGAATGTTACTAATTTCATAATCTGTCCCCCTGTATATATAGTCAGGACAAGGTCAAATGTTTCTCTTCAGGAAACAAGGTAGTCAACCTTTACAGAAGAAACATAATGAGGTAGAGCTGCCCGCATATTTGGATGGGTTTCTGGAAAACTTGGTCACATTGTATAGGTTGACCATTTGAGAGTTATCGATATATACCCTTTTATTATAAAAACCTTTCTGTGTACTTTCTAAGAACAAGGACTTCTTGTCATGTGATGTTTTAATGTTATATGTAGTGATGATATATTACAAAATCTATAGCCTGTACCTTAAATTGTCATAAGTATTAAAGTAATGCCCTTTAGAGCCATTTTTCCCCTAGTCTAAGTGCCAATCCAGGATCATATATTGTATTTCATTGTGTCTCTCTCATCTCCACGATTCTGGAACATTTACCAGCCTCTCTTTGTCTTAGTACCCCACTTGGTAATATGAAAGGAAAGTCAGAGATAGCCAGACATTTGAGTAAACCCTAAAAGATGAAGAAAAAGACTAAAACAAACAAGTAAGCAACAGAGACTTGGAAGAAATGGCTACAATACAGAAACCATAATAAAACATTTAAGACAGTTAAGTAGACTTCTCAAGGAATTGGAGGTTTACAACAATGAAACAAGAGAAGGATGATAGAATGAAGGACTCTTACAAATTAAAAATATGGCATAAAATTTTTTCCTTGAAAGACTAGAAGATAAAGTCAAGGACATCTCACAGAAACTCAAATGAACAAAAATACAAAGAATTAGAGAACAGTGAGGAAAAAATAACAAATTTAGAGAATTAGCCCCAAAGTCCAACATCGGGATGGAGAAGTTTCTAAAAGAAAAAAGAATTAAACCAGAGGAGAGATTTTTAAAAATATCACACGAATATTTTCTCCAAACTCAAGCACATGTCTTCGGAATGAAACTGGACACGGACTCTGTTACAGAGAATGAACAAAATCCCGTACCAAGGCACTTCATATTGTTAAATTTCAGAACACTGTGGCTAAAGAAAAGATCCTGTATTCTTCTGGAGATAAAGAGAAGTCCATACAAAAGATCAAGAAAAATAAATTTACTAGACTTCTCAACAGCAACAGCAGAGGCCAGAATATAATGAAAATATGGATTAAAAACTTAGACAGAAAATTATTTTCAATCTCGAATTCTCTATCTAGCTAACCTATTAGTCAAACATGAGAATAGAATAATTCATTTTGGGACATGTGTGGATTTAAAAATAACTTCACACATATTCTTTTTGAAGGAGGTACTGGAGAATGCACTCCAAAAAAAATGAGTAAATTAAAAAGAAAAAAAAAACTTGATCTCTAAAAACTTGTGATATAACATAGAGGACCACTGAAAGGAAATCCTAGGGAAACAGCCATGTCACAGTCTTAGAGAAGAACTAGTCCAGTTTGGAAAAAAGGATAGAGGACTTTCAGAAGGACTAGGAAATATCCACAGGAAAAAAATAGAATAGATGTTTGTGAGCATATGAAAAATATTGATTGGAATTTGGTATCATTATTAGAGGATTTAATTAAAAGAAGTAATATGGAAATAGCTAGGCTAAATTTTTTAACGGCAATCAACTACAGGGGGAAGGAAATGAAAAAATAAGCATGGCTTGGGCATCAACTGTAATCTAGGCTTTATTCTTGAAGTTCCATGAATCTACAAACAGCTTCTGTTTTATTTATCATCATATTCTCAGCACAGATTGCAGTGCTTGGCACATACTAGGAACTAAATAAATATTCCTTGAATGAATGCATAACAGGGCTAGGTCCTAGGTGGGGGGAAAAAAAGCCAGAATGAAGTAGACGGAGTCCCTGCTATCTAGGAGATCACAACTGAAAACAAATACTCTTCAAATACCCAACCCAGTTTTCTCCTTTATTGAGTTGTTCAAGACATGGAGAAAATGTAGAGTGGGAAGAGTCTGCGGTTTGGAGCCCAAGCTTTAAGTTGTCTGTGACTTATGTTGGCAGGAGATTGTAGTTCCAATGTTTGAATCTCAAGAGGAGTACCCAGCAAGCAGATTGCTATGGAGCAACAGCTGATTGTATTAGAGTGTTTACTCCATTCTTCTATCTCTCTCCTTACTGAAGTTTAAAAATATGAAAAAGTAAGGGGCACCTGGGTGACTCAGTCAGTTAAGGGTCCGACTTCAGCTCAGGTCGTGATCTCATGGTTCATGGGTTTGAGCCCCTTGTTGGGCTCTGTGCTGACAGCTTAGAGCTGGGTGCCTGGAGCCTGTTTCAGATTCTGTCTGTCTGTCTGTCTGTCTCTCTGCTCCTCCCCCACTCATGTTCTGTCCCTCAAAAATAAATAAATGTTAAAAATTTTTTTAAAAATATGAAAAAGTTGTTTATGTATCCAGAAGTTCAACAGGAAGAAAAAACGGCCAATTTAAAAAATGGGCAAAAATTTGGACAGTTCACTAAAGAGAATATATAGATGGTGGTTAAGCACATAAAAAGGTGCTAAGCATCATTAGGTATTAGGGAAATGCAAATTAAATTACAAAGAGGTATTAGAATGGCTAAAATAAAAAATACTAAAAGTACCAAGTGTGGGTGAGGATGTAGAGTAACAGGAATTGTCATCACTACTGATGAGAATACAAGGTGGCGTAGCTATTCCGGAAAATGGCTAAGCAGTTTCTTATAAAGTTTAAACATACACTTATCATACAATCCAGCAATTCTACTTATGGGTGTTTGCTGTAGATAATTGAAAACTTATGTTTCTGCAAAAACCTGTACATGAATGTTCAATAGCAGCTCAGTTTATAATCCCCCCAAAAAACACAAAATTTTCTTCAACAAATGGATACATAAACAAAACTGGTACATATAATGGAATATTCTGCAGCAAAAAAGGAACAAGCTCCTGATACACACAGTAACATTGATCAATCTTGAAGGTATTACTCTGAGTGAAAGAAGCCAGTCTCAAAGGCTACATAGTGACTTCTACTTCTAGGAAAACAGAGTGGGGTAGATGTATTTTCTCCTACTTCTCCAGAGAATTAGGTTGGAAATTATAAAACAAACATAAGAAGACTCTGAGAGTTGAGAGAAGAAGGCAGATCAGCTATGGACCTTGAGACTTGAAGAACAAGTTGTTAAACATCCTAGGATTTTTTTTTTTTTTTTGCCTCATACATTCAAGAATAAATGTTGAAGAAGCTGGCAACCTGGAAATGCCAGTGGGTGAAGGCCCAAAAAATCCTAACAAAAGCCTACCCTCTCTAGCCAAATGGTCAGGTAGAGGGCAACCTCACTACCCAATGGTGTAGAGGTCATCCACCCCTATGGTGTCTCTGGTGGCCATGTGGGGAATAGTAATGAAGCAGCCTTATCCCTTCCAGCCAAGAAGATATCACAGAATGGAGGCACAGTGGGGAGCTAGAACCCTTACCTTTGCCCTACAATAATGAAGAACATACCACCTCAGGTGTCAGTCAAGGCCAAGTGAGGGACCTGGTTTTCTGCTTCTACCTAATCAGAATGAGGTAGCTCCCCTTCTCCCTTCCCCACCCCTTTCCATCCTGGAGCAGTGTCAGAGAAAGCCAGCTAAAACAGGAGGCTTAAATAAGATCATGAATTTCATAACTTAATACCCTAAATGTCCAGGTTTCAACAGAAAATTACTCATTATACCAAGAACCATGAAGATCTCAAACTGAATGACAAAAGACAAGCACTAGATGCCAACACTAAGATGACAGAAATTTTGAATTATCTAAAAAAGATTTTATTTTTTTGAATTAGCTAAAAAATATTTTATAATAAACTATTTGTAAAAATATAAAAGTAACTACTATATAATAAAAAATATTTTAAACTAGCTATCATGAAAAAACAATTATGAACACGCATAAAAACAAATGAAAATATAGAGTCTCAGAAAAAAAATAGAAAGTCTCAATGAGGAAACCGAAGGTATAGAGATGAACCAAATGGATATTTTAGAACTTAAAAATACAATAACTAAAACTAAATGTTCAATGAATGAACTCAGTGAGAAGATAGAAGGGAAAGAGGAAAAAAATCAGCGAGCTTGAAAATAAAACAGAAATTACCCAAACTAGCATCAGTCTAAACAACAGAGGGACAATACACTGAAAGAAAATGAACAGGACCTCAGGACTAGTGGGACCATAACAAAGGATGTAATTTGTGTCATTGGATTCCCAGAAGAAGAAGAGAAAAAGGGCAAGGGTGAAAAAGTACTAAAGGAAATTATGGCTAAAAGTTTTCCAAATTTGGCAAAATATTCAAACCTACAGATTCACGAGTTCCAAGCAGGAACTGAGTGAGTTCCAAGCAGGATAAAATTTTAAAAGTCCATGACAATACATATCTTATTTTAGAAAATTAAGACAAAGAAAAAATCTAAAAACAGAGATAGAAACAATACCTATGGGGGAAAATAATTCACTTGACATTGGATTTCTCATGAGAAACCATGAAGGTCAGAAGGAAGTGACACATTTTTATATGCTGAAAAAATGTCAACCCAGAATCCTATATCTAAGAAAATACTCTTCAGTAATGAAGGGAAAATAAAGACATTCTTATATGAAGTAAAACAAAGGAAAATGTGTAACCAGCAAAGCAACCCTAAAAGAATGGCTAAAGGAAGTTCTTTAAAGAAGAAAATTATTTTAAAAAACAAAAGGAATCTTGGAACATCAGGAAGAATAAAAAACATGGTAAGCAAAATTATGGGCAAAGAACACTCTTAAGTCTTCAAAATTAAGTTTGATAATTGAAGCAAAAATTATAATACTTCTATTGTGGTTCTAAGGATGTAGAGGGAATATTTAAGAAAAGTATAATATGAAGGGAGGAGGGTAAGTAGACATAAAGGGAGGTAAGATTACTATCCTTTACTTGAACTGTTAAAGTGATGGCACCCATAATACCAAAAGCAATCACACACACACACACACACACACACACACACACACACACACACACACCTATATAAGAGACACTCAAAAACAGTAGAGGTAAATAAAGGTGGAATTCTAAAAAATGCTTAAGTAATGTACAGGAATACAGAAAAAAGAAAATAGAGAAATGAAAAGCAGAATGAACAGAAGACAAAAAATAAAATGAAAGACTTCGTTCTTTACATTTCAGTAATTACAGGGACACCTGGGAGGCTCAGTCATTTAAGCATCCAACTCTTGATTTTGGCTCAGGTCATGATCTCATGGTTGTGAGATCAAGCCCAGTGTGGAGCCTGCTTGAGATTCTCTGTCACCCTCTCCCTCTGTCCCTCTCCCCTTGCTTGCATGTTCTCTTGCACTCTCTCTCTCACAAAAACAAAACAAAAACAAAAACAAAAACAATTACATTAAATAGCTATATGCAAAAGAATGAAACTGGACTACTTTCTTACATGAAAATAAACTCAAAATAGATTAAAGCCCTGTACGTGAGACCTGAAACCATAAAATGCCTAAAGGAGAGCATAGGCAGTAGTCTCTTGAAAATCGCTCTTAGCAACATATTTATGGATATGTTTCCTCAGGCAAGAGAAACAAAAATAAACTATTGGGATTACACCAAAATAAAAAGCTTTTGCTCAGCAAAGGAAATCATCAACCAAACAAAAAGCAACCCAGTAAATGCTATTCCTATTTTTGCAAATGGTATATCTAATAAGGAATTAATATATAAAATATATAAAGACCTTACACAACTCTTCACTAACCCCCTCTCCCCCAATAATCCAGTTAAACATGGGCAGAGGATCTGAATAGATGTTTTTCCAAAGAAGACATTCAGATGGCCAATAGACACATGAAAAGATGTTCAACATCACTAATCATCAGGGAAATGCAAATCAAAACCACAATTAGATATCACCTCACACCAGTCAGACTGGCTAATATCAAAAGATAAGAAATCACAAGTGTCAGCAAGGATATGGAGGAAAAGTAATCCTCATGCACTATTAGTGAGAATATGAATTGGTGCAACTGTTGTGGAAAGCAATATGGAGGTTCTTCAAAAAAATTAAAGGTAGAAATGCTATATGATCTGGTAAAATTCCACTGTTGAGTATTGACCCAAAGAAAACAAATAATTCAAAAAGATATATGCACCCCTATGTTTATTGAAGCATTGTTTACAATAGCCAAGATACAGAAACAACCAAAGGGTCCATTGACAGATGAATGGATAAAGAAGCGATGTGATACACACACACACGCACACGCACACGCACACAGAGGAATATTACTCAGCCATTAAAAAGAATGAGATCTTGCCATTTGCAACAATATAGATGGACCTAGAGGGTACTATGCTAAGTGAAATAAGTCAGACAGGGAAAGACAAATACCAATGCTTTCACTCATGTGGGGAATCTAAAAAGCAAAACAAACAAAGGCTCCCAAAGCCCAGATTCTTAAAAACAGAGAACAAACTGGTAGTTGCTGGAGTGGGGGATGGGTAAAATAGAGAGATTATTAAGAGCTATCAACTTCTAGTTATAAGACAAATAAGTCATGGAGAGGAAAAGTACAGCACAGAGAATATAGTCAATAATGTTGTAATATTGTTGTATGGTGACAGATGGTGACTACACTTACTGTGGTGAGCACTGAGTAATGTATAGAATTGTTACATCAATATGTTATATGCCTGAAACTAACATAATATTGTATGTTAATTATACTTCAATTTTTAAAATAGGCAAACTAATTATGTTAAATGTATATGGATGAATACATCAATTAAAAGACATATTGACAGAGTAAACGAAAGAGCCAATTATGTGCTATCTATAAGAAACTCACTTCTGGGGTGCCTGGCTCAGTTGATTAAGCCCCTGACTTTGGCTCAGGTCATGATCTCATGGTTCATGAGTTCAAGTCCCACATTGGGCTCTCTGCTGTCAGTACAGAGCTTGCTCTGGATCCTCTGTCCCCCCTCTCTCTGCCTTTCCTACTCACCCCTATCTCTCAAAAATAAATAAAAATATTTTTTAAAAAAACTTCAAGTATAACAATATAGGAAGACTGAAAACAAAATGATGAGAAAATATTTATCATACAAATATGAATACAAAGAAAGCACAGAGAGGTATACTGCACAATGATAAGAGGGTTGATTTACTAAGAAGACAAAGAAACCCTAAATGTCTATGCACCAAACAACCTGGCTATAAAGTATGTGAAGCAAGAATTGAAGAAAGAAGAAAATGAACAAATCCACAATTAGAGTTGAAGATTTCAATACCCTTCTATCAACAATTGTTAGAACAACTAGATGTAGAACCAGCAAGGATATAAAAACTCAACAACACCATCAAAAAAAACAGAATCTAATCAGAATTTATAACACTCCACCCAACAACATCAGCATACATGTTCTTTTCAAGCATCCGTGAAACATATACCAAGATAGATTATATCCTGGGCCACAAAACAAATTTCAACAAATTTAAAAGAATTGAAATCATACAGAGTGTGTTCTGTAACCACAATGAATTCAGACTAGTTATCAATAACAAAAAGATAACAGGAAAATGCCTGAATACCTGGAAACTGAACTATATAATCCATAAGTCAGAGAGGAAGTCTCAAGGGAAATTAAAAAGGGACAACAAAAGGATAATAATGGGGCAACTGGGTGGCTTAGTGGGTTAAGCGTCTACTCTTGGTTTCGGCTCAGGTCATGTTCTCATAGTTGGTGAGTTCAAGCCCCGCATTGGGCTGTATGTTGACAGCATGGAACCTGCTTGGGATTCTCTACCTCTCTCTATCTCAAAACAAATAAATAAACTTTAAAGAAAGAATAATAATGGAATTCTGTAAGTCTACACATATAAATTTGACAAGTTAAACAGAACGGATCAATTCATCAAAACACATGAACTACCACAAATCACCCAATATGAGATAATTTGAATAGCTTCATAATTATTAATTAAATGGGTAGTGAAAACAATCCCAACAAAGAACTATCCTTGGCCAGATGGTATTTTTGGAGAACTTTACCAAATATTTAAAGAAGAATTAATGCTAATTCTAGAAAATCTTTTCCAGAAAAATAGAGTTAAGAAGGGATATATGTATTAATCAATATAGAAAAAACATTCAACACTCCTGTATCCCTTGGGTAAATTCCTAGCAGTGCTATTGCTTGGTCAAAGGGGAGTTCTATTGTTACTTTTTTGAGGAATCTCCATACTGTTTTCCAGAGTAGCTGCACCAGTTTACATTCCCACCCACAGTATAGGAGGGTGCCCATTTCTTCACATCCTCGCCAGCATCTAGAGTCTTCTGATTTGCTCATTTTAGCCATTCTGACCGGTGTGAGGTGGTATCTCAGTGTGGTCTTGATTTGTACTTCCCTGATGATGAGGGACGCTGAGCATCATTTCATGTGTCTGTTGGCCATCTGGATGTCCTCTTTGGAGAAGTGTCTGTTCATATCTTCTGTCCATTTCTTCACTGGATTATTTGTTTTTTGGGTGTGGAGTTTGGTGATTTCCTTATAGATTTTGGATACTAGCCCTTTATCTGATATGTCATTTGCAACTATCTTTTCCCATTCCAGCAGTTGCCTATTAGTTTTATGGATTGTTTCCTTTGCCATGCAGAAGATTTTTATCTTGATGAGGTCCCAATAGTTCATTTTTGCTCTTGATTCCCTTGCCTTTGGGGATGTTTCAAGTAAGAAATTGCTACAGTGGAGGTCAAGGAGGTTTTTTCCTGCTTTCTATTCTAGAGTTTTGATGGTTTCCTGTCTCACATTCAGGTCCTTTATCCATTTTGAGTTTATTTTTGTGTATGGTGTGAGAAAGTGATCTAGTTTCTTTCTTCTGCATGTCGCTGTCCAGTTCTCCCAGCACCATCTGTTAAAGAGGCTGTCTTTTTTCCATTGGATGCTCTTTCCTGCTTTGTCAAAGATTAGTTGGCCATAAAATTGTGGGTCCAATTCTGAGTTCTCTGTTCTGTTCCACACATTGGTCTATGTGTTTATTTTTGTGCCAAATACTATATTGTCTTGATGATGACAGCTTTGTAGTAGAGGCCAAAGTCTGGGATTGTGATACCTCCCATTTTGGTTTTCTTCTTCAGTATTACTTTGGCCATTTGGGGTCTTCTGTGGTTCCATACAAATTTTAGGATAGTTTGTTTGAGTTTTGAGAAGAATGCTGGTGCAATTTTGATTGGGATTGCATTGAATGTGTAGATTGCTTTGGGTAGTAATGACATTTTAACAATATTTATTCTTCTGATCCATGAGCATGCAATGTTTTCCATTTCTTTGTGTCTTCTAGGAGTGGGGGAGAGGGGAAGGGGGGTGATGGGCATGGAGGAGGGCATTTGTGGGGATGAGCACTGGGTGTTATATGGAAAGCAACTTGACAATAAACTATTAAAAAAATAAATAAATAAAGCAAGATCTGAAAATGAAAAAAAAGAAAAAAGAAAAAACATTCAACAAAGTTCACTACCTTGTCACGATAACTTGGAAAACAGGAATAGAGGGGAAATTCTTCAACTTGACAAAGAGCATCTATTAAAAAGCTTATAGTTAAGGTTATACTTAATTATGAAAGACTGAATGCTTTCTCCCTAATATCAGGAATAAGACCAGGCTGTCTCTTCTCACTGCTCTTTTTCAATATGGTGCTGGGGTTCCAGCCAGTGCAATAAGGCAGGAAAAGGAAATAAAAGTCCTATAGACTAGAAAGGAATAAATAAAGCTGTCCTTATTTGCAGGTGACATGTTTTTTTACTCAAAAATTCCAAGTGATCTACCGAAATCCCTCCTTGAACTAAGTAAGTTCAGCAATGTCACAAAATATAAAATAAACATACAAAAATCGATTGTATATGTATAAACTAGCAACAAACACTTGAACACTGAAATTAGAAGTGCAATACCATTCATAATTGCTGTAGAAAAATACATAGGTGTAAATTTAACGGAGGACTTGTATTCAGAAAACATGATGTTGACAAAAGAAAGCAAAAGAGATCTACATAAATGGAGAGACATACCATACTCATAAACTGGAAAACTCAAAATAGTAAAGATTTCAATTTTCCCTAAACTGATATATAATGTATATATTTTTATAAATATATACAATTTACATATATATAATGCCTATCAAAATATCTATAAAATTTTTTGTACATATAGACAGGATTATTTTAAAATCTACATAGAAAGGCAAAAAAAACTAGATTAGCTAAAACAGTTTTGAAAAAGGATAAAGCGGGAGGAATCCATTTGTCCAAATTCAAGGTGTATCATATACTTAATGCTTATTAAGACTGTGTGGTATTAATAGAGAAATATACACATATATCAATAGAGAATAGAGAACCTGGAAATAGACCCACAGAAGTATGTCCAACTGACTTTTGGGTAATAGCTTTATTGGGATACAGTTAATATACTAAATAATTTGCTTACTTAAAATGTAAAATTGAGGGGCGCCTGGGTAGTTCAGTCGGTTAAATGTCTGACTTTGGCTCAGGTCATGATCTCACAGTTCGTGGGTTCGAGCCCCACATCGGGCTCTGTGCTGACAGCTCAGAGCCTGGAGCCTGCTTCAGATTCTGTATCCCCCTCTCTCACTGACCCTCCCCTGCTCACACTGTCTCTCTCTCTCTCAGAAATAAATTTTAAAAAACCACTAAAACTTTTTTAAAAATGTAAAATTGAATGGTTTTTAATACATTCTCAGAGTTGTGCTATCATCACCACCATCAATTTTATTTTTTATTTTTTTAAAGTTTATTTATTTTGAGAGAGAGAGAGAGCAAGAGCACAAGTTGGCAGTGAGGGAACAGAAAGAAAGGGAGAATAAGGGAGAATCCCAAGCAGGTTCTACACCATCAGCAGAGAGGCCAATGCAGGGTTCGAACTCCCAAACCATGAGATCATGACCTGAGTTGCAGTTAAGAGTCAGATGCTCAACAGACTGAGCCACCCAGATGCCCCACCACAATCAATTTTATCCCACTCTTATCATTTCAAAAAAAACCCTATATCCTTTACCAGTCACATTCATTTTGCCCCAACTCCCCTCCCTGCCCCCATCAGCCCTACGCCTACCACTAATCTATTTTCTGTCTCAATAAATTTGCCTATTTTGAACATTTCATGCCCACCATGCCCATTGACAAGGTACGAGAACAATTTAATGGTTCGCCTTTTAAAAAATATGTTTATTTATTTGAGAGAGAGAGAGCATGCACACATGCTCATAAGCAGAGGAGTGGCAGAGAGAGAGAGGGAGACAGAGAATCTGAAGCAGGCTCTGCACTGGTAGCACAGATCCTGACACGGGGCTTGAACTCACGAAGGCTGAGATCATGACCTGAGCAGAAGTCAGTCTCTTAACCAACTGAGCCACCCAGGCACCCCTAATGGTTCCCTGCCTTTTTAAAAAACAAATAATGCTGGCAAAACTTGCCATCAGTAGGCAAAAAATATAAAAAATGAGCCTCAATGTAACTCTCACACCTTATGAGAAAATTAACTCAAAATGGTTCATGTACTTAAATGTAAAACATAAAATTATAAAACTTTGACACACAGAAAATAGAAAATCTTTAAGACCTAAGACTAGGCAAAGAGTTCTTAGACTCTACACCAAATTCATCACCCATGGAAGGAAAACGTGATAAATAGAACTTAATAGCAATTCAGAATCTTTGCTTTGCTCCTGTTAAGAAGATAAAAAGACAAGTTATAGAATGGAGGGGGTAATATTTGTTAGCTAGATATCCAACCAAGAGCTAGTATCTAGAATGGATAAAGAACTCTCAAAAATCAACAGTAAAAAAAAATAAATAATGTGATCTAATCAGACCGTAGGCAGAAGACACCAATAGACATGATACTGGAGAAGACAGACAGATGGCAAACAAAACAAAACAAAACAAAAACAAAAACAAAACAAAAACAAAAAAACACTTGAAGGATTGTTCAACATCAATAACTATTAGGGAAATGCAATTACAGCTATGAGGTATCCCCACGCAGCTATCAGAATGGCTTCTAAAATAGAAAATCATGGCAGCACCAAATGCTGGCAACAATGTGGAGGAACTGGGTCATTCATATATTATACACCTGGCATTTATCCTAGAGAAATAAAAGCAAGTTTTCACACAAAAGCCTGTACACCCAGGGCCTGGGTCTCTCTCCCTCTTTTTCTGCCCCTTCCCTGCTCACACTTGCTCTTTCTCTCTCAAAATAAATAAATAAGCTTAAAAGAAAAAACCCTGTACACTCATGTTTCTACAAATACCCATGTATTTGTAATAGACAAAACCCAGAAACAATCTAGCTGTCCTTCAAAGGGTGAATGGTATGCACACTGTGGTACATCCAAATCATAGAATAGCACTCCACAGTAAAAAGGAAGCATCTATCAAAACCGAGAAACAGCTTAGATGCAGCTCCAGAGAATTCCGCTGAGAAAAAGTCAGCTCCGAAAGGTTACATACTGTATGAGTTCTTTACTGTAACGTTCTTGAAATGACAAACTTTGGAATGGAGACCAGATTAGTGGGTGTCACAGGTGGGGTAGGATGGGAGAGAATTGGGTGCAGCCATAAAAGACAATAAGGGTGCCTGTTGTGGGGGTTGAAAATGTGTATACCTTGACTCTGTCACGTCAATATTCTGCCTGTCGTATTATACTATAGTTTTGCAAGCTAGTACCATTAATGGATTAGTGGAAAAGAGGTACACTGAATCTCTATATTATTCTTTTTTTAATTTTTAAGAGTATTTACTCATTTTTGAAAGACAGAGAGAACAGAGTATGAGCAGGGGAGGGGCAGAGAGAGAGGTAGACAGAATCCCAGGAGGGCTGTCAGCACAGAGCCCAACATGTGCCTTGAACTCTCTGACCACAAGATCATGAGCCAAAGTCAGACACTCAACTGACTGAGCCACCCAGGCGCCCCCTTTTTTTAAAATTTTTAAATGTTTCTCTATATTATTCTTTACCACTGCGTGAATCCATATTTATCTCAAAACTAAACGTTTAATGTAAAACAAGCTCACATACCGTCTCATTCCATTTGTAGGGCGTTCTTGAAAAGACCAAGCTATGGAGATGGAGAACAGCTCGGTGTTGCCAGGGGTTAGGAGGAGGTGAGGGGGTGACCATGAACGCACAGTACCAGGGAGACTTTTCAGATGATGGAACCGTGCAGTACACTGCTTGTGGTGGTGGTGACACCAGCCTATGTATGCGTTAAAGTGCAAAGACCTATACGCCAAAAGGAAAGGCCACTTTAAATGTAGAATCCAAACACAGAATAAAGAAAAAAATTATTAGTAACACATGCAGCCCATTTGATTTTTACAGTGTTTGGGTGAGTTTGGTTGGATAATAACAGCATTTTAGATTCGCTCTCATCTTTATCGGTTTGGAGGAAGTTCAATGTAGTGGGAGGAACATAAAATGCGGAGTCAGATGGTCTGGTATTGTATCTTGGCTCCGGCGTTTATTGGGTGTGTGATCTTGCTGATTCTCATTATTTCATTTTTAAAGTGAGGCTTCTACCCACCTAGCAGGGTTATTTTGAGGCTTAAACAGAATGAGAGGGCCCAGACTATTGTAGGAGGCCTAGAAATCTGTAAGGACACCATGCCTTTTTTGTAGAAAATATTTATTTATTTACTTTTAATGTTTTATTTATTTTTGAGAGAGAGAGAGAGACAGGATGAGCAGGGGAAGGTCAGAGAGAGAGGGAGACACAGAACCTGAAGGCAGGCTCCAGGCTCTGAGCTTTCAGCACAGAGCCTGATGCGGGGCTCGAACCCATGGACCGTGAGATCATGACCTGAGCCAAAGTTGGATGCTTAACCAACTGAGCCACCCAGGTCCCCCTTTTTTTGTAGAAAATAAATCGTAGGCTTTGAACATAGTTGTGTAAGTACTCTACAATGTGTGTAAACACTATTGTCAATAAAATAAAAATATATAATTTCAAATTGGCTTTATGCTTTTAGATATTTAAGGTATAAAGGACTTTTATACTTGAAAGTGAATATACCTGAAGTCCTTCATACTTGAAAATACTAGAAATAAGTGAGTCAGTGTCTGTTATATGACGTAGCTGCTCAGTGCTCCACAGCCATTAGGTAGGAGGAGGAGCTGTGGAAGTGGAAGTAGTATAGTAAAAGTAGAAGTAGTGATTTACTAGAAGTAGAGTTAGTTGTAGAAAAAGAAGAAGATGACGAAGAAATAGTAGTAGTAGTAATAATGGTAGTAATAATAGCAGCAATAGTAACCATAATAGTAATAGCGGTAGTAGTAGTGGTGGTGGTAGTAACAACCAGCAGTAATAACCATAGGAGCAATAGTAGCCATAGTGTTACTAACGGTAGTTGTAATGATAGTAACAGTGGCGGTAGTAATCGTGATAATCGTCGTCATTGGAGTACTGTCTCACATGCACTGTTTTAAACCAAATTTTTAAAATATTTATTTATCTTTGAGAGACAGAGAGAGACAGAGAATGAGTGGGGGAGGAGCAGAGAGAGAGGAAGACATGGAATCCCAAGCAGGCTCCAGGCTCTGAGCTGTCAGCGCAGACGCGGGGCTCGAACTCAGGAACCGTGAGACCATGACCAAAGCCGGAGCAGACGCTTAAACGACTGAGCTCCCCAGGCGCCCCTCCCATGCGCTGTCTTATTTGGGCCTCCCAGCACGTGAGGGGCAGGGGCAGAGCTCATAAGCCCCATCCTACAGTGAGAGCTCGAACAGGGGGTGGGTGGTGGGGGGAGATCCTTTTCCAAGATCTTGCAGTTTGACGTTGCCAGAGCCCGGGTCTCCCAGCTCGGCAGGGAGAAGCCAGGGAAGGTGGCTGCCGTAGCCCGCTCGGGCTGCTACCACAGAACACCGCGGACGGGGGTGGCCTAGACCACAGGTGTCCCTCTCTCTGAGTTCTGGAAGCTGGATGCCTGAGGTTCAGGTGTCCACTGATTTGGGGCCTGGAGAAGTGTTTTCCCGACTTGCAGACGGTCACCTTCTTGCTGCAACCTCGGCTGGTGGACAGAGTGCACTCTGGTCTCTTCTTACGACGGCACTGACCCCATCGTGGAAACGCCACCTCCTGACCTATTTCTAAACCTAATCACCTCCCGAAGGCCCTACCTCCAAAGCCACGCCGTTGGGAGTTAGGGCCTCAGGGTGAGAATCTGGTGGCGGTGGCAGGGTGGGGGTGGGGACACAGGCATTCAGTGCACAGCAGTGGCCCTACGTAGTGTCTGAGGGATGTGTTCTACAGGCGGGGAGGCTGGTCCTTGACCTGGCACTGCCGCCCCCGCGGTCCCACCATGCAGTTAAACAGAGCAAGGGGCCTCCGGGGCGCCCCCTGCCGGCTGCCTCGGCCGGGGCAAGTATGCCCATTTGCTTTGGAAACCAGCCAGGCAGGAGAGAGAGGGTCGACTTAGTGGCGGCTGAGTCTGTCTTCGGGAAGAAGCCTTCCCCCCCACCCCACCCCCAGGCTTCCCTGGGAGGTGGTTCGGGTCCTGTGCCGCCGGCCAGACCCCTGGGGCGGCCTAGCGCACCTACCGGAAAGGCCACGGCTCGCGGCGCAGGAGGCCTGCATCTGAGTCAAGGTTCCACCACTGATGCCAACGCGGGACTGGGCTCGCTCTCGCCCGTCCAGCCCCTCTCTTCCGAGATTTACCCCTGCCCCACCGCCCTCCCCACCCCCCAAGATTATAGTACCTAGAGCCGTGCAGGGGCAAGTCCACCGACGGGGTCGGCCACCCGCTCTGTGCGCAGAGATACCAAAGAGAAGGCGCAGCCTGGGCCAAGAGAGGGTGGCAGAGGGAATGCCGTGTCATCTGATCCATAGCTGATTAATCCTTTGGAAATGTGCTCCTGGGCCATGTCCGTGAAGGACGTCACCGAGGTGGGGGAAGAATGCGGCCTGTTGTCCGTGCCCGGGACACAAAGGCCCATCTGTGCGCACGTGGGCGCCGGGCCCCAGGCCGCATCAGCTGCTCTGGCTGTTTCCTCCTCCGCCATCACAATACGACCACAGAGTTGCAGACTGCCCTTCCACCCCCGCCCCGGGAGAGCCGGGCAAGCGGGACTTCTGCCCACTGGGTGCCTGCGGAGGAACACAGCCAGCCAGGCCGCCTCGCGGCCCACTTGGCTCCCGGCGAGTCTAGAGTTTCAATAGCCTGCGTCTCCCCGCCCTCACTTACTGCCCTCTCTCGGCTCGCCTTTCTCTCGCCCTCCCTGGCACATGCATGAGTGGCAGATCCAGGGTGATCTGGCCCCAGCCGGGCACCAGGGAGCCAAGCCTAGAAGCCTGAGAGATACCCCGCTGGGTGGCGGACAGCCGTGTCGCAGGGTCACTCGAGAAACAACTTTGCTCGGGCGGCGGAGCAGCAGCTGCCCTGGCCCACCGCGCTGATCCCTAGGAAACCCGGCAAGGGACCTTCTCCCCGGAGGGCGGCCCTGCCGACAGCCAGCAGGCAACCGGCGTGGCATTAGCGGCGTCAGAAAGCCTGGATTACACGAGGGTGTAGACAGGGGGTGTAGACCGGGTTCTGAACCTCCACGAGAGTAGCTGTCCTCATTTACGTAAAATGAGGATCATAGGCCTGACGCCAGGTGATGCGGGGCACATTCCATGAGTATCAAGTGCGGGGTGGCCGCAGCCTTGAAACACACATACGTGCACACCATGCATCAGCCCCTCGAGGTCATTTTTGTGGTGTATTTATAATCAGGGACGACTTCTGTGCGCCAGGCGCCGTGCTAGACGCGGAGCGAGAATCAGCGAAGAGACAAAACCCCTGCGCTACAAGAATGCAACTTCTCGGAGAGACGGAGCGGAGGACGAAGCATCAGAAGGCGCAAGCGAGGGGAAGGTTTCAGTCTTTGGTGAGGAAAGGCCACATCGGGAAGGCGACACTTCTGGAGAGCCTTGTGGGAGGGGAGAAAGGGAGCCCGGCAGACCCCCGGTGGGGGAAGAGCATTCCCGGCAGAGGGAACATGTTGTTCAGCGAGGTCCCTGGGGTGGAGGGGTGCCTGGTGAATCTGCGGAGAGGGGAGGGTGGCTGTGCTGGGGAGGGTGGGAGAGGGTGGTAGCGATGGACAAGGCAAAAGGGGTCCAGGTCTGCAGGGTCTTTGTCTTGGCTTGCTGGGGCTGCCTAAACAAAGTGCCGGGAGCAGAGCGGCTCAAACGATGGAATGTTCTAGAGGCTAGAAGTTCACAATCAGGGTGACAGCGCTGCCATGCTCTTTCTGGAGACTCTAGGGAAGGAGGTTCGTGACTCCGCACTTCCTTGTCTTCCTGTCTCCTCAGGTCATTCTCTCTGTTTGTGTGTCTGTNATTAACCACCTGTATAAACACAAAGGAAGCCATTGGTGCTGCGGGGGCATTAGGACTTATGTGCGTCTTTTTTGAGGGAGGCAGTTTAACCCTTCACAGCCTGTGGGCCACTGATTGACAAGACCTCAGCTTTTGTGTCGTGATGTGGGAGCCATCAGAGGGACTGGGGCAGGACACTATGTGACTTATATTTTAAAAGGATGACCAGTCTCTCCAGAGGTGATTCGTGCTCCCGGATGCGCCCTTGTCCCTCCTGAGTGGTATTCCTGGATGCAGTGCTGGGGGGGAAGGGCTGGGCTGCTCTCTGTGGGGTCCGGGGGTGGGGGCAGCAGAGCCGTCAGCCTGCCTTTCCCTGGCTCCCTTGCCATTCGTCATGCCACTGCCCCTCCAGGGCTGGAAACCAGAAGTGGGTTGCAGTGTGGTGGGGGAAATTTCTGAACCGTTCACCAGGTGTGATTTCTCCCTTCGAGCAGAGCACAGTCCCCAAGACCAAACCCTGCCGTAGAGTCCCACGGGCCCACCCCAGCTCCTGGCCTCGCTCGCTTGGACCTGCACCTCCTCCTCACCTCACCTGCAGTCCCCTCTCCTCCAGGAAGCCCACTCTCTGGGAGGCAGCCATCTCCCACCCCCCGGTGCTGCATTTCCCCAAAGCCTGTGAGCCTGGGGGTGTGGACACAGGTCTTTTGTGAGGTCTTCCCACAGCCGAGGGTGACCGGCACTGGAGTGGTAAGCCTGTCACCTACAAAAGGAACGGTGTCCTAATGTTGCTTTCACGGATGCTGAGAAAGCCTCTGTCGTGGGTATCGTCATGTGGAGCGACTGAGGGGGGGCCCACGGAGACCGCGGGGGTGGGGGTCTCCACTGCTACTGCTTTCGCTTGTGCGGGTTGTTTGAGTCGCCTTTCTCCCCACTGCTCCTTTCGAACTATGCCACGTTGGCCTGCGAATGAGTTCTTGCTCGTTCTTCTGAGGGGCCTTCTGCAGGTACGCTGGTCTTTCTCCCTCGGGCCATGACAGGTCCTAGTCAGACCAACAGCCTGAGGTTGAAGCTGACACACAGAGGGGGCGGGGATGGGGAGTGGAGCCCATACCTGGGTGAGGAGGCCTTCGGTGCCCACCTGTCCCCAGGGCCCCCGTTTCCCGGCAGGTGGAGGGCGAGGAAGGGGTAGGATGGGCCACAGCTCCAGCTTTATCTTCCCAGCCCTCCTTCTGTGGGTTTGGGAAACGCGTGTCTTTTTCTGAGGGCCCGAAGTTGACGTGAGCCCGCTCATCCTTCTGGGGGCATCCCGGAAATACAGGACACCCCTCCTACAGGCCCCCCAGGGCTCTGTCACCTCAGCTCTCCTACACCTAGTTGACCATGATGGCAAGCTGATGGCAAGATGGGATTACATCGCAAGCATTGTACTGGGGGAGATACCTATGTGGACTGACATAGGCAGTGAGTCAGATAAGGCAGACAGTGAAGGAGAGGGACAAGGGAGCATCCTAGACAGGCGTATAGTCTAAGGAAGGTTCAGCAAGGCCATCGGGGGTCCCCGGTCCAGTCAGTGGTCAGAGAAGTATGGGCTTCCCAGGACTGGGTCTGCCTTAGTATTCCAGCTGGGCTCAGTCACTGCCTGGGAGCAGCCGTGACAAGGGTGGCTTGGTAGGAACACAGCCGGGGATTTGACGCAGTGGCCAGGGCCCTTGGTTCATGATGCTGCCATCCTTGGAGGTGTGCAAGCTACATTCATAGGGCCAGCCACAGACGTGGCCTCTTTGAATCACCTGTGGCCCCGACTCTTTGGACATGGCTGTGTTCCCACCCCAGGAGCTCCATGCCAGGTCAGTGTGAGTGTTAAACTCGGGTTTTAGGGTCACCCGTCTATTGCGAGTTCTCACGGAGACCAAACGCACAACCACAGAGTGTGGGTGACTGTCAAAGTACAGGCCATTGACCACCTGCAGCAGAATCATTAGGAAGGTCTGTTTCAAGTCCAAGACTCCAACTCAGACCTCCCAAATGCCATCTCGGAGGGATGGCCTAGGAATCAGCATTTAGCCCACCAACACACCTCAACACTGACACACACACACACACACACACACACGACGCTGGGGCCCTCTAAATTTTGAATTTCAAATGAGCTTGGACTATTCTGCAGGGAATGAACCCACATATCAGAGTTTGTGTCTCAGTGTCTGGATTAGAAGTGGCGGGTGAGGACCACAGACCTCTACAGTGAGCTCCGGGGGACCTGTGCTTTCTGGTCCAGCTGAGCACAGGTGCTTCCATATCCCCTTTCCCCTAAAGAGTACACGAGGTGTAACATTTCTTGGGACCCACCACTTAGGCATCTCAGTTTCTTGCTTCCTGTCTCAGCACAGCATATAACACCACATCTTTCCAGTCCTGGAATAGTGCTTCCTTAGAAGGATGTAGGGACTCTGAATCTCCCAACGGGTTTCCCTTCCGAATTACCCCATAGGAAGGGGTGCTTGGGGACCCTCCCCCTTAACACTCTTACACACACCCATTGCCAGTTTCCATGGGCCGGGCTCCCATGAACCTTCCTCACCCGTCATCTGTCCTTCCTCTATTCCATTAGCACCAGATACTCAGAGATTTCTTGTCTTATCTGGGCTTATCTGCAGCATTCCTGGAGGGTCAATGTCCATCCAGCAGCCCCATTCCTTCCAGTCCTGAGCAACTGGGAACACTCACGCCTTTGTTGGTTTTCTTATCTCTGCCTTCCTCCACCTTAGGGGCCCTTGTCTGCCTTTGGATTCTTTCCAGCTCACTTGTGTGGCCCTGCCCTGTTCTTGGCCAAGCCCAGATCACTCATTCTCTGGATGGACATTTGTAGAAGTGCCAACTCTAAAAATCAATTTAACTATTATAAAAACCATACTTCTTCCCAGTACTAGTAATGGTACTGAAAGTCTGGTTTCCTTGTGGCGGCTCATGGGGTATTATTATAATTCTTTAGGAACGTCATTTGGCAATACCTATGAAGTATGAAGAGATCTAAGCATGGGAGATTCAAGAGAGCTTTGATTTGGGAGTTTCATGTTTGCAGATCTAGCTAAAGAAAATAAACCTGAATAGGAAAACATTTCATATAAATGAAAATGTATGTTAGGGCACCTGGGTGTCTCAGTCAGTTAAGCATCAGCTCTTGATTTCGGCTCAGGTCATGGTCTCATGGTTCATGAGATCGAGTCCCATGTAGGACTCCACGCTGACAGCGTGGAGCCTGCTTGGGATTCTGTCTCTCCCTCTCTCTCTCTGCCCCTCCCCTGCTCATGCTCGCTCTCTCTCTCTCTCTCTCTCTCTCTCCCAAGAGAAATAAATAAACATGAAAAAAAGTTTTTTAATGAAAATGTACTTTGGAGACACTTATAATATGGAAAAATTGGAATTAATAGCAAATGGCTAATATTCATTACGTGCTTATTATGTACTAGGCATAATTAAATTCTTTATTATGTAATCTAATCCTCACCATGCTACTATAAGATGGGAACAACTATTATCTGCAGCAGGAACAGCAATTATCCCCATATAACTTCTAGAATTTTCTCTGGGCACCTCGTAAGTGAGGGAGGCATGTGGTAGTTTGGACTGCTGGCCGGGTTGCTGCTCCACCTTGAGGTTCATTCCCTTCACTTTGAAACCAACCATTTCCTGCCCCTCCCCCTCTCCGGTAATTAGAATACAATAGGGTAAGTGCCATCGCACAGCCAATTGATGATGTGAATCACTACTGAGCACATTCCCCCCTCCCTCCTTATAACGTTGGGCTTATGAATCCGACAAGTCTTGAAATGAATTGGCTTAATATTTTTAGTTGAATAAATTGGGAGGAGCACCTCATTTTAGCTCTAGCTCCTCATTTAAACCTTCAAGGTCATCTGGACCCTGACTCTTTCGTTTAGTACAGGAACTCTCTTTCTCAAGTTTTCTTACTACAGAGATCCCACCACACCTGCTCTGGGTCTTCACTGCAGATGTTGGTTCACTTAGGGTCAAGCAGGGCAGTGTTGAGGCCCTCCCTAGGTCAGGCTGATCATATTAAAACTCATCCACTGACACCTTTAAAAAAAATAAATGAGTTAGGAACTCCTCATATGTGAAGTCACAAACGGAGTTTTTATCTGTTAGCTCTGAAGCATAATTTGACTACTGGGTTGGTTCTTTGGCAAGCCACTTCAGCATCCTCGCCTGGAGTAAGAGTGATCATTCCATCTCCACAATGACAGAGGAGAAACAGGTGACAGTGCCTCCCACCATACTTGCCACATGGATGGCCCTGAGGACACATTCATTCATTCATTCATTTAAGCCCACTCCTCCTCCTCCACATTCATTGCACATGCATCTCAAGGGATGTGAATGTAGTCCTGGGCGCTACCCACCCGTGGGGGACTCCCGGTGACTGTGGGGGACCGAGTGGGGTAGCAGAGCCCAGGTTTGATTTAGCACTTGATGGCTTTTCTATCAGGAGAAGCTAGCCCCCTTACACCTCATCCTGCTAGAGCTGACTGCTTTCCACCCCGGGCACAGGTGAGGCAGGGCGGGGGCGGGGAGGGAGGGCGGCGGCAGGAGATGAAGGAAGGCCCTTAGAAGGAAATACTACCCTGGGGAAGACCATGCCTTGGCCTGTACTGGGCCACAGTGAGGTTTCTGGCTTTGAGTTAGTCAATAACCTTCCCTGCCCTGCCCTGCCCTTCCCTGCCCTTCTCCTTGCCCTTCCCCTTCCCGCTTCCCATCCCCCTTTCCCTTCCCCTTCCATCCCCCTTTTCCTTCCCTCCTTTCTTTCTGAGTAGGGGTGAGAAAATAATCTTTACTGAGTACATGTATATAGAAGGTAAGGAACTGGAGCCCCTGGGTGTCTCAGTCATTAAGGGTCCAACTCTTGATTTCAGCTCAAGTTATTATCTCATTGTTTGTGAGATCAAGCCCCACATCGGGCTCTCCACTGACATCATGGAGCCTGATTGGTATTCTCTCTCTCCCTTTCTCTCTGCCCTTCCCTCCCCCCTCCCCAGATATATAAACATTAAAAAAAGAAGGTAAGGAGCATTTTCTAATCAAACTAACAGTGCCCTTTAGAAGCAATTACTGCCTACAGGGACTTAGAACATGCTAAAACCCTAATCTTTTCGGCAGTTACATTTCTCAAAAACAGATGTGTAGAGAAAGGTAGATGCTCTTGTATTCATGTAGGTAAATTCCTTTTCCATTGATGCCCCTCCTTCCCCTCCTCTTGCCACGGATTGGTCATACTCGTTCCGGGCACTGAGCTGCCCTCGAAGGGGTTGGAGGGACAAAGCAGAATCCCTGGATGCGATGTCCCAAGGGCATGCCAGAATCATCCATCTGTCAAAGACCGTTGGAGGGGGGCACTCTGCTTTTCCTTGGGGACCTATCAGTGAACAAGATTGAATGGGGCCCTGCACCCACAGAGCTTACCTTCTAGGAGAGAGAAGCCGACAATGAACACATGATAAAGAGGAGAATCTCAGAGAGTCAAAGGTGCCGCGAGGAGGAGAAAATGAGGCTGGGATGGATTACACGATGTACCCAAGGTCACGCATCATAAGTAGGGGCAAAGCCAGGACCCAGTACCATGCTTCTGTGCACCAAAGCCCACTTTCCTGCACCAGTCCCTGTAGACTCTTACAGCTTGTGCTTTCATCACAGATGAGGGTTAGACGTTACCTCTGCATTTCACTTTATATTCTTCCAAGCTATTTCCAGCACGTCAGCTCATTTCACCTTGGGACATGATTATTTCCAGCTTCTCCTCTGAGACCTGCCATGAATGCAAAGGAAAATGGCAGGAGCGGATCCTTTAGCGACAGAGCCAGTTAGCCTTCCTACGAATGTAGAACAGTTACATTCCAATAACGTGAAGGACCAAGAAAATCCTGGAGTTGGCCATGTCTAGAGCAAAACCTTATGGGCCAGAACTTAAATAGGAAAAGACCTTTCCTTTGTCCTGAAACTCTTACGCAGTCTCCTCAGGGTTGAAAGAATGTACCAGCGGGCAGCTCCTGGGTTCTTGGGTATGGTAGGAATGGCAGGGAGCAACCACAGCACTCTATTCTTTTGGAATCTCCAGGGAAAGACACCTTCCACTCAGTAGATCAGTACTTATTCCTTCAAGTGCTCAGTCTTTGCGACAAGACTAACACTTGACTATTTACAAAGTACACTGACATACTTGATCTTGTTTGATGCTCATGTGAACCTCATTGGGTAGGTCCCAATATTCTTCTTACTTACAAATGGAGAAACTGATGTCCCCGGAGGCTACTGACTCAGTGTGTTTCTGTGGGGTTTGCAGGTGAGCTGGGCCTTGAGATTTCTGACACCAAGTGTCCCCCTCGCTCCACCATGAAAGGACACTTGCTTTTGGGTTGGCTTTGAAGGAACTCTTCTAAAAATGTATTTACTTCTCTGATCTTTGAAGCAGAGGACCCTGTGGGTGAGGAGTGGTGTGTGGCATAACCTTTTCTTGATGAATAAAGATACCTTTGTGGACACATGTTTCTGTTCTGCCCAGAAATGTATCTGGTTTTTTGTTTGTTTTGTTTTTAGAGGGCAGAAGGGGCAGAAGGAAAGGAAGAGAGAGAAACCCAAGCAGGCTCCACACTCAGCACAAAGCCCTATGCAGCCCTATGATCTGAGCCGAAATGAAGAGTAGAACGCTTAACCGACTGAGCCCCCCAGGTCCCCTGAATGTACCTGATTTATTAAGGGGTTTTTTTTGGCTTTGCTTTTTGATATCACTGGGCCTACATACTGAAGTCCTTGTGTCCTATTTATATTTTGAAGCTAACAGCCAGAAGGCAAGCTTATTACAAATTGTTGCTGGCAATTCCAGTAGGATATAAGTGGCTACAAACCTTTGGAGGGGTAATTAGGCAATAAGTTTAAGAAGTTTTAAAAATGTTCTGGGGTGCCTGGGTGGCTCAGTCAGTTAAGCGTCCGACTTTGGCTCAGGTCATGATCTCACGGTTCATGGGTTCAAGCCCTGCATCGGGCTCTGTGCTGACAGCTCAGAGCCTGGAGCCTGCTTCAGATTCTGTGTCTCCCTCTCTCTCTGACCCTCCCCTGCTCATGTTGTCTCTTTCTCTCAAAAATAAATAAGACATTAAAAAGATTTTTAAAAAAAGAAGTCTAAAAATGTTCAATAGGGTGCCCAGGTGGCTCAGTCGGTTAAGCGTCTGACTTCAGCTCAGGTCATGATCTTGTAAGTTCGAGCCCTGTGTGTGGTTCTGTGCTGACAACTCAGAGCCTGGAGCCTGCTTCGGATTGTGTCTCCTCCCCACCCCCCCCACCCCCGCCCTTCCCCTACTTGTGCTCTCTCTCTCTCAAAAATAAAAACATTAAAAAAAAACTTTATATAAGATTATTTATCATGATATTGTTTATAAGTTTAAAAATTGAAAGCAGTCAGTAGAAGGAACGTTTGGGCATTGGTTAAGTAAAATATATTAAGTCCATGTGATAGAATATGATACAGCCATTAAAATTGGAAAAACATTAATGGCATTATGATGCATTCATATATTAAGCAGGTTGTAAAATGGCACGTGCATTGTGATGGCAATTTTGAAAAAAGGGACATAAGTGGAAAAATAACAGAACCTGTGCCACCATTCTTTTAGGAGTTACTTCTGGGGGTAGGTTATGAATGGTTTTTATTTCTTTCTGTATGATTTTGTTTTGTTTTGTTTTCGGCATTGAACATGTGCCACTCTGAGAAGAAAGTGCTCAACTACTAGTTGGGCATAAAGTACCGGCTATCTGTGAGACAACCCATGGAGGCTTTGAGTAAGGCTGGGCTCGCGGCTGTGGGTATCAGATGACCATGACCTCATGGAACAGGGAGAACGTCTCTGCGGATTTCTAAATTGGGGGCTGTGTTGTGAAGGCTTCAGGAAAGCTGTTATGGAAGATATTCCTGATAATACCCTTGGGTACGGACAGCATGTCCGTACGGGAGTCCCGAGGGCATGTGAGGACATGTGCACCCCCGGCCACCACACTTTACACACACATCCATACCCTCGTATAGCTGAGCATTCTTGGATTGGTGGGCTGGTATAATACAACCCCTAGGAAGCCCCAGCTTGGCTAGCAGGGCTCCTGGACTGCGTCCGCCAGATAGTGGAGGCTTCACTCTTCCAAGAATCTTGCCGAGTCAGGACAAGTCCCAGTCTCCCAGGTGACTGGGGGCGGTGCACACTCATGCTGCAGCCTCCTCAGCTTCTCATGAAGGGCTGGGGCAAGCTGACGGACCCCAGGCTTACTTCAACTTAAATAAGCCAAGAAGAGAACCACGACGACGCCTCACTGCCAATGGTAGTTGGTAATGTTGGCGTAGTTTTTAGTAACTCACGAAAATCTTCTAAGAAAATGAGATGCTTGTGTTCATTCATCCAGCAAGTACTCATTCATTCAACAGATACTTATTCATGCTGGTTTCTAGGAGACCAGAGGATGAATGAGAAACAACGGTTCCACTCCTTGGTGTCTACACACGAGCATTGCAAACATGTGTCCACACAAAAGCCTGTGCATGAGTGTTCATAGCATCATTATTCACAACACCCAAGAAATGCTAACCCAAATGTCCATCAACCGATCAATGGATACATAAAATGCGGCACATCTATAATGGAAAATTATTTGGCCATAAAAAAGGAATGGAGGGGCACCTAGCTGCCTCAGTCAGTAGATCCTGTGACTCTCAATGTGGGGTTGTAAATTCAAGCCCCATGTTGAGTGTAGAGATTACCTAAAAAAAAAAAAAAAAGAGTGGTGATAATTCTACAGCATGGAGGAATTTTGAAAACATTGTACTGAATGAAAGAAACCAGACCCAAAAGTTCTCTTGGCATGAATCCACTTACGTAAGATGCCCAGAATAGGCAAATCTCCATAGATTTCTGGACAGAAAGCAGATCAGGGGTTGCGTAGGGCTGTTGAGGTGATAGGAGGGGCTGAAGGATGATGGCTCAGGGAAGCAGGATTTCCTTTAGGGATGATAAAAGTGTTCACAACTGAATTATGGTGCAGGGATGAATGGATCCTACCTCTGAGACTCCAGCTCCAGGTTGTGGTGGGTAGAAATATCGCTTGGTTGGCTGGGCTCTGCCCTCATTGTTTGGCCCAGGGTGTGGCCCGACTCCAAATAGTCTCATTATAGTGACTGATAGACTACAACAAAGCCTTAATGTTTTGCAGACGGAGGCTGAACCATGAGGTTAGACCATGCCCAAGGCAATGATTCCTCTCATGGCTAGAAAGCCAAGCTACAATAGGCATCCGCTCTGCCTCTGCAGGGCCCTGGAAGTATGGAACTAGTGACAGAGACAGATGGTGGGACCTGATAAGATACCCCTTTGTTCCACTGTTACCCAGTGTCCCCAGTCCTACCAGACAACACTGGGCTGCCCATTGAAATTCAGCCCCAGTCTCCCTTTCTCCAGCGCTCTAATCCCAAGCAACTCACCCTTCCTCCCAAGGTCCCCGTGTTTTCTGGTCTTCGTCCATCAGTTTGCACTCTTTCCTCTGCCCCGACGCCCTTTCTCCTTCGTTCCATGTTAAAATCCCACTTCATCATCGACCATCTTCAAGATCTGGACCAAATGCACCCCCCTCCACCTATCGTGTGTTCCCATACCATCTGCATTCCTCTCACTGTCCAGCATCAGAACGCATCACCCTCTCCTCTGTGACCCCCACCCAACCTTGTTGTTCTTTGTGCCTGGGTGACAGTACTGCCCCCAGCTGCCCATTGTGGACATTTCTGGATAACGATCTCCTTGAGGACTGGGGTTTCACGTGATCCCAATTTTTATGCTCCCTGGTGCCCAATACAGTGCCTTGCACATAGCATGCTCTCAGGAAACGGCTGCTGAATTAGCGTATGGCATTTTCCTAGCCGGGTGGGCTGTGTTCTGCTGAAACTCAGCTCACAGGAATTCACCATTAACCAGGCTGTAACTCTGGAAGCTGATTTCACAGATGGAGACTGTTTACAGAACTTTCAGCTCCCTCCATCCGTTTGTTCACGGACGGCTACATTCACTGGTCACTTCTGGGACTCTGTATCTCTCTGTACCTTCCCCTCAGATCAGCCAGTACATCGTTAAATGCCAGCAGCTTCCGCAGAGCACCCTGGGAATGGGGTTTGCACACGACCGAAGCTGCTCTAAGGACTGGAGAGGGAGTTGCTAAAGCTGAGAGATTTTTAGTTCATTATGTTCTGTTCAGTTAAGCCATCAGTGATATTTCTTCTTTAGACCCTCATGCTTTTCTGCCAGACCCAAAAATACCCCAACCATGTGCCTCCGTGTTGGTGAATTACAGAGAGCAACACGATGAATCTTTTAGTAGAAAACCAGTGTTTTCTTCCGTGTGATTTTTTTCAAGGTCTGTTGTCCTTTTGCACAGAATTTTATTGTGTGTTGGTGCCAGTTTGTTTTCCAGAGGAGTACGTCTCCAAATTAATAATGAAAGACAAGCAAAGTGGGACTTCACAGCCTTGGCCGGACACCAAGTGATAGCTAATTTTTGCAGCAGGGAAGACAAAATAACAAGTCCCTGAACTGCAATGTTGGTTTCTCCTTCTGTTCCACAACAAAATCATTGCAATAACAAACTCCTGTCTTAATCAGAATTATTAGTTAATGAAAGTACGTCTGTATTTCCAAAGTCTATTTTTCGTTTTTTAAATCTTAAATGTCATCCTAGCATTCGACAACTGTGTTTGGGAGCTTTTATTTTTGATGAAGGTGGAGGAGCCTGGTTAAATGAATTAACAGTTCATTTAACCTAAGGAACTGGAAGACAAAACAGAAATCCAGTTGACTAATTGTTACTCGTTATGGTTGACATTAGCTGTCATCTCGTCTTTGGTTAATATGCAGAAATGCTAAGCACAGCCATTTGTATAATGAAGGAGTCACATTTATGCTTGAAACTATGTATTTTGTACTCCTTCGATTAATTTCAGATTCCAAGATGGGGAATGTCATGGTAACATAAACTCTATGAACCATTTTGGAATCTCACTTGCTTCTAAGAACAAATGGGGACCTTAATTTACCTAATTTCTTATGACAGAATAGAAACTTTATACAGCCCTAGAGAGCCCCTCCTGTGTCCATTGTTTTTGGTCTCTCGGATCCCTCAGACTCTACCTTGCACGCGCATGTGCCTGCATTATCCTGTTGACACACACAGCCATCCTTGCCTTTCTCTCTCTTAACGGAGTTTCTCTGAGAGGTTGTCCGTTCTTTGTGGACTCTGGTCTCTGCTCCAGCCGTCAAGGGTGCTAATGGGCTAATTTGGTTCTTTGCTTCCCAAGTCACCTATCATATTTCTCCAGATCTGAGATGCCATTGATTGTCAAGATGTTTCATTAGTTAGTGTACCATTATAAAAACTATTATAATGGCAAGGATACAGAGATTTCAAGTTACATCCTGATTTGAAAGATGGTTAAGGGTGAGACTATGTGACCCCCGGAATTAACGAAATCTGGCATTTGAATTTTGAACGGAGCCTTCTGGAAGTGATGTCTTAGTGACTTCAGTGATGGAGTGTCAGGCATCCTAGTAGGTTGGTGGGGCGAGAGGTTGAAGTCAGGGGGTGCTTTTGTTGCCACACAAATTCCACCATGTAGTAAGCTACCTGTTCCGTCTCCAGAGTGACTATGGGTGGGAAGACCCAGGATATAACAGCAAAATAAGGCATAAACATAAAAGCATGTAAAAAGGAGTAGATCTGCCTACTGTAGGAAATCCACAGATATTCTATAAGGCTGCATGAATCCCATTGATCAGAGAGGGCAGAGAAAGCCTGTCCCCACGGAGTGTGCAGAGAAGAGCCCATGGTCCATCTCTCTGCTTAGACTTTGGGGTGAAGGGTGGGCACCTGAGTTCTGGTTTCTCCAAGCCCCTTATTTTCAAACTTTGTCCTCAGTTCTGGAGCCCCTCAGATGAGGGAAAGACACGGGCCTTGGGCTTCAGTGTGAATGGCATCCACTTTAATCTGCCTTGGATTTTGGATGTCTGTGATTGCGATAAACCCTGCACCCTCTTTGCCTACTGATATCTTCAGAATAATCATTTCGCTCCAAAATGTAGGCTATAGATAAACTCTAGAATATTTGTCCTTTGAGGGCAGCAGCAAGACACGAGAGACGTGTTAGTCCGTTAAGATGGCCGTAACCCAGGACCGGAGACTGGATGGCCATCTATAAGTAAACTGAAACTTATTTCTACAGTTCGGGAGGCTGAAGTTGTAGACAGAGGTGACAGCCGGGGTTCCAGTGAGGGTCCCTTTCCAGACTGCACACCACCAACTTCTATCTTCACACGGCAGAAAGAGGGTGAGAGAGCTCTCTTGAGTCCCTTTGATAAGGACATTAATCTTATTCATGAGGCCTCCACTCTGATGACCTAATTGTCTCCCAAAGGCCCCAACTATTAATACCATCACATTAGGAGTTAGCTAGCCTTCTAGCATAAGAATCTCGGGGGAGGGGGGAGGATGTAGTCTATAACAAGGACCACGTAAGGACTTGTACCAGCTGCTTCCTCTTCATGGTTCCTGTTGGGATGTCCCTCCCTTGTAAGTGACCCTTTGGGATCACCAAGGAAGTGGAGTGAATGAGTTCCTATGGCTGCTGTCGACAAATGGCTATAAACTCAATGGCTTAAAACAATTGAAATGTATTGTTTTATAGTTTTGAAGGCTAGAAATCTGACATGGGTGGTCTTTCTGGGTCAAAATGGAGGTGTTGGCAGGGATGCATCTCTTTCTGGAGGCTGTAGGGAAAATCTATTTCCTTACCTTTTCCAGTTTCTGGAGGCCACCTGTACTCCTTGGCTTGTAGCCGCTCCCTTCATCTTCAAAGCCAAGAGTGAGTAAAAGGAATTATTTTTCACATTACGTTTCCCCGGTCCCCTTCCATAGTCACACCACTCTGACTCTTCTTCTGCCTCCTCTTTCTGCTTTTCAGGATCCTTGTGATGACCTTGAGCCCATTAAGCTAATCCAGGTTAGTCTTCTTCTTTTTAGATCATCTGAATATCAACCTTCATTCCTCTTTGCCCCGTAATTATACATTCACAGGGTCCAGGTGTTAGGATGTTGGCCCCTCTTTGGAAGTCATTCTTCTGTCAACCACACCTAGGCACAGGTGTGATGTGGCAGGTCTTGCAAAGATCAGAAAAGAGAAGTGATACAAAAGCAACCACAGAGCAATTAATTAGTTTATTTTGAGTTATGACATATCCCCGTGCTATTGCTAGATAATGTTTATTATACAAGGGACCTTGACGGTAGCAAGCAGCTATTTCATGTGGGTTATTGAGATCCCAGGTTGGAGTCCCCCAAATGACAGAGATTTCCACGCAGGTCATTTATTATGGGCTGCTTTGGGGACCAACACCTTTAGAAAGGGACTGGAGGTGAGAAAGATGGTTGGAGGAGAGAGAGAAGTGGGTTTGCAAAGCAGTCTCCACAGAGGTCTCGGCTAATCTTCTAGGGAGCTTTGAAGCTGGAGTGACCAGCTTTTATATTCATGGTGCCTGGTCACTGGATGCCTCGGAAAGGGGGTGTGACCTTGACGAGGCCTCTCACTACCCAGAGACTTCCTAGAGAGGTCTGAGAGTCTAGGGCATCTGCGGCAGCTAGTGAGTAAGTCCATTCGTTCTGGAGGGAATTTGGGTGGCATATCACTGTGCCCACTGCAGTTGGACTGAGGACTCTAATGTGGGGTGGTTATCAGTGAACCGGAGAAGACTTTCGAAGGCTTGGGTATAGAGGAGGGTCCCGGAGCAGGGAGAGCACTTGTAGGAAGAGATGTAGGGGTTTTGCCCAGCCACACACAGAGCCGATTCAGAAAGGATGTTTCACATTGCCTTTCTGCACCCCCATCCCTGCAAAGCCCTGTGGCTCCCTGCCCACCGAGGGATGGCTTGTCCATTAGTCACCTCCAGCTCCACTGGAAATCACAGATACAACAAGTGGTAGTGATATTGGTCTGAAGATTGGGGAGTGTGAGGAGATTTATACAGAGTAAATAAGAAGCCGGCCCGGGCTCTGGGGAGATCTCTCACTCCAGAAACCCCCACTCTGACCGCACAAGCCCATTCAGTGATATTTATGTGCCTTAGTGGGCGGTGCACATGGTGGCTTTCGGGGCCATTATCGCATGATCACTGTTCCCCTGTTATCTGTAAGAGGAAGGATACGTTATCGCCAGCTTGTGAATTATTTTACTTTTCCCAAAGGGAACGGTCTCCCACATGCCTTGTGTGACACTTGGCCTCCCTCAGAGCTCTCTGCAGGGGCTGGGAGTCAAGATTACCCTTAGGCATAGGCAGGGTAGGTGGCTACCCACTCAAGGTCAACAGAAAAACTCTCCTAGCCAATGAGTCTCCCTAACTTGCCTTCTGATGCCTGAAGGACCACCAGTAGGCTTTTCAATGTCAAACTCTGGTTCTAGTTTAAGTGCAGATGCTCTCAGAAAGGGTAACTACATCTCAATGGAAGTATATTTTAGAAGTTTTTCTGAAAAAAAAAAAAATCCTGGGATAGAAGTGGTAGTGTTCCAAGTATCCAAACCCAAGCGGTAGCATTCCAAGTGCCCGAAGATTCCCATGTAAAGCCACGGGGCAATACTGCCGAAAGCCCTTACAAACGCTCACACCCTTTGACCTAGTATTTCTACCTCTGCACATATAACCTAAAGAAATTGGTCTTCATCCCGGGAGGACTTTGTACACAAGAATGTTTGCCACAGAAAAATTTCTAGCAGTGTAACGTTGAGAATGTTAACCTTAAAAATAAAATAGTTATTTTACCAGCAAAAAAAGGGGGAGGGTACTTATTCAGAAATAACAGAGAATTGCAATTCAGGACATGCAAGCTATGGCAAAACCATAGTCAAGTCCAACAAACAGAGGGAAGGAACAATTATTTTATGGAGAAGAAGGAGGAAGTTGGGAGGGGTTATCTGGAAGGGAAGTCCACTGGAGAAAAGCCCAAGTCCAGGGTGATGACAGTTTCTCATTGGCTGAGTTTCAAGGTAATCCAGCTCTTGCAGAGAAGCAGCCTACACCTTTCCCTGTCGGGACCTGTAATTGATGACTCTCCTGCTGCTTGGGGNCTGTCCCCTGCTCGCTCGCTCGCTCTCTCTCTTGCTCTCTCTCTCTCAGAAATAAATTTAAAAAAACAAACAAACAAGATCCTTGGAAGGGTCTGTGAAACAGAACACCCAATCTGGAATGTAACGCTATGGGAATAAAGAAGAAGGGGGGGGGGGGGGGGGGGGGGGGGGAGGTGGGGTCTGTAATTGACAATTCTTCCTATAATTGACCTGAGCCGTGCTGTTCCCCTCCCCATTTAGCCTCCCCAGCCCACTTCAGTGAGGTTTCCTTTCATTAAATTTCACAGAAAACACTTGCCTGTTAAATATTTGGAAAGTGCTCTGGTAAACACTGGCATATCTACCCAGTGAAAAAATATCCTGTCAATAAAAATTATCGGGAGCCAACCCACGAAAACATTTATGTCATAAAAGTGAAAACAACCCTGGCTTCACATTTGCGTGTGCATTTTATCACAGCCATGTGAAAACAAGTTCCTATGCATATAAAAGGAATGAAACCAACAAATGTGCGAACAGCAACAATGATTTGCTGGGTGGTAGGTAAAAACTAGAGGAGTTCTTAATGTCATTTTCTCCTCAGGATTTTCAGACTCGGTGATGGCTCTGTAAGACTCTAAGGCACTGCGGGTTTTAAGCTCGGTGCAAGCAGGTGGCCGGAACTTTTGGGACCTCAAGTATCCAGGAGGACTCTCGTGCGCCAGATTCTTGCGGCAGGGAAGGCCCTCTCTGCCCCCATAAGATCCCTGGCTCTGACATTTGGATGGATTCAAAGGCCTAGATGGGCTTTCTGCAGCCAGACCACCCCAGCGCAAAGTGCCCAGCTCTGTTCGGCGGCCGTCATAGCTGGGGGCAGAAACCGCGGGTCCCCTTGTGCTGAGCTAGCTGCGCAATCGGAGCCACCTGGGCCACCCAGGAGCATCCTCAGAGCCTGTAAAATGGGTTCCTACCCCCTGGGGCGTGGGAGGACCGAATGAGATATGCGTATGCAGTGATAAAGTGCTCATCACAGTACCCAGCCCCAGGGTGGGCGGCCGCCCGAGGAGACGTTCTTAGCTGTGTTGTGAAAATTGAGGGAGAAAGTACCCGAACAGAACCAGCATTGCATTGGGACTTGGGAAGTGGTAGCAATTCCTTCTTCACTAGGAAGGTCTGCAAGCTGCACCTCTGGAAATACACACCCTTAGCGTCTTAGCTACTTAGGAGCGCAGGCGGGCAGAGAGAAGGCATATGCGAGAGTATCGAGAGCCAGAGGGAAAAGGGCCAGAGGGAAGCCAGCCACGCCCCAGGAAAGCAGCATAGCCGAGGCAGGATGGCACCCGGGCCTTTGGCCCAGTATCTGCTCTCTGCCCTGCCTGCTCTTTGCAGGTGTCCCGCCCTTCTGTATCCTTCCCAGTCTCCGAAGCTGGGACTCTAGCAGTATCCCTAAAAGCCAGCAGGGGAAGGGCCTTCTGCGGTGCTACAGAAAAGCGAATTGACACGCCTTTGTTCCGTTGTTGAAAGGAAAGGTGTTTCACTTGCATTTAAAGTGACTTGTACCCTCCACGTTTATAGAGCCCTTTCTCTTTACACTCAGTGTACGAAGTGCTCTGTAATCTATCGTAATCCGCGCAGCCAACCTCACCATGTTCTGTCCCTTTTACATTTTGGAAAGCCAAGACTCAGACTTTGAGAGGCTCGTGGGAGGTTACAGCTAGAAACAGGAGGGCCATGAATCTGGCCTGATCGTGAATCTGGGCTGATCGCGGACTCCAAACAGTATGCCCTTAACAACTAGACAACTCCAGACATCTACCCGTATTTCCTGCTTTAAGTCCAACATTTTCTCGGAATCTTCAGGAGCTGTAATACAGCATTTTTCAGAGCACCTTTCCTAGGCTTTCCTTTGCTCTCTCTCCCCCAACCAGACTTACTTCACTAACGTTTCGTTCTCTGCAAGCACGTTAATGTATGTGGGCTGAGCTGGTGAGCTCGACGCCGTGCTTGGCGGACTTTGCTCAGGGAATTCAGCTACAAGCCACTTGCTGCCCAGCCAGACCCTCAGAGCCAAATCCAGGGGTACGAGGGCCTCGCCTGTGCGGTAGCAGTGGCACTATGATCTGGCCTCCTTGGATCCTGCCTCAGATGCTTTTCCATCCACGTGTTCTAACGCCTGCCCTCTCCCTTCCCCCCAAGTTCTTGGGACAGAATGTCCTATCCTTTCACCTTTACGTGGCTTCAGATGTTGGATTTAATTTAAAAACGTTCTGCAGCACAAATGTGGTTATGAGTCAGGGACGTGTACGTGTGTGCTCGCCTGTGTGCGAAGCCGGTCTCTCGGCACCAGCTAAAAATGTGAAGCAGCCAGTTGCAGCCGTGAATCGAGGGCACCATATGCTTGCATTTCTAGGTCTTCCCCACAGTTATGTAACTGCCCCCAAAGCCAGGGGGCAGGAGCAGGGCCAGCCGTGGGAGATGTTTCCAAACAGGAATGCTGAGGAAGGACTGACCTTGAGAAGACAAGGGAGTTCGCCAGGCCCGTGGAATGTTCCCAGCCTCGGGGCTCAAACAAAAACTGCATTCAGAGAGTGCGTGTGCCTTGGAGAACAAGCCCCGTCTGTCTCCCTGCTTTGTCTTGGGGGTTCATCAAGGTGAGCCCTTAGCCTGTGGGCCGCTGGGTATTGAATTTAGGGTTGGGCACGGCTGCGGGACCAGGGTCCTGGTAATCTTCGCAGCCATCTCTAATTAGCAGGCTTCGGGGCCCACAGCATCTTGGGGGCCTGGCAGAGGTGAGCTGAGAGCGCTAGTCTCCTGTATTCACCGAATGTGGCTCCAGAAAGGCATTGCTGCGGGAGGGGAGTTGGGGGAGGGGACAGCCAATCGGTAAGGGCTTATCAAGGGCTCACTCTGTGGTCACTTTTGGGAGAGGGAGGTATCTGATTGGCCTCGTGCCTTGTAGAGGAAGGCCTCCCTGCCCCTCGTCTGGCTTGACTAAAGCTTATTTTTTCTTTCAGGCTTCAGTTCACAGGTCTGAGACCCAGAGCAATGCTTTTCAGACCATGGGTCATGACCATTAGTAGCTTGTGTAAGCAATTTAGTGGAACACACCCAGCTTTTTTTTTTTTAAAAGAAGAAAATAGGCCATTCAAGCAGATCAGACATGAGAAAGGTACCTGTTGCTTCAGTTATGTGTATTAAATTCATTCTTAATGGTGATCGTAGTAAAAAAAAAATTAAAGAGCAATTAAAAAGCCTCTGGCTGCCGTCTCTACATCCATGGAGAATCAGTCACAGCTCTCAGCATGGACTCACCCCTGGCAAGGGTGGTACGACTCTCTCAAACAGATGAGACCAAGCTGGATGTCCCCTTGGAGCTGGGGCCAGGAGGGAAGGGGGCGTATCTGATCAGAAATAGCGTTCTGACCGTGGACCAGAAGGCAGAACGCTAGAAGGTGCTCTCGGTGTCTGAAACTGACACATGGCTGACTGATGGTGAGAATACACAGGAAATTCCTGCAAGTCAGGAAAAAGCAGGCCACCCCAGCAGAAGACAGGGCAATGGATACACAATTTTCTTAGAACTATTAACCTTAAACGCTAACACACGTATACCAAAACATCCAGTCTTTATTAATCACCAAAGAAATATATGTTTAAATGAGGTTCTACACCCCTTAGATCCAAAGTTGGAAAGCTGGGTAATTCTAGTTATTGGCAACCCAAACACATGGCCTGTGGGCGTACAGATTGGCGCAGCCGTTCTGGAAGGCAGTCTGGTCTTCCTGTCAAATGATGTATGTGCATCAGCGATGTGACCAGCATGTCTGCTCCCAGGCAGGTTCTCACAAAGGCCACTGGGGACATAGGTGACCACGTGACCTGAAGCTTTATTTGTGGTGGAGGGGAGTTGTCCACAACCCTCTGTCCATCACTGAGAGGAAGAAGAGGTCAAAGGTTGTGGGTACACCAGTAAGGCCCTAGGTAGCACTTCAGGACGATGGCTTAGAAGTGCCCATGGCTATTTCTATGATTGGGCTGTTGTGGAGAGTGCTGCTATGAACACTGGGGTACATGTGCCCCTATGCATCAGCACTCCTGTATCCCTTGGGTAAATTCCTAGCAGTGCTACTGCTGGGTCCTAGGGGAGCTCTATTGTTAATTTTTTGAGGAACCTCGACACTGTTTTCCAGAGGGGCTGCACCAGTTTACATTTCCACCACCAGTGTAAGTGGGCACCCGTTTCTCCACATCTTCACCAGCATCTNCATTGTTTCTCATTGCCATGTAGTATTCCATCGTATAGATAAACCACAGAAGATGTGGAATACTACATGGCAATGAGAAAGAATGAAATCTGGCCATGTGTAGCAACGTGGATGGACCTCGAGGGTGTTATGCTGAGCAAAATAAGTCAGGCAGAGAAGGACAGATACCATATGTTTTCACTCATATGTGGAACAGGAGAAACTTAACAAAGGACAAGGGGGGAAGGGAAGGGAGAAAAATTATAAAGAGGAAGGGAGGCAAACCATAAGAGACTCTTGAATGCTGAGAACAAACGGAGGGCTAATGGGGGTGGGGGAGAGGAAGGGGGTAGATGGGCATGGAGGAGGGCACTTGGGATGAGCACTGGGTGTTATATGAAAACCAACTTGACAATAAACTATATTAAAATAATAATAATAATGAAGAAGTACCCATGGCAACACGGATGGATCTTAAAAACAAACTTTAAAAAAAAAAGAATCTACTTGGTTATGAATTTTTTAAGTCCTTTATTTTGGTTAGAGACACATACTGTAGCACTTCTGGGTCAAATAATATGATGTCTGGAATTTGGGTTAAAATACTCCTGGAAGAAAAAAGGGAGCATGGGGAATGGAGAACAGAGCAAACAAAACTGACAAATGTCGGTAATTGTTCCAGCCTGGTGGTAGCCCCGCGGAGCCCGGTGGTATTGTCTCAACTTTCATGCACGTTAGAGGGTTTTCCTAACAGAAGCTTAAAACAACTCACTAAGCAACGTGTGTGTTGCAAGCACACATTGAAATAAAAAGACGCACATTAAAACGGTAGCTGTAAAGCAGAAGAATGGGATGGAAGTTGGTTATGGCGAATAATAGGGAAAAGAAAGTAGAGAAAGGCTTTGGTGTTCCATCCGGAAGGGCCAGAAGACTCAGGATGCCTGCCTTCCTCCCGTGGGGCTTGGGGTGGGTGAGGACACCGCATCTGTAGGCCAATGAGGTCCGCTCGTGCCCACCTTTATTTTCTCAAGGAGCCTCTGTCTAGCCCCCCAGGCAGGGATAGGCTCTCCCTGTGGGTTCTGCAGCACAGGGGCTCTCCTATTCTGGCATTTACTTCACAGCATCTTACTGCACCATCTTCCCCACCAGACATGGGGATCAGGGCCCAGGACCGCGTGTTGCGTTTCGCTCTATAGCACACCCCGCAGCCGCATTGGGTGCACTCTGTAAAAGCTGTTGAATGGAAAACAACAGCCGACGCTTATGGGGCATTATCTCACTTCATTCTCACAACAACTCCGCGAGGTAGGAAACCGTACTTTCCCCCGTTTGGTTAACAAGGAAACGGAGGCTCAGAGAGGTTAAGAAACGTGCTCAAAGTCACCCAGCTAAAGCACGGCAGAGCCAGCATCCAGTCGGACTGTCTGCCATTAGAATCAGTATTTCTCCATCACTGTACATACTGTCCTGAGGGAAGCATTGCATCTGCTGGTGTTGAGAGGAGGAGCCAATATACCTGGAGCACTTTGAGAGTGCCCAGCGGGCACTGCCAAACCAAGAGCTGAAGGTGGTGGTATGGGCTCTGGGGTCAAAGGCATGGTTGAGAGGGAAATGGCGTGATCAGGGAGATGGGAAACAGAGGCCAGCATGTGATTGAATCTGAGAAGATCTTTTCTAAATTGTGCAGGGCTGAAATTAGAGGACAAGCCAGCCTCCCCAACAGTGTGTATCTTCCCTTCTAGTACTTTTAATATTTATTTTTTATTTTTGAGAGAGAAAGAGTGTAAGCAGGGGGTTGGGGGGAGGGTGCAGAGGGAGAGGGAGACAGGGGATCCTAGGGGCTCCATGCTGATAGCAGAGAGCCTGACGTGAGGCTCAAACTCAAGAACCATTAGATTATGACCTGAGGAGCCGAAGTTGGACACTCAACCAACTGAGCCGCCCAGGTGCCCCCTTTCTAGTCTTTTTTAAATCAGTGGTTCTCACCTGGGGGTGGTTTTGCCCTCCAGGGGTCATTTGGCAATGTCTGGAGAGAGAGAGAGAGAGGGTGACCATGGCTTCTAATGGGTAGAGGCCAAGGAGGCTGCTAACCAGGCTGCAATGCACAGGACAGCCCTCCCAGCGATGGGCCAGTTGGTGTTTAACAACCGGCTCTGGGAGAATTGGTTTGTTTCAGCGGTTGAGAACTTCCGTGGTGTAAACATTCCAACCTTGGTCAATTTCAGGCTACCAGTGTGAGGTCGGCGGGCCTGCAGAATATGTGAAAATTAAACGATCAAATGAGCTGGTAGAAGGCAGCTCCCACACAGGACTGCTAGACTCCCCTTCTCATCATCAGCCACGAACATTCACGGCTTAAAAGAATAAGTTTCTTCCTCGCTCCTCCTCCCACCCCGGAATTCCTGATACAGCTCTCCCGCGTGACCCTCCTCCAGACGGCTCGGGGCCCAGGCTCCCTCTATCTTGCAGCTTACGTTCCTCTTGGACAGTGGCTCTCCCGCTTCAGTGTGCCTCGGAATTCGCTAGAGAGCTGGAAACACAATTCCCCCAGAGCCCTGATTCCGCCGCCCGGTGTGGGGGAGGGGGGGAGGAGAAGGGGGGGTTGGGAATGGCCATTTCCTTACAAGGCCCCCAGGTGATGCTGCTTGGCGGGGCACCCGTGTTGAGAGCCGCACTGGAATCATCTGGAGGGCTTTAGCAAATCCTGATGGCTGGGTTCCGCATGCAGAGGGCCTGTTCTTTTTTTTTTTTTTTACAAATAGTTTATTGTCAAATTAGTTTCCATATAACACTCAGTGCTCATCCCCACAAGTGTCCTCCTCCATGCCCATCCCCCCTCCCCCCACATCCATCAGTCCTCAGTTTTTGTCAGCATTCAAGAGTCTCTCATGGTTTGCCTCTCTCCCTTCCCCCCACCATTTCCGCCCTTCTTCTCCCCCTTGTTCCTCCATCAAGTTCCTCCTAATCCTCTTATACGTGCAAACATATGATATAATTGGCCTGGGAGGCAACCCGGGCAGCAGACAGACCGCGAGTTTCCCCAGGTGATTTCAGTTGTGCGGCCAAGGCCAAGAACCTCTGCTTTAAGGGCCCCCTTCTTCATCCAGCAGGTGGATGTAGGAAGAGAATGAGAACTTTATGGGCTTAGGGACCAGGCCTGGAGGCGACCTGTGCATCAGCTCACGTCTCCTTGTGTGCCCGCATCTCACAGGGGGAGGCCGCGAAATGGGGTCTGGCTGGGTGCGCGGGAGGAAAGGGGGCACAGTTTGTCCAACAACTGGCGAGCTGCTGCCCCTCCTACCCCAGCTGCTACTTTGGAACAATTGTACCGAGATGGATGCCGTGGGGTGGACCTGCAGCGTCAGCGAGGCTGTGTAAGTACGTGAGGCAGTGCCGGCTTTAGGACCAGCACGTGGATGTAAAAAACTCCCAGCGGCACCACAGGGCGCCTCGGAGTCCCCGGAGGGAGGCGGCCTGGTGTGGTGGAAAAGCCAAGCTTGCAGATGTGGGCGCAGACCCTTCAACCACCCTTTACGAGTTACAAGTCTCTCGGAGTCTCAGTTTCCCCTCTGTAAGGTGGGAATAATTGCTACTTCCATCTACTTCGTAGGATTAAGTGAAATAAACATTAAGCTGCAAAGACAGTGCTGTAGGTACATAGTTCATGTTCCGCAAATGTCAGTTTCCTGAAGCCACCGGAGATCGGGGACTGGAGCAGATGCCGGGAAGGGCTCGGGAATTCCCTCCTGCCGTATGCACGGAGAGCATGGTTGCTGGCGGAGAGCTAGCTGCCTGCTCTGTTCTCTGAAAGAGACCCCCCCCCCCAGCAATCTCACCTTGTCAGACGGAGCTATGTTTCTGGGACAGTATTTATTGGCATTCATGTCCTAGGATATCTGTCATTTTAGGAAGAACTTAACACCTTGCAATCAGCTTCAAATGGAGCAGTCGTTTCTACTACAGAAAGATCCTTTATGTGGCTGGACTGCTTCTTTAAACAATTCCACTTTCCTACTCCGGTTACACCTAGGCTGTCCTGACGGCGGGAAGGGAAGGGGTCCCTGCTCTCTAGAGAAGGCAGGGCCAGGAAGGACAGTGGCCCTGGAGAGCAGTCATTGACACAGAGGCTTGCAGGAGGTAAGGGACTCGCCGCCCTCCGGCTCACAGCCCTGCCACCAAAGCAGACACACCACCGCGGAGCCGGCCTGGGATGGAAGCCGCCTGCCTGCAGGCTTCCCGGTGACCCAGGCTGTGGCCCAGTCACCCAGCATTTCCTGGGGGCAGATCCACCTGAGTGACTGTTGAACAGCACGTGCTTAATTCCCAAGAAACTTTCCATGATCGTATGTTTTACCACCGGCTCCAACCTTCCCTGTGCCTTCTTTCTTTTTTCTTTTCTTATAAAACTGTTGTGCCCAAATTGCGAGTCCCAGAGACCTCCAAGGAGCCGGCACCGATGCAAATACAAAAGGGTCTTTATTACAAGCTCGAGCAGGGGCTCACCAGCCTACCGGTGTTGCGGCAGTTTGGTGAAGCCAAGAATAATAGCGAACAGGGTTTTTAAGGAGTAAGGGATGGGGGTGTTACAGTACACGTAGCATCATCACATAAGCACCAGTTACAATTGTACAGCACCCCTGGTAACAGCTTTGACCATTCAATATCTGTGAGGTGTTCATTACTTTTGGTGGGACCCAATCATGACTTTTGAGAATCCTTTGAAAATGACCAATTATGAGGTGAGTTCAAAGGGCCCACGTGGGGTTCAGGCAAGCGGTGAGAAATTGGCTAGTTTGTATCTGCAGTTCCCAGCGTTGACTCAGACCATAGAAATGGTTTTTGATTAGCTGAACTGAGGTCGGTCCGAGGATGGCTTTAGCCTTGAACAATCTGAGGCTTTTCCTGGAACTGGGACTGGGGCTACGTGCAGCCCGAGGTTTCTCTTAATGGAGGACTTAATTTTTGGCTCTTCAAAACCGCTGCCCTTCTGTGGTTTCTGGCCCCAGCCCTAGCCTTCCATGCCCTCTGGCACTTGCTTCTAAGTACCAGGTACAGCTTTTAGGAGCTTGGACCCCGAGCTCAACTGTCCAGGTTTGAGGCAGAGTCACCAGCTTCTGCCACTCACTAGCTGTGTGATGTCGGGCAAGTCCCTCCATTTGTCTGGGGCCTCCCTTTTCTCTTTCGTAAATGGTTGTAGTTGAGGACATTTCCTGGCACCAGTAGCTAGAGATGTGCGTCTAGGCGGGGGTAGGAAAGGAGGTTACTCTTTAAGGGACCCTTTGGAAGAGCCAGGTGAGCCCTTCCTTCATTTCCTCTTCATGGCGCCCCCATAAGGAAGGTATGGTCGTTTTCTGCGATCTGTACACAGACGGGCTTGGAGCAAGGAAATGCCTGTCCAGCTCGCCTATTAAACTGAGGAAGCAGGCTTCCCAAACGCTGCTCAGGCCACTTCTCTCTAGGCCCCCCCGGGGTGCGGGGAACAAGGAGGGAAAAGGAAACCCACTACTGCATGAAACGCTGCAGGCCCAGGCAGCCCCACGGGGTAAAACATTTTAATTTGTTTTTATTTTTTGCTTATTTATTTTATTAGAGTCCGCATATAAGTGAGATCATACAGTATTTGCCTCTCTTGGGCTGACTTAGTTCATACAATAACGCCCTCATGTTTCCCTCAAGGGGTCACAAATGGCAAGATCTCATTCCTTCCGTGGCTGAGTAATATTCCATCTTACACACACCACATTGTCTTTATTCGTTCAACCATTGATGGACACTGAGGTTGTCTCCATATTCTGGCTATTATAAATAAGGCTGCAATGACATGGGGGCACAGGTAGCTTTTTGAGTTCGTGTTTTCATTTTTTTTGGATACCCAGAAGCGGAACTCGTAGATCAGGTGGTAGTGCAAGTTTTTGTTTTCCGAGCAAAGTCTGTACTGTTTTACACAGTGGCCGCATCAGGTTGTAGTCCCACCAACAGTAACTGTGTGTTTCCTGTACTTTGCATCCTAGCCAACGCTTGTTATTTCTGGTCTGTTGGCATTCTGACAGGTGTCAGGTGGTATCTCGTGGTTTCGATATGCATTTCTCTGATGATGAGTGATGTTGAGCACCTTTTCCTGTACCCGTTGGCCATTGTATGTCTTCTTCGGAAAACTGTTCAGATCCCCTGCTCATTTTAAAATAAGATTGTTTTTGCTATTAAATTGTGAGTTCCTTATATATTTTGGTAATTAACCCCTTATCAGACAATATAATTTGCAATTTGTTTTTTCCATTTTGTAGGTTAACTTTTTATTTTGCTGATGGCTTTCTTTCTGTGCAAAAGTTTATAGTTTAATGTAGTCCCGGTGTCAAATCCAGAGTCCTCTTCAAGACCAATGTCAAGAAGCTTACTGCTTATGTTTCCTTCTAGGAGTTTTATGGTTTCCGGCCTTACATTCGCATCTTTAATCCATGTTGAATTATTTTTTGTGTTGGAGGCTGTCCAGTTTTCCCAGCACAATTCATTGAAGAGACCGGCCCCGTTGTATATTCCTGGTTCCTTTGTCATAAATTAACTGACCGTATATGCATGAAATGATTTCTGGGGTTTCTGTTCTGTTCCGTTGACCTACGTGTCTGTTTTATGTTTTTATTAAAGTGTAACTAACAATCTTACATTAGTTTCAGGTGTGCGATAGATCGTTTTGATAGTTCTGTACATGAGTCAGTACTTCCCACAAAACCATAGTCTCCACCTGTCACTATACAGTGCTCAGTGCTCTTACAGTATCATTGACTATATTCTCTTCGCCATACTTTTCATCCCTGAGACTTATTTCATGGAAGTGTGTACCTCTTAATCCCCTTATTTGCCCCATCAGCCGCCTCCTGCTGGCAACCACTAGTTTGTTCTCTGTGTTTAAAAATCTGTTTATTTTGCATTGTAGATTCCCCATATGAGCAAAAGCATATGGGATCTGTCTTTCTCTGGCTGACTTATTTCACTTAGCATTCATAATGTCCTCTAGGTCCACCCAGGTTGTAACAAATGGCAAGATTTCATTCCTTTTTATATTCCATTGTGTGTATGTGTGTATATACACATCAACATATACGTGTGTGGATGTGTACACACCACGTCGTCTTTATCCATTCATCTATCAGCAGATAATTGGGTTGCTTCCATATCTTGGTTATTGTAAATAATTCTTCAACAAACATAGGGGTGCATATGTATTTTCAAGTTAGTGTTTTCATTTTCTTTGGGTAAATACCCAGGAGTGGAATTGCTGGATCATATGGTAATTCTATTTTTAAATTTTTTGTGGAAACTTCACACTGTTTTGCATGGTAGCTTCACCAAATTGCATTTCTATCCACAGTGTGTAAGCGTGCCTTTTTCTCCACATCCTTGTTGGGACTTGTTATTTTTTGTGTTTTAGATATTAGCCATTCTGACAGGTGTGAGGGGATTTCCATTGTGGTTTTGATTTACATTTTGCTGATGATGAGTGATGTTGATGTCATGTGTCTTTTGGCATCTGTATATCTTCTTTGAAAAATGTCTGTTCATGTCTTCTCCCATTTTTTAATTGGATCATTTTTTGGGGGGGGGTGTTGAGTTTTATAAGTGTACACACACACACACACACACACACACACACACACACTGGAATATTACCCAACCAAAAAAAGGAATGTAATGTTGCCATTTGCAACAACATGGATGGAGCTAGAGAGTATTATGCTAAGCAACATGAGTCAGAGAAAGACTGATACTATATGATTTCACTAATATGTGGAATTTAAGAAACAAAACAAGCAAAGAGAGAGGAAAGAGAGAGAAAGGCAAACCAAGAAACAGATGATTAACTATACAGAGTAAAATGATGGTTACCAGAGGGGAGGTGGGTGGAAGGAGGGGTGAAATACACAATGGGGATTAAGGAGTGCAATTGTGATGAACACTGAGTGGTATATGGAATGTTGAGTCACTATATCGTACACCTGCTACTAATATGACACAGTATGTTAGCTAACTAGAACTTAAATAAAAACTGAAAAACAAAAAAGTGTCAATTTAGGCCCTCGGCCCATTTTTCAATAGGGCTCTTTGTCCTCTGGTGTTGAGTTGTATAAATTCTGTATATGTTTTGGATATCAACCCTTTATTGGATATGTCATTTCAAATATCTTTTCCCCTTCAGCAGATTGCCCTTTGTTGATAATTTCTTTTGCTGTGTTGTAAAAGCTTTTTATTTTGGCGTAATCCCAATAGTTTGTTTTTGTTTTCCTTGCCTGAGGAGACCTATCCATAAATATGTTGCTTAGTTAGGCAATGTCCAAGAGATTACTGCCTGTATTTATTTTAGAATGTTTATGGTTTCATGTCTCACATTTAGGTCTTTAACCCATTTTGAGTTCATTTTTGTATGTGGTGTAAGAAAGTGGTCCAGTTTCTTCCTTTTGCATGTGGCTGTCCAGTTTTCCCAATACCATTTAGTGAAAAGAATGTCTTTTCCTCAAAGTGTATTTTTGTCTCCTTTGTCCCAGATTAATTGATCATATACACATGGTTTTATTTCTGGGCTCTCTGTCCTTGTGCCAGTACCGTACTGTTTTGATTACTAGATCTTTGTAGTATACCTTGAAATCTGGGATTGATTTTCTCCAGCTTTGGTCTTGTTTCTCAAGATTTCTTTGGCTATTTGGGGTCTTGTGTGGTTTTATAGAAATTTTAGGATTATTTGTTCTAGTTCTGTGAAAAATGTTATTGGTATTTTGATAGAGATTGCATTGAGTCTGTAGATTGCTTTGGGTAGTATGGACATTTTAATGATATTCTTCCAGTCCATGAGGATGGGATATCATTCCATTTGTTTGTGGCATCTTCAGTTTCTTTCATCAGTGTTTTATAGTTTTCAGAGTACAGGTCTTTCTCTTCCTTGGTTAAGTTTATGCCTAGGTATTTTATTCTTTTTGGTGCGATTGTAAATGGAATTGTTTTCTTAATTTCTCTTTCTGCTACTTCATTAGTATGTAGAAGAATTGTAATTGATTTCTGTATATTAATTTTATATCCTGCAACTTTACTGAATTCAGTATTCTAACAGTTTATTGGTGGAGACTTTAGGGTTTTCTGTGTGTAGTATTATATCATTTTCAAACAGTGACAGTTTTACTTCTTCCTTATCAATTTGAATGACTTTTATTTCTTTTTCTTATCTGATTGCTATGGCCAAGACTTCCAGTACTGTGTTGAATAAAAGTGGTGAGAGCAGATGTTCTTCTTCCTGATCCTAAAAGAATAGCTTTCAGGTTTTCACCATTGAGGATGATGTTAGCTGTGGATTTGTCATATATCACCTTTATTATGTTGAGGCGTATGTTCCCTCTGAACCCACTTTGTTGAGGGTTTTTATAATGAACGGATGTTGAATTCTGTGAATGCTTTTTTTTTTGCACCTATGAAAAGATCATGATTTTTATCCTTTATATTATTTATGTGATGTATTACATTGATTGGTTTATGAAATTGAATTTTCATTGCATCTCCAGAATAAATCCCACCTGTTCATGGTGAATGGATCGTTTTAATGTATTGTTGAATGCAGTTTGCTAATATTTGTTGAACAGTTTTGAATCTATATTTATAAAAGATATTGGCTTATAATTTTCTTTCTATTAGTGTCTTTGTCTGGTTTTGGTATCGGTGTAATGCTGGCCTCATAGAATATATTTGGAAGCTTTCCATCCTGTTCTTTTTTTTTTTTTTTTTTTTTTTTTAACAGTTTGAGGAAAGTAGGTATTAAATCTTCTTTAAGTGTTTGGTAGAATTCACCTGTGAATACTTTTCATCCTGGACTTTGGTTTTTTGGGAGTTTTTAAATTACTGATTCAATTTCATTGCTGGTTATTTTTCCGGATTTTCTAGTTCTTCCTGATTCAGTTTTGGGAGGTTATATGCTTCTAGTAATTTACCCATTTCTTCTATTTTGTCCACTTTGTTAGCATATATTCCATGGTAGTCTCTTCTAATCCTTGTGTTTCTGTGGTGTTGGTTGTTACTTCTCTTTCATTTCTGATTTTATTCGGGTCCTCTCTTTTTTATTGATGAGTCTGGCTAAAGGTTTATCCATTTTGTTTATCTTTTTAAAGAATCAACTCTTTATTTCATTGATCTTCTTTATTTTTTAAATCTCTATTTCATTTATTTCCACTCTGGTCTTCATTATTTCCTTTTTTCTATACCATTGGGCTTTGTTCTTCTTTTTCCAATTCCTGTAGTTGTAAGATGAGATTGTTTATTTAAAATTTTTCTTGGTTCTTGAAGTAGACTTGTTTCACTATAAATTTCTCTCTTATAACTGCCTTTGCTTTGTCCCAGGGATTTCAGATCATTGTGTTTTCATTTTCATTTGTCTTCATGTATTTTTTATTTCCCCCTTGATTTCTTCGCTGACTCCTTGGTTGTTTAGGAGTATGTCATTTAGCCTCCACATGTTGTGTTTTTTCCAGTATTTTTCTTGTAATTGATTTCCAGTTTTATATTGTTGTGATCAGAAAGGATGCTTGATGTGATTCCAGTTTTCTTAAATGTATTGAGTTTTGTTTTGTGGCCTAACATGATCTTTCCTAAAGAATGTTCCATGTACACTTGAAAATAATATGTATTGTCTTGTTTTTGGATGATGGAATATTCTGTATATACTGTTAAGTCCATCTGGTCTAATGTATCATTCAAAGGCACTGTTTCCTTATTGATTTTCTGCCTGGATGACTGAGTTATTGATGTAATTGGGATAATAAAATCCCCTACTACTATTGTATTACTGTCAATTTCTCCCTTTATGTCTGTTAATATTTGCTTTATGTATTTAGATGCTTCAATGGTGTATGCATACATATTTACAATTGATATATCATTTTGTTGGATTGAACATTTTATCATTATTTATGGCAGCATATAGGTGGCTCTTAAGTTTTATTAATCCATTCTGTCACCCTGTGTATTTTGATTGAGGCATTTAGACTACTTATAAAGTAATTAATTGGGTTGTATTTATTGCCATTTTGTTAATTGTTTTCTGGTTGTTTGGGTAGTTCTTCTCTGTTCCTTTCTTCTCTTGCCCTCTTTCCTTTTGAGTGATGACTTTGGTGTTATGCTTGGCTTTACTTGGCTTTCTTTTTCTTTATTTTTTGTGTATCTATTATAGGTATTTGGTTTGTTATTGCCATGAGGCTCATATAACATACTAAGTATATAGCAGTCTATATTAATTGTCACTTAAGTTAGAACACATTATAGAATAACTTTAGGGGCACCTGGATGGCTCAGTTGGTTGAACATCTGACTCATGATGTTAGCCCAGGTCCTGATTTCATGGTTTGTGAGATTGTGACAGCACAGACCCTGCTTGGGATTCTCTCTCTCCCCTTTGCTCTTTGCACCTCCCCTACTTGTGTTCTTGTCCTCTCTCTCAAAATAAACTTTAAAAAAAAAAGAACACCGGGGTGCCTAGATGGCTCAGTCAGTAAGGATCTGACTTTGGCTTGGGTCATGATCTTGTGGTTTGTGAGTTCAAACCCCGCATCAGGCTTTGTGCTGACAGCTCAGAGCCTGGAGCTTGCTTCAGATTCTGTGTCTCCCTCTCTTTCTCTCTCTCTCTGCCTCTCCCCTGCTCACACACACTCTATCAAAAATTTAAAAAATACATTTAAAAAATCTTTATTTTTATTCTTCTCTCCACATTTTATGTGTATATTATCATATTTTCTTATTTTGTGAGTGTGACTGAGTTTTAGATATGATTGATTTTTACTACTTTCTAAAATTTTTATAGTAGCTTTGTAAGTGATTGCTTTACTACATTTACTGTATGTTCATTTTACCCATGAATTTCTTTTCCTTTCTAATTTTCTTTTAAGTTCTAAGCATGGCCTTTTCCACTTAAACAAGTCCCTTTTAACATTTCTTATAAGGCCAGTTTAATGGTGATGAGTTTATTTAATGTTTATTTGGGGAATTCTTTATTTCTCCTTCAATTCTAAGTGATAACTTTGGTAGGTAGAGTATTCTTCGTTGTGGATTTTTTCCCGCTTTCAGTACTTCAAGTATGCCATGCTGCTCCCTTTTGACTTGCAAGGTTTGTGATGAAAAATCAGCTGATAGACTTATGGCATTTCCCTTGTATGTAACCACTTGCCTTTCTCTTGCTGCTTTTAAAATTCTCTTTTTTGACATTTTAATTAGGATGTGCTATGGTATGGACCTCCTTGAGTTCATCTTGTTTGGAACTGTCTATACTAGCTCAACCTGGATGTCTGTTCCTTTCCCCAGATTAGAGAAGTTTCAGCTGTTATTTCTTCAGATAAGTCTTCTGCCCCATTCTCTCTGTCTTCTCCTTCTAGGACTGCTATAATGTGAATGCTTGCTTGCTTGATGTTATCCAAGGGAACCCTTAACCTATCCTTATTTTTTTAAAAATTCTTTTTTCTTTTTGCTGTTCAATTTAGGTGTGTTCCATTCTTCTCTTTTCCAGATTGCTGACCTATGTTCTGCATCCTATAATCCGCTGTTGATTCCTTCTAGTGTATTTTTTCATTTCAGTTATTGTATTCTTCAGCTCTGGTTCTTTTTTTTTTAATATTTTTTTATTTCTTCTTCTTTTTTAATTTTATTGAAATTTTATTTCTGAGAGAGAGAGAGAGAGAGGGGGAGGGGGAGAGAGAGAGAGATACAGCGTGAGCAGGGGAGGGCCAGAGAGAGAGGGAGACACAGAATCTGAAACAGGCTCCAGGCTCTGAGCTGGCTGTCAGCACAGAGCCCGATGCGGGGCTCGAACCCATGAACAGTGAGATCATGACCTGAGCCGAAGTTGAAAATTTAACCGACTGAGCCATCCAGGTACCCCCCCCTTTTTTTTTAATCTCTTTCTTGAGAATCTCACTGAGTTCATCTACCTTCTTTCCAGTCTGATGAGCATCTTTATGACTATTACTTCTAACTCTATTAGATAGATTGGTTATCTACATTTCAGTAGTTCTTTTTCTGAGGGTTGGTCTTGTTCTTTCATTTGGAGTATATTCCTCTGTCTCCTAAGTTTGCTTGACTTGCTGTGTTTGTTTCTGTGAATTAGGTGGAACAACTACTTCTAAATTTGAGGGAATGCTCCTGTGTGTGGTGATCCCCTGTATAAACTGTGTGTGCCTGATGATTTTGGCTGGCTGGCCCATTGGAGCTGAGGGTCCTGGGGCACTCCATGCTGGAGTTACCCTGGTGGGATGGCTGGAGCTGAAGTGGACGTGAGCCAGGGCAGTTCCAGGGCTTTCTGTAAGTGGGGCCAGGGCACCTTACAGAGAACAGTTGAAGCTTCAGTGAGTGCCAGACAGGGGGTCCTGGGGCACTCCACACAGGGGCATCCTGATGGGGCAACTGGATCTGAGCCAGGGTTCTCTGAAGCACTGTGTTGGGGGGGGGGGAGTGTCGGCAAATCATCTGGAGCTGAAGTGGGGCAGGCTGAGTGTTCTAGGGTGCTTTGCACCTGTGTCCCCTTGGTGAATCAGCTGGAGATGAGAGCACTGACCAGGGTTGTCTTGGTGTATATTGCACTAGGCCACCGTGGTGGGATGACTGGGGCTTGTGTGAGTGAGGGGCCAGGTCTCACTGAGGTGGCAGGCCAGCTAAGGCACCTGGACCCCGCCCCATCCATGTTATCAAGGCAGAGAGGGAACATATTCGGTGGTGTTCCCCAGTCCCCCTGACCCAGAGTTCCAGCAGGTCTCCTGCCATTTTACTGGTTTCTTTATATTCTAGTTGTGCTTTTAAACCACGGCTTTCTTCCTGTGCCCCACGGTAGATGAATCTGCTCCTGGTCCCTCAGCATTCTCCCTCCCTGTGGCAATTCGCAGTGCTGGGGGTGGAGCTGCCTTTTGTCCCCACGACTCTATGTGGTCTCTCTGTTGTTGTGCAGAAGCTGTTCAGTCAGCCCTCAGTTCTTTTTCAGGAAGAATTAATTGCTGTATAAGTAGGTATAGATTTGGTGTCTGTGGAGATGACTTTGGGTCTCTAGGTCACCATCTTGGACTGGAATCAATCTTGTTTCTTTTTCTAACTTAATTGCTGTGTCCAGGACTTCCAATACTATGTTGAATAAAAGTGGTGAGGGGCGCCTGGGTGGCTCAGTTGGTTGAGCTTAAGCCATGAATGATCCCAGGGTTGTGGGATCTAGCCCTGCATGCTCAGCACGGAGCCTGCTCTTGGGATCCTCTCTCTCTCTCTCTCTCTCTCTCTCTCTGTCTTCCCCTGCCCCACTCATTTGCACACTCTTTCAACTTCTCAAAATAAATAAACTTAAAACAACACCACTGAGTGTGATGTTAGCTGTGAGTTTGTAATATATGGCCTTTATTATGCAGAGATCTCTTCCCTCTCTACCCAGTTTGCTGAGAGTTTTTTTTTTTTAATGATAAATGGGTGTTGAATTTTGTCAAATACTTTTCTGCATCTATTGAGATGGTCAAGTGATCTTTATCTTTTGTTAACTTGATGTATCGTGTTGACAGATTTGTAGGTGCTAAGCCAGCACCCTGGGATAAATCCTATTTGATCATGATGTATGATCCTTTAATGTATTTAATGTAATATATTGCATTTAATGTATGTAATGTGTTTTAATCAATTGTTTGCTAGTATTTTGTCAAGGATTTTTACTTCTATGTTCTTCAGGAATATTGACCTGTGACTTTCCTTTCTTGTGGGCTCCCTATCTAGTTTAAGTATCACGATATTGCTGGCCTCATAGATACATTTTGAAGTATTCCCTCCTTTTCTATTTTTTTTTTTGGCGGGGGGAAGTTTGGGAAAGATTAGCATTAATTCTTTAACTGTTTGGTAGAGTTCGCAGTGACTTTGTTTTCTGGGAGATTTTTTTTTTTTTTATTACTGATTCAATCTCCTTACTAGGAATTGGTCTATGCAGATTTTCTATTTCTTCATGATTGAATCTTGATAGCTTGTATGCTTCTAGGAATTTATCCGTTTCTTCTACATTGTCAAATTTATTGGTATATAATTGTTCATAATATTCTCTTATGATCTCCTCTATTTCTGTGGCATCAGTTGTAATATCCCTTCTATCATTTCTGATTTTATTTGAGCCCTCCCTTTCTCTCTCTCTTCATGATAAGAATAGGTAAAGTTTTGTCAATTTTGCTTATCTTTTCAAAGAACCAGCTCATGGTTTCATTGATCTTTTCTTTGTTTTTTTAGTCTGTCTTTCATTTATTTCTGCTCTGCTCTTTGTTATTTCCTTCCTTTCACTAACTTTGGATTTTGTCCCTTGAGGTGTAAAGTTAGGTTGTCTGAGATGTTTTGTTTGTTTCTTGAGGTAGGCATTTACTGCCATGCTACCCCCCATAAGTTTTGGTATGTTGTATATCCATTTTCATTTGTTTCAAGGGACCTTTTTTTTTCACTTGTATTAAGTTTTAAATCTTAATTCCACTATAGTTGACATACAGTGTTATATTTCAGATCTACAATATGGTGATTGAACAATTCTATACATTACTCAGTGCTCATCGTGATAAGTGCATAGTACTTTTTGATTTCTTTCTTTTGTTTTTTATCCTTTGGTTGTTTAAGTGGCATGCTGTTCTATCTCCATATATTTGTGAATTTCCCAGCTTTCTTCTTATAGTTGATTTCTAGTTTTGTACCATCTTGGTCAGAAAAGATGCTTGATGTGGTTTCAGTCTTTATTAAGACTTGTTTTGGGGCACCTGGGTGGCTCAGTTGGTTAAGTGTCCGACTTCGGCTCAGGTCATGATCTCACAGTTTGTGGGTTCGAGCCCCACATCAGGCTCTATGCTGACAGCTAGCTCAGAGCCTGGAAACTGCTTCAGATTCTGTATCTCCCTCTCTCTCTGACCCTCCCCTGCTCACACTGTCTCTCCCTCTCTCTCTCAGAAATAAATAAAACATTAAAATTAAAAAAAAAAAGACTTGTTTTGTGACCTAACATATGATCTGTTCTGGAGAATGTTCCATGTATACTTGAGAAGAATATTAATTCTGCTGCTTTTGGATGGAATATTCTCGAGATCAGGTGAATTTAGCAGACATATAATGTAGCCTATAAGGCTGATGTTTCCTTATTGATGTTCTAGCTTGACGATCTATCCATTGATGAAAGTGCGGTATCAAATTCCCCTACTGTTGTTATATGCTGTCTGTGTCTCCCTTTAGGTCTGTTACTATTTGTTTTATATATTTAGGTGCTTCTACATTGAGTGCATAAGTATTTACAACTCTTCTATCATCTTGTTGGATTGACTCCTTATCATTATATAATGTCCTTTGTCTCTTACTACAACATTTGTTTTAAAGTCTACTTGTCTGCTATGAGTATAGGCAACAGCTTTCTTTTGGTTTCCATTTGCAAGGAGTACTGAATATCTTTTCCCATTCTTTCACTTCCAGTCTGGGTGTGTCCTTGTTTGAAGAGAATCTTTTACAAGCAGCAACATGTGGGTCTTTTTTTTTTTTTTTTTTAATTGTTTCATCCATGCTGTCTTTCAGTTGGAGAAGCTAGTCCATTTACATTTAAAGTAATGATTGATAGGTATATACTTGCTGCCATTTTGTTCATTGTTTTGTTTTCGATGTTTGCTTCTGTGATTCGATGGCTCTCTTTCGTGGTTATGTTTAGATTTCTTTATCTTTGGTGTTATCTACTAGAAGATTTTACTTTGTGGTTCCCATAAGGCTGACACATAACAACTGATATTTATAACAGTATCTTTTAAGTTGATGACAACTTAAGTTTGAATGCAGTCTAAGGCTCTACATTATTACTCTCCTCCCCACCCCCACCTTTTATGTTTTTAATGTCATATTCTACATCTGTTTATCTTGTGCACCTGTTAAGTGTTGTGGTCCTTTCACCTTCATGCTAGCTTTAGTGATTGATCCGCCATCTTTGCAACTTTAATCTAAATTGTACTGTAGATTTACCTTTACCAGTGAGATTTATATTTTTATGCATGTTACTTTCTTATATTTTCTATCTCTTTTTTGAAGTTCTCACTGTGTCCATCCATTGTTTTCCTGAGTTTGGTAAGCATCTTTATGACCATTATTTGAACTCTTTATCAAATAAATTACATATCTGTTTCATTAATGGTGAGGGAGAGTGGGGCAAGCTGAGGGCAAAATACAGGCTGGCACCCCACCCCCCACTACAGGTAGAATATGTGTGATATTCCTCAGATACTCCTGGGTACCCAAGAACACATGAAAGGGGTTTAAGTCATGTGGGAAACTAAGGAAATGAAAAATTAATTTCCCTTACTGCCTACAGCCCACTGACAAGTCCTTGAGACCGGCAGAGTGATCTCCCTCTAGGAGCTCAGCTACCTCAAGATGACACTTTGTTGGGGGCAAAAGAGAACCTTAGTTTAACATTTTCCCAACCTCGAGGATCCTGTAAGTCAACTTCCTTTATCTCCACTGCCCCAAGATACCTACTGGGAATCATACTCGAAGCTTATGGCCCCCGATACACATCTAAAGGGTCTCATGACTGAGGTTTTATTAAATGGTAATAAATGGTGTTTCCCTAGCAACAGCTCGCCCATTAAGGTCCTGGAAACCTTGCTTCCAAAATTCCATAGAGACTTACTCTATCCCTGACGCCCTCCCAGCCTGAGGGTGTATAATGAGTTACCCGTCACAGCCCCGTGCAGCTCTTCCTTCCCGTGGGTCCCGTCCCCCGTGTTTAACAAAATCATCTTTTTGGACTAAAGACGTCTTCAAGAATTCTTTCTTATCCGTTGACTCCGGACCCCACAAACCCTCCATCACCCCAAAATTTCGTCAGTTAAGCACTTCTTAAAGGTTTCATCTTATTCCTTCATTTGGAACGTATTCCATTTTCTTCATTTTCCTTGACTCCCTGTGTTGGTTTCTATGCGTTAGATAAAACCACTCCCTCTCCTGATCTTTAAGGAGTGACCTCATGTAGGAAATGAACCTTATAGTTCAACCATGCCTTAGCTTTTGGTCATCTCAAACCTTTGTGATTGTCCAAGCATTATTTTTAGTGGCCCTCAGTAGTTGAGGGTGTACCAACATCTGTCAGTGTCCCAAAGGGGAGGAGTTCAATCAGGACCTACACTCAGGCTGATTGGAAGCCAGACCGTTAGGCGGTACCTTTTAGAGAATGACAATATATAGTTCGGTGGGGACTGCCAGCTCAAGTCCCACCAGGACACGAGAGCCAGGCAATCTGGAGGTGACCTCTGGGTAGTAGTCATAGAAATTAGGGTGTCGGACGAGTGTACGTGTTCCTTTCTGGGAGACGCTGGTGTGCTGGGGGTGAGGCAGAAGGACGGTGCAAAGATGGTGTCCAGTGACCTCCAGCCCCAGAGTGCATCACTGGTATGTACCAAACCAGAAGTCTGCTCTCCAGGCTGAAGCTCCTGGACAAGCAAATAGGTCTTTCACAAAAAGACATGGTGTGTCTTTGAGTCTGGTGTCTGTGCGGTGTCCTGGGGGTGGTGAAGAGCCAAGAACCAGCCCCTGAACTATTACATTCCATGGACCCCGGAATGCAAGCTCTGAGGGTCACCAGGTACTAGGCAATCGAGGAGCATCCCCTGGGTGGCAGCTGGGGCACCGGATGTGCGTACAAGTTCCTCTTCAGGAGATACCAGCACCCTGGAGTGTGGCAGAGAGAAAGTGAGGAAATAGCACCCACCTTCTATAGGCTCTAGAAAGGGTGACCATAGGGCTTTGACTGTGTGCTTCATGAGAAGCTTGCCCCTTAGTCTGATGCTTTAAGATCAGCCAGTAAGCCTCTTTCACATGAAGTCTTGGGTCCTCTCAATTGGTTGCTTCTGTGCTGCCCCCGGGGCCAAGTAAGTCTGTGCACAAGCTTTTTCAAAGCGGTTTTTCAGGGGCACCTGGGTGGCTCAGTTGGTTAAGCATCTGACTCTTGATTCTGGCTCAGGTCACGATCTCACAGTTTGTGGACTCGAGCCCCCCCAATTGGGCTCTGCACTGACAGTGTAGAACCTTCTTAGGGTTCTCTCTCTCTGTCCCTCTCCCTGCTCTCATAAATAAACTTTTTTTCCTTAAAGTTGTTTTTCAGTTTGCTATAGTCTTATGGGCATCATGGACATAAACCCCATTGGTTTTCAAAGCTAAATGTTTTAGGGGCTTGCCTCTCAGGCAAAGGTGGGGTGCCCACTGTAGAGTACAAAACCTTTGCTACCCAGGACAAAGCTCCAGGACTTGAGTTCCCTCCACTTGGCGGCAGTCATGGGGGTTGGGATTTACTGCAAGATTGTGTTTCTGCCTCTCCTACCTGCTTCAGTGTGGGTTTTTCTTGTTTGCACGATGTGTAGGCATCACTCAGCTTCTTTGTAGGTTTTTTTTTCCCCAGAGGAAACTGTAGATGTGGTGTGTCTGTGTAAGGGGGTGAGTGTGGGATCTTGCTCTGACGCCATCTTGAATTGGGACCCGCCTTTCTCCTTAAATAGGGAGTATTGGCCACTGTGCTAAAATGCTGACTTCCCTTTTTAAGGCATTGAGTGGAACGTGACGGATAAAACAGAAAAGACAGCCTCCTGGGCCTCACAGAACTTACAGGTTAGCAGGGGAAAGTGGATATTAATGATTACATAATTGAATAACAGAATTGTGATTTCTATACAGGAAATATAGGAGTACTATATTTCTATACAGGAGTACTAACCAGCTATTTAATAGGAGACCATAACCTAGTTGGGGGTTGCAGTGGGGTGGGGAGTTTTTAATGAGATCATTTGAAGCCCAAGACAGGGATTCAAAAGCCCTGGGACCCAGGTGGGTCCAAGGACCTGGTCCACCTTGGTGTCTCTGAGTCTGTTTGTTCATCTCCTCTTTGCCTTCTATCGTCACTTGCCAAGTCCCACCGAACTTCTTCGCATCCTAATTCCATGAATGCTCCTTCTGAATATTCTCTAAATTCCAGCCTCAAAGTTTTAGGAGAGGCAATGGCCCTAATTCATGGACCCGGGCATGCATTTCCCTTGGGTGAAGTGTCAGCCCTGATTTAAGAAACTGAAATGCAAGGTAAGGGTAAAATATTAAAAATATGAAACAAGTCTGGTAACGAGCATTCACTCATGCAACAAGTACTCAGCGTGCCAGGTGTGGGGGAGGGTATGGCCTGGGCTGTGTGCTCAGGAACTCGTAGTTTATCACGGAACACACTAAAATATAGGCGTAAGTGCTAGAAGGTATGCAAAAAACGGGGGCCTGCTGAGCCTTTCCCAAGGAGGAAAGGCCTGAATGCTATCCGGAGAGTTGAGTCAAGCAGCCAGGGGATTGCAGGTTGGGCCCGCGCAAGCGGCGTGCCAAGGGGACTTGTAGGGCGGTGGGGGAAGCAGAGGGTAGCACAGAAGGGCCTTCTGGGAGCCTGAATGGCTGAGCAGAGATGGGTTTATGTGCTGGAGTACAGGGTAAAGACCTGGATGGTGGGAGAGACAGCCACGTAGAGCTTGGAAGGTGGAACTGAGCAATGCTTCTCAGAGTTTGACATGCATCAGAATCACCCAGAAGCCTAATTATAGCAGGAGGCTGTGTCCCACGTCCAGTTTCAGATTCAGTCTGGGTGCTTGAGGAGGTGCATTTCCATCAAGACCCCGGTGCTACTGGTCCAGAGACCACACTTGGAGAAGCCCTGGCTTGGAGGAAGGCCGAGAGTCCGGGGACAGGCCAGGGGCTGGTATATGTGTCCAGAAGGGAAGGGCAGTGCCAGAAGAGAAAGGGCTTTATCGAGTACCAGCCACTGTGCCCATCTCTTTACATGTAATCTCAGTGCTTTCAACAATTTTGAAACGCCATTCAGATTCTAGAGTAAAGGAAGCACTAAGAGGCAAAATTCTGTGCCCGTGGTCAGTGACTGTCTAGGCTAAGACACAAAGCCTGTTGTTAGCCACACTGGAGTTGAGTAACTGGTGATTGCATGGTGGCAGGGGCCATGGCTAGGTAAGGGAGACAGAAACTTCATGTGACTTCTGGCTTTCTGATTTGGGCAACAAGGTGATCGATGTCATTGCCCGTAGAGTGTGTTCATTTTAAGACCAGCGTGCTATGCTTTGTGAACAAATACAGATGGCCAGTAGACAACTGGATTCACGGGTCTGGGGGCTCAGAAGAGAAAAGCACCACATGGGTGTGGTGTTGTGAAACTCCTAAGAAGAATATGAAGCAGGCAGAGGGAAGGGCATGGAAACCTCCCTGAGGAAACAAACAGCCAAGGAGCAGGTGGGGAGGAGGCAGAGACCAAATCGGGTGGCCATGATGATGGCAGATACAATGGGTTAAGTCGGGGAGGCCATGGTGATGGCAGAGACAATGGGTCTGGTTTGGGCAAGTGTGTGATGGAGGTATGTGCTACAGAGCCCAAGAAAGGACTGAGAATCAGGTCAGAGATGACCTCAAGCAGGACAGTATCAAGGGACTGGTGTTAATGGGAACCAGGAGGGGGCGGACACATGATTAGGAGGTGAGCAGGTAGAGGGAAGTGGCTGGTTGAGATGGCTGTGTTGCAGATTGGTAGGGGTCGACCGTATCTGGGGTCAGTAGCTCCTCAGCTGTTTCAGTCCTTGTTCTGGGGCCATACTTAGCTACTAGTAACAGGGCTAAAGGGAGAATTTGAGAGCAAAGTAGAAATTAGCCCAGGTGTTTAGTCTTTTAGAAAGTTTGGAAAGATTGGACCCATTAGAAGGCCTGGTCTTGATACTAGTTTTACCCATCACTTAGTTGCTTTCTCTAGAGCAAGTTCTTGGCTGTAAAACTTGTTATTCAGAGACTGTCAGAAGGTAGAAAGGTTCTGGTGGGAAGGGGTGAGGAGGTTTGGAGCCCTCACTTGTCCTGCTCCACCCTTCCTCCAGATGAAGTCAAGGGCCACTTAGAGCAGTGAGAAGCCTGGCCTGGAATGTACCTGGGGTCACCCCCCCCCACTTCCAACTCTACTGTGTCAGGCTGCTTTGAGCTCTTTGGGAATACCCATGACCTTCATTGTAGTGGTGTTGTGTTCACTGATCAACCCTCCATGGGTGCCAGAGAGCAGACATGGGGGGAGTATGGGGACAGCAAATCTGACAGGGCTGTGCAGGTTTAAATATGTTCTGGCACATAACCTTTACCACCTGTCTCCTGGACTATTAATCCTGAGGACTTTCTTTTTTAGCTTCATCCTAGTTTCCTTATGTTGGGCCAGCAGATGGCTATTTTTAAAGCTGACTTGCTGGGGTGCCTGGGTGGCTCAGTCAGTTGAGTGTCAACTCTTGATTTCAGCTCAGATCATGATTCTGGGGTGGTGGGATTGAGCTCTGTGTCGGGCTCTGTGCTGAGCTTAGAGATTCTCTCTCCCTCCACCCTTCCCCTGCTCACACTCTCTTAAAAACAAACCAAAAAAAGGGGGCACCTGGGGGGCTCAGTCGGTTAAGCATCCGACTTCGGCTCAGGTCATGATCTCGCGGTTCGTGGGTTCAAGCCCTGTGTCGGGCTCTGTGCTGACAGCCAGCTCAGGGCCTGGAGCCTGCTTTGGATTGATTCTGTGTCTCCCTCTCTGTCTGACCCTCCCCTGCTCATGCTGTCTCTCTCTCTTTCAGAAACAAACAAATAAAAACATTAAAAACAAAAAAAAAGCTGACTTGGTCACAGGTGCAGAGATCATCTTGGGGCAAGTGTCCCGAGAGAGGAGGGAAGAACTGGTTAGACTAAGGTCAGACCACCCGGCCCTGCCAGGCACTCCAGCTGGAGCGGGTAGAGCCCATGACGGCCAGCATGTGGAGATTTGCTGGTTCCCTTCCTCTCCCATCTGTAGGGCTTGGAAGGGAGCTGCGGTTGAGGCATGAGCAATGGATTACGCTTTCAGAGGGGAAAAAAAAAAAAAATACTTGAACTCATTCTCTGACCACCTGCAGGCCGAGAACACTTGGGTGCCAGAAGTAAGGACTCTGTATTGTATCTGCTTGAAGCAAGGACAGTCTCGGAGCGTGGTTAGTTGACAGCACGCACGCGGGAATGGTGAGCCTTTGGGGGTTGAGGGGGGGGCGGGCTGTTCCACTAACTCTTTGAGAACAGGTGTTCCTAGACTTGACCCTGATGTAAACAGATCTCTCTTACCTTTAAGTGCCTTCTGGCACATAACCTTGTTCTGAAGCGGAGCTGTAGATGCTATGTTAGGAACGAGCTCTGTGGAAGGGAAGTGCTTTGTGACACACATAGGCCCTGAGACGGTTTAGGTGTCTGCTTCTCAGACATACCTGGCCGCTGCTGCAGTGGGGACCTGAGAGATGGTCGGTTGGGGGGGCTGTGCCTGGTGGGCAAGAGTGTGCTATACTAAGGCACTGAATCCTTCACAGGATGTGTGTTCCTGTCAAGGAGCAGAGATGTCAGGCGGCAGGTGGAGTTCCAGCCACCTGCTGACCCCGAGGTAGGCCTGCGGGAGAAGGGGGCCCATAAGTCTATCTACTCAGGATAGAAGAGCCAGGGCATGAAGTTCCCCGACCAGCAGATCTCAAAGTTGGATGGGACTCAGGGCTGCCTGGAGAGCTTTTCTACAACCCCAGGACAGTTTAGCTTTGGTTCAGCGGGTCCGGCTTGGCCGTGCCAACAAGCTCCTAGTACAGGGACGCGCGCCCAGAACCACACTCTAACGTCTGGGCCAAGAAGGTGAGGCGGCCATGGGACCGATTCCGTTATAATAGCCATCTTTATTTGTAAAAATCCAGATATAAAATGTATTCTTTCAGTCTTTCCAAGTTTTCCTTTTTACAAAAACAAAAAGGCACATAAAAACCTTCCCCGCTGTCATTCCTGTAGACGATGTTTGTCAGGCAGCCCTCCCCCCACCCCCCCGTATAGCTACATGCTTCATTCCGGGACGTCTTGCTTCCCCCACATGCTTCGGTGCTTTCCTACCAGGGTAGAGTTCCGAATTCAAAGACTGAAGGACACAAAGAGGGCGTGGGGGGGTGCAGAGTGCGTGGTATGATGTTCCACGGCGTGCAGGACACGGGGAGGGCCTAGTAGTAGGTTTCCTTCTCTACCCAACCTGGAGGAAACAAAGAGACACAAGACACGCTGCAGTGAGTCCTGGCTCTAGGGTATAGTGGGAGAGAGAGTGACAAGGAGTGACCTGGGGGTAGGCGGGTGATAAAGCCCAGGATCAGGGGGTGGGGGTCAACCAAATTCAGTATTAGACTTCAATTCTCTTTCTTTAAATGTTTTTAGGAAGAACATGTTAATTGGGAAGATGGTTTAGATTTCTGCCCAGGTTTCCACTGGATTGTGTTTGGTTTGTAGTCTAAAATACGATCGGTTCTGAAACCTTAATGGAGATCATTGGTCTCAAGATGGAACTACAGCTTGGGGCAGTTGACGGCTGGTCCAATGGCCAGGGCCAACCCCGGGTCATGGAGGGAGCCCAGACACTTCAGAGGAGATAGAAGCCCCAGAAATCCCGCCTCTCCCACGCCCCCGCCAAAGCTAAAATGAAATTACCGCCAGGGCGTCGCCTGATGATGAGCTTTCGGACTTCGTCATACACGAAGATGAGAAGAGAGTAGGGGAAGGCACAGAACCACCAGGTAGGTCTGAAAATAGAATCAGGTACTAATTTACACACACACACACACACACACACACACACACACACACACACACATCAAAGGAAAAAGAACCACACATCACTCCTGACGGTGGAACAGCCTGGAAGGAGGAGGAGCCAAGTACGGTCAAGGTTAACTAATGAGCCATTAGCACAGAACACACAGAAAGCTCTTAAGAACAGAATGCTGCTCCCTGTGCTCAGGGCCTGGAGAGGCTGAGGAAACCAGACTGCAGGCTTTATAAGGGAATCCCCTTTTACAAGTTTTGGTTTGTAGAGAGAGTTGAGATTTTCTATTGACCATCCCCCAGCAAATGGACATTTCCTCTCTTCCCCTTTCTACAAGTGTTTAAGGAACTTAAAGCACCTCCAGTGTGGGTCAGAACCAGTGCATCCATCCCTTGAATTCAGTCAGCAGATGTGTTGAATCCCAGTGCTGGGAAATGAAAACAGCTGAGCCCTAATGGAGAGCAGGGCTTTGGGAGCCCGGCGGCTGCTACCACATCCCCAGCCTGGAGCTAGGGGCCTGCCCCGGCTGCCCTGTCAAATGCTGTGCTTTCCTGACTACCAACTTCTGCAGTCGACAGAGGAAGGCGGACCAAGGGCAGAAGCCTGGCAATCTCCTCCTCTTCCTGGCACTAGGGGTCTTCCTCCACAGCTGGGAGATGACCTCCTTTGGCTCAGCCACCCAGAGTAACTAAGCCACCTTCCTAACTGGGTAGAACCTGCTGGGAACAAACCCTCTCATCATCGCAAAAGAGGTCCCGGGGCACTACTCGATTTCAGTGAGTCTTTCTCTTTTAGAGAGCTCAGTGGTTCTCCTGGCCGCCTCTGGACAACACCATGAGCTCGAGCAGACAGAATTACACTCCGACAAGGCTTGCCCCTGCTGTACGCCAGCTCTGTGCCAGGGCCACGAAGTCAAAAAAGATGGCCCATGCCTTAAAGATTACAGTCTAGTGGGGAGTAGACAGGACCAGTAATACCAAAGAAAGGGGTGCACCTGCATGTGTCCAGGACGGCGAGGTCACGCGGGGCCAGGGCCCAGACTGACGGGGTGGGAGGGAGCATCCCTACCAAGCATGGATGCAAGGGAAGAGAAGACTAGAAAGACCGTGTGGACACTAGTGGGGCAGACCCTAGATGCCAGGCCAGCCTTGCATTGACAAAGTGTCAGTGAGGCCTACGGGGCGTGGCTACTTCAGAGGCAGGATCAGGGGGAGGAGGTATCAGCTACAAGCCTGGTGGGATGGGTCTGAGCAAGGTAGGGAGCCTTGTGTCATACAGGTGCCCCATTCTGTGCCTGAGCATCTTTTAATCACATGCAGCTGCTTAACCTCAACCAGTTAGTGGACCCCACCAAACCCCGTTTCAAAAAGCTACCAAAATTTGCACTTCTGATAAACCTGAATTTTTCACGTACAGGGTTTTACCACACAGTCCTTCACTGTGTTTTAAAGAGGCCAGTTGGATTCCGAGCAAAGACAAGAGTGGTCAGCTTTCTTGGGTCTATTCCACCCGTGACTGACCTCAAGCCTGCTTCTCCCACCTCCTTCCTTGGAGGGCAGAGGATTGAGAGGCCCACAACAGTGGGGGCCTGTGATGGGAGCACACAGGGGCTAGGGCAGCATATCAAGATCTCAACCTGTTCCCCAATCCCCAGGGTCCATCTGGTCTACCGCTCATGAGAACTGGACCATTGTGAGCACTCATACGGTTGGCTGGTAAGCAGCCTGGTACTGGAGGCTGTTTAGCCGAAGCCTGAGCCCTGGCCAGTCACTCCTAGTTTCCAGTCCAGAGGAACTGCTATGTGCCCCCCACTCCCCCAGTTCCTAACGATAACTGGCAGGCACATGTCACAAGGGGAAACACTCCGTATCTACCTCTCACTTCGTGGGCCTGGAAGAGGAGCGACTTACTTGAGGGGGTACATCCTCAGGGCAACGCCCATCCCAGGGCAGTAGGAAAGGAACGCAGCAAGGGCTGTCTCTTCAAAGAGGCCAAATATTAAGATCTTGTTCCTAAAATCAAGGGGAGAAAAAGCTGAAGGATGCAAACAGAAGTTAGACTTCGAAGGCCACGCGGGAAACGGCAGATCAACGTCTGTGTGTTGGTTGTACTCAGGAACTTGAGGGCAGATGGAAAAGAAACAAGGAGAATCACCTCTTGCTTCCTAAATCTGCTCCAGAAGCGAGATTCAGAAACCCACCCACGTGCTGGGTGCCGGGGTTTTGTGTCATTCAGAACCCCCAGGCCCCTGTGTGAGGGCCCCGAGCGCTCTCTACTCACTTCATCCCCTGCTGGAAGACAGAGTTCCTCCGGGTCTTACAGATGACCAGGTCGGCCCACTGCACCACCACGATGCTGACGAAGAAGGCCGTGTGGCACGTGAACTCCACGATTTTCCTCTGTTCGTACGTCTGGGACACAAAGGGCAGACAAGGTGAGCCCAGCTCGTGGCGCGCATGGCCGGGGGGGCCGGAGGAGCTCCCGTGGCCAGGCCCTCGCTCACCCACTGCTGCCCGTAGCTGTCCTCCACGTCGTTGACCCAGCGGTCATCCCACTCCACGCGGAGCCCCAGCAGGTGGGTCGGCAGGAAGCCGTTCTCAGCCAGGATCACAAAGTAAGTGAAGAAGCCTCCCAGGGCCTGGATCATACCTGCCAGTGTGGGAGAGACCCTTTGAGCCTGGTCCGAGGGCGTCTTTGTCACTGGCTGAGCGATGACAGGGAGGACTGCTGGGACACACCCCTCACCCCACGCCCTCTTCTCTTTTCGAGTCACTTTAAACGAAGACCCACAGGCCTTGTTCAGAAACGTCCCACCGCAATGCCTAGATCACCTGCCTCGACCAGGGCACAGCCTCTAAGGGAAAGATGCTTCCCTATTTTTTAATCTCTGATACACGGATGCTTTTTTTCTCCCATCTCCTTTCTCCCATCTTTGAAATAGTGAACCCCCGGGGCCCTTTCTGACCCAACCCTCCCTCCTTCCCTGTCAGGACCCAGCTCTCCTACCCTGGCATTAAATCCCACCACACTAGTCTGAATTCCTCAGGGCAGGTTTGCTCCAGGGCCTCCTTAACATGAGGCCTCCGAGAGCACATGTTAGCTCCACGGCTAGAGTAGAACTCAAGCCCTGGGGGTGCGGGGTCACCCTGTGGTGGTGACCTGCCAGTAAAACCTCCAAGCTCCTGTGATTCTTCCAAAGCTTAACTCTCTATCCAAATTAGTGGCCAGTGCTCCGTACCCCCAGGGAAAGCTACCTCTGAGTGAACCGTGCCTGGTGATCAGAGGGACAGTCTAAAGAGCCAATGTTTCCCCTAAGAAATAAATGGGCAGGGATGCCTGGGTGGCTCAGTCGGTTAAGCATCCGACTTTGGCTCAGGTGATGATCTCACAGTTCCTGGGTTCAAGCCCCACATCAGGCTCTGTGTTAACAGCTAGCTCAGAGCCTGGAGCCAGTTTCATATTCTGTATCTCCCTCTCTCTTACCCTCCCCTGCTCAAGCTGTCTCTCTCCGAAATAAATGAAACATTAAAAAAAAAGAAGTGACTGGGCAGACGAAAGATTTCTTCTCACTCAAGAGAATCTTGGACAAAACTCCCCCGAGTCTCATGCTATACATCCCGGCTCCAGCTAGAGCTGAAGCCTCTGAAACCAAGCGGAGGTGAGGCCGCCCTCATCCCCTGCAGACGCTTCCTGCTCAGGGCCCGGGTCAGGGGACGGTGCCTCACCGATCTGCCCGTAGGCCATGCTGATCAGCCGCTCGTTCACAAGCTTGTCCGTCTTGGGGTTTCTGGGCTGTCTCTTCATGATGTCGCTCTCAGCTTGCTCATAAGCCAGGGAGATGGCAGGAACCTGGGGAGGGGAAGGACGAGTATAAACGTGGTCAGATCCTGGGAAGCTGACATCATGAACCTTCTGTGCCCCCTTCCCTTTTATATAACGCTGCTATCAGACCAACAGGCATTGACATCTGCCTTGGAGAAGGAGCGAGAACACGGCTTCCTGGAGGCCGAGCTGTGACGCACACCGGTGTCACTGCAGAGAACCACGATGGCCCCGTGGACACCGGCGAGCAGCTGGGGGCGAGTGCGGGCCTGAGCCGTGAGAGTCACTTACCATGTCAGTGCCCAAGTCGATGCAGAGGATGGTGACGGTCCCCAGCGGTAGTGGAATGTTTGCAATAATAAATATCAGGAAAGGGGTGATCTCTGGAATGTTACTGGTTAGGGTGTAGGCAATGGATTTCTTCAAGTTATCAAAGATCAGCCGACCTAGGAATGCAAGATTTTTTTTCTTTCACTGTCCAGCTCACAGAGACAGGCAGGCTAGAACGGATACGGACGGGCCCGATCAGGAGGAGTTTTCGGCGAGCACAGCTCTCACCTTCTTCAACTCCAGTCACGATGGACGCAAAGTTGTCATCCAGCAGAATCATGTCAGCAGCCTGCTTAGACACGTCGGAGCCAGCAATCCCCATGGCAACACCAATGTCTGCCTTTTTCAAGGCTGGAGAGTCGTTCACACCATCGCCAGTCACGGCCACGATAGCCCCCTGTCAGGAGAAGGGGGATGGGTAAGAGCCACATGGTCCAAGGATGGATGTACATGAGGCACGTGCCTCTACTTACCTCTCCACACTAGACACCACCCCTTTCCTGCTGCAACTCTCTGCGGGCTCAGCCCTGGAAGCCCCTCAGCCCCTCCTCGACAAGAGAACTGAGGCGTGATGACAAATATATCCCCTCACGTCCCCAAAACCAACACAGCTCCTCAAAGGCATGACCTTGGGCAGCAGATGCCTGGAAAACCACCCTATTCCTTTACAGGTCCTTCAAGGCATGGACGAGAATCTCTCCTGGCCATTCACACCCCCGGTGTGCACATGAGGAGCCTGTACTGCTCTTCCAGACCAGTGTGGGGGGCTCAGACTCCGGGCCGCAGTGGAGACATGTGTTGGCAAGTGCATGGCTCTGCCAAGCCGATATCTGGAGCCACGCCCGGTGTGTATACGGGGAGTCTGAGGAAAGCCGGGCCATGCTTCTACCACCACTGTGCTGTTTTCACTGGCACTGCCATTATGGAAGCCAGAGCCCGGCCCTGGCTGCCCACGAACCTGTCTCTGGCAGCCTTCCACGATGATAAGCTTCTGCTGCGGCGAGGTCCTGGCGAACACGATCTCTGTGTGGTACTTCAGAATGTCGTCTAGCTGCTCGGAGGTCATGTCCTTCAGGTCGCTTCCGTGCACCACGCAGGCCTTAGCATCCCTGCAATCAGGATCGGTGAAGAGGTCACCCGTTGCTTCACCAACAGGATGCTCATCGCCCAGAGGGGATGTTCTACTATGCGGGACACTTTGTGAATAGCCTAAAGCCAGAGGGCATTTCCCCACCACGTAAAAGCTATCACCTGTGTGGCATGCTGCAGGTTACAAAGTATTGTCCTAGCTCTCCCTTCCATTCAAGATTCACAGCCACCTGGGGGGCAGCCTGCCATTTTCCTTTCCTGCTCTTTACAGAAGACACACTGACATACTGTGACCAAATGCTGGATGGTGGAGCAAACCCTCTAATAGCCCTGATGTAGGTGAAGGGGTCCTAAACCTTAACGAAACATCAAAACAATACTGCTTTATCTCCTATCTATTTTACTTTACTGCCCAGATCCTCCATTTTTGGCCTGACCACCTGGACAAGCTGAGTGTGGCCCTAGAAACTGGTGTGCTGCTAGGTCTCAGTGATACGGATCTGCGGTTTACAGGACATCGGAAGCCTGACTGCAGACCATGCTTCAGGACACAGCCTCAACTTCCCTGTTCTGCAAAGTGGGAATGATACCTATCTACCTTAATACATCACAGGGTCAAGTGCTTAGAACAGAAAGCACCACCTAAGCGTTGGCTTTCAGGACTTGTTGCTCTCGGGTGGGGTGGGGGGGGAGGGGACCCTCCCCTGGAAGGACAAGAAGGCCTTCTGGAACTGGAGGAGCAATCGCTATTCAAACCCTTGTAGCCGCATGCTGGGGATTCCCAACTACTGGCATGTGCACATGCGAGGCAGACTGGGCTTCGAGCTTCGGGGTTTTTTTACCTGGGGTTCACCTGGCTCACTGGGATATTGAGGCGGGCCGCAATGTCTTCTACGGTCTCGTTGCCTTCTGAGATGATGCCCACACCTTTGGCAATGGCTTTGGCTGTGATCGGGTGGTCTCCGGTGACCATGATGACCTGAACAAGGACCAGGACAATTTATTAGCTGCAGCTGCCAAGCAAAACGACCTTAAAGAGAGCCTTCCGTAAGTAGGCAAGAGGAAATATTAAGCATTACTCCTCTTGGAATATCAGAAGGAAGGAGCACAAACTTAGACGGATAAACACGGACTAACCAAAAATATAAACGCAAACATGTGTTTACAGAAAACACAAAGCAATAACCAAGATTTAAGCTTGGTATTTCTTCACATAGGATACGCTGAATCTACTTTCCTTTGTACAGTCACATAAAAAACCTAAGCGCATTAAAACCAGCCAAATAAAAAAAAAATAAAAACCTGATGCTGACTGGACTACAGGCAAAGGTGCCAAATATTGCTGGTCGGCACACCCAAACCAGGCCAATTCGGGAGAGAGCATAGATATGTACAAAGAATTCAAAATGGCGACTGCTCTTTTCTGACCTAATGATGCCATTCAGAAAAATACACTTGACCATGTAGCTGGAGTCATGAGGGGAGTCACTTCTACAAAGCTCCGCAGGCCGGTCGCACTAACGAGGATGACATAGTGCAGACTAAGCAGACAGCTGGCACCAAGGGAGACCTCGCACCCCAGATTGGTGCACCCAATGTTCCGTGACTTAAAAAGCTACAGAGGATGCCCAACACTGGTTAAAAAGCCAGTTAACTGAAAGCAGAGAAGACAGGCCGTGCACCGCAAGTATTTCACAACGTGAAACCTTACTAAGTCATCTGCTCTCTGCAAATATCGTTATGCTTCCACTCCTTTCGCCCAAAACGCATGTTTTTCTTTTAAATCCCCCATCTGCTGAGTATCCCGTTTTAAAACAACTTGGCCCTTTCTGGTGATAACTGAGGTATTGGAGATAAGAAACGCCTCCACCAGGTGAGGGGTCGAACTGGCCGCGTGGCGCCCACAGGACGAAGCAGGGGGCCCCAAAACCCCAAGAGCTGAGGCCAAGGAGGGGCCCCGGGCCCCACCTTAATTCCAGCACTCCGGCATTTGCCCACGGCGTCGGGGACGGCAGCCCGCGGAGGATCAATCATGGAGATGAGCCCCACGAAGCAAAGGTTTTCAACAGGGAAATTCACATCATCGGTGTCAAACTGGAAGCCTTCAGGAAACTGTTCATCCGGCAGGTTAAGGTGGCAGAAACCTGCAGGGAGAGCAGGGGGGTCCGTGAGGAACTGGGGGCGGCACATGACGACGGTCTGCCTCTGGCTCCAGAGGTAGTGGGGATACTTCTTAAACATCTAGCTTTATTAACAGAACGAGGCTTTTGTTAACATTTAGGAACAATCTGCAGTTGCCGGAAGAAAAAACATGGGAGTGACAGAATCCCTCACCAAGCCTCAAAGGAGGAGGCATTGACCAAGGTGGAGAAGACAGGTGAGCCTAGGATTTCAGGGTTCTAGACCTGCTCGCTCAGGTACTTAGATTTGGCAAATCACGCAGTTATTCGTCTCTGCTTCCTTCTGAAAACAATTTTTTTTTTGTTAATGTTTATTTGCTTTTGAGAATGAGAGACAGAACATAAGCTGGGGAGGGAGACACAGAATCGGAAGCAGGCTCCAGGCTCTGAGCTGTCAGCACAGAGCCTGACGCGGGGGACGAACTCACGGACCGTGAGATCATAACCTGAGCCGAAGTCGATACCTAACCGACAGAGCCACTCACGTGCCCCATTTGCTTCCCTGTTCAGAAAAAAGAATCGGGCCCACATGTCTGCTCAGTATTCCTTTGGCATGACTGAGCAGCAGCGAGCGCCACCACGTAAGCTACTTTGAGGAGAATAGAAGTCCGGCACCTTCTACCCGAGGGGCTTAGCATATAGGACCTTTACCACAGGGATCAGGGCATTCAAGACCTTCTTGCAACGCTGTCTGAGGGTTAAGTGGTAGGAGGCGGCACCTGGGTCCAGAGAGACCCAAAGCCTTCTACTTTGGGCTGGGAGGATGGGAAACGACATTCACGGTGGTTTTTCCATGGCCCTTAAGACGGACTCCTCAAAACTCGCTGAATGGGAAGGTATGAACCAGAGTATGGAACTAGGCAATCGGATCTGAGTCACTAAGCTGAGGCGAAAAGGAACAGTTACAGAACGAATGTTCTTCTGTCCAGCTCCAAAATATCACAACGGCCACCGTTACAGTTACATTATACAATCAGTGACCTGTACTTCTCATCTGTACCCGCTGTGATATGCTGGAAGTACAGGCAGCGTCCTACGTGACAAGTTTACCGTTAATCTAATTTGTGAGCTGATGCAGAAGGCGGGGTGTAAACGCACAGCCATTCCGTGCCAGGCAGGAAATGGTTTTACTCTGGAAGCCCTGGGAATTAATTTTCATTTCACTAAGTGTGTAGGTCAGGGTCATGACAACAAATGTTTGCTAATGCAGCTCTTCTCCCCTGTTCCTCCACCCGCCCAGGGAAACCGAACTAACCAGCAGGAGACCCAAGGTGTTAAGTACAGATCAGAAGCAACCGGGTGAAACTTGGTGCTCAGAGGCCCAGCACACCAAACGCTTCTCCAGCAGAGCCCTTACAGGGGCAGATGGCAGAGGAGGATCCCTCCCGGAAGGCTCTGGGGAGGTGAGCACGACAGCATGCAGGCGTGGAGGGGACCGGTGGCCGCATGGCCAGCTGCCCGCGCACGTACCCAGCACCCGTTCTCCGAGGCCGCCCAGCTCCAGGTAGGCGTTCTGGAAGGCGTCCTTCAGCTCCTCGTCCAGGGGCTGCTCCTTGCCGTGCAGGAGGATGGAGCTGCAGCGGTCCAGGATCCTCTCGGGGGCACCCTTCATCACCAGCAGGTGCCGGGACTCAGACGTGTTGGGGTTCTTGTGGATGGACAGCTGTGATGGATGAGGGGGACGTGAATGTTGGGGGCCGGGCCCCAGTGCGGAGCGGGCTCCCTTACTACTTGGTACTGGTCACGAGAGTCACGCAAGGTGTCGTATTGGTGAGTTTTGGGGCCTCACACCTTGTAGCCTGCTTTGAATGCTACCCCAAAAATCATAGTGTTCTAGCCCTACCCCTGGCACGGGGCCACATCTAAAGCATTCCTGAAGGGACAGTGCCACCAACATGAGGAGCACATCCTTGGACACCTAGCCCCTCCCCCCACACCCACTCCAACCATTAGTGAGTACCCCGGGGGGCCCACACATTCTAGAGAGGCTTCCTTTAGCTTCCTGATAGGCAAAGAGATTGGGATTTTCTATACATAGTCTAGGGTAAACCATAAAGCTTTCATAAAGTTTGGATAGTCCAGCTTTAGGAAGCACTTGAGCTTGTAACATTTCAGAAAGGTCCAACAAATAGCCCTCCTTCGAGCTTCCGAGCCCCCCCTCCCCTGCACCGCTGCCAGGTGACCTGGTACTTGTTGGTGGAGTTGAAGGGGATCTCCACGATCTTGGCGTGTCGGTCTCTCATCTCCTTCACGGAGCCACAGCACAGCTCAATGCATTTCAGGAGCGCGGACTCTGAGGCGTCGCCTGCGACGGCCCGCTATGAACACAGACGTCGTGGTTAGCCAGGAACGCATCCCCCAGGCAGCACTGCGGACTCAGAAGTGACCCAGATGTACTGTGATCTCGTCGCAAGCGGAGAAGCAGTGCTGTTGGCAGGGGCAGGGCCCCCTTTGCTCAGGCCCACAGCCAGTCACAGTCCTTCAGACACACACCCTAGGCACCCCCTGAAGCCCTCCCTCCCCACCCTAAATCCGGCTGCTGGTAGATGAGGGGTGCCCTGGGGAGGACCATCCCACACTCTTCCAACCCACTCTAGCCTTTCTTATCTTCCCTGTGGCAAAACTCGAAGCCACCACTATTCCCAAACACACAGTTCTGCTTATGAATCTGAAATTACCTAGTGAGAATCCCAATATTTATAGCACCTCCAACATAAAGGAAAATCCCTCAGGTGGATTCCAGGGACTGAGGGCCAACAGTCTGTGTCAAGGGCAAAAGGGAGAGCCTTAAACAGAATCTAATTGTGCAAAATTATCTGGGCCTGCATGGTGTGAACTGAAAGCTATTATTAGCTCCCACAGTCCTATAATCAGCGAACATCTTAAGTTCAAGCCCACACTTGAAGTAACACATACTTCTATTTTGTGATGTGCTCTGACACACTAAGAACACTGGACTTGGAGCCAACTTTTACATGAATCCTTTAGAACTCTGCATGTATAGGTCTGCACGTACAGCCTCACTGAAGAAGGCAAGGTGGCCAGGTTTGGTAGGAAATGTGATAAGTGGGATCGTTTTTTTTTCTTTATTTTGTTTTAAATTTTTTAACATTTATTTTTGAGAGACGGAGAGACACAGAGCGTGAGAGGGGGAGGGGCAGAGAGAGAGGGAGAGAGAATCTGAAGCAGCTCCAGATTCTGAGCTGTCAGCACAAAGCCCAGCATTGGGCTCAAACTCACAGATTGTGAGATCATGACCTGACCCAAAGTTGGACGCTTAACCGACTGAGCCACCCAGGTGCCCCAGAAGTGGGATCGTTTTTAATAAAGGCCAGTTATTAAAGCAGAACAGGACTGTGTGCCTTTTGTGGGGGGTGGGCTGGGGGGCAACCCCTGAAATACTCAGAACTACACCTCGTGCTTCCTCTTCTGACACTTTTAAACTGGGAGAGATCTGATACCCATGAGGTTCCACGCTCCAAGCCTACGGCACTTCCACAGTGAGGCAGGCATCTCGAGTTCTATCCCAGGATGAACAACCCCCTCCCCGCATCGCCCATTAACGCAACATCTCCTTTAAAGGACGAAGGGGTCTTAGCTTCACAGCGGAAGCCACCTCCATTCCACCCAAGGGAGCCTTATTCTCTTGGACAGCTCAGTCCCCACCCAGAAGCACCCCAGGCAGCCTCACTGGGAACAGGCGAGCCCAGGAGGGGGGCCCCGCACGCGCCTTCCTGGTCCTACCAACCCTGCGTGGCTCAGGACCTTTCGGAGACCGTGTCCCCACCGGGCAGCACAGTGAAATCGCAGCCCTTTCCCCGTTCCCATGGGTTCCATGAGGCCGAGCCTCGAGCCTTGTTCTGCTTCATCAGTACGCAAGCAGAGGATGAATGAGATAAGAGAAATAGCTGAGCTATTTTAAGGAAAAAGACAGCTTAAGGGATTTGTTGGAATCTACCGTGTATCCTAATATGCAAATGCGACCAACCAGTCCCAGAAGGAGCCCTCCCCTCTCTGCTAGGTTAGGCGACACTGTCACGTAGAAGACTGGATTTTATTTGTTAGGCTTTCCAGGGTGAGGATGGCCTCCCACCTCTGGTTGGCTTCACTCCCTCTTCTCTAACTCTGCACACCATAGGGTGACCAGAACTTTCGGATCCACAGACCATACAGGCTACGGACAGGCAGGCATCACACGGGCCATTCTGCGTGTCACACGAGCCTTTGTAGGACACGAAGAGCAGGTGCTACTTCCGGAGGGGACACTGGGGGGAGGTCCCGGGTGGCAGCTGCACCCCCACGAAGCAGCCTCCCCGCTACTTGGAACTGCCGGGCGTACCTTAAGGATGGGCAGGTTTTCCTGGTTGGCCTGAAACACAGCCCTGTTGCACAGACCCGCGATCCTGGACAGAGCGAGCCACGTGGTCGAACTCTTGTCGAACGAGACACCTGATGGAGGCAAGGACACAACACAGGAAGGTAACGCATTCAATCTGTGCAAGTCCCCTAAATGGTGAACCGATGACGCCAACCGATGAACCGAATCAGGCTTTCGGACAAAGTCGAGAAGAGTCTAAAACCCACGCCCACGACTCCTTACCAAATGGTAAAAATAAATAAATAAATAAATAAAACCAAGAACAACTTAAAGAAAGAAAAAAAGAAAAAAGAAGCCGTGTGAACAGGTGCAGCCGAAGTAGGAGGTGAGGCCCCGCACCTACCGCTCTGATTCTCCGTCGTGTCGGCTTCGTGGATCTGATTGTCGAACCACATGTGGGCCACGGTCATCCGGTTCTGGGTGAGAGTTCCAGTTTTATCTGAGCAGATGGTAGATGTGGACCCCAGGGTCTCCACAGCTTCTAAGTTCTTCACTAGACAGTTTTTCCTCGCCATGCGTTTGGCGGTAAGGGTCAGACATACCTAAACACCATGAGGAACCAGAGGACTTTAATCTCGACCCAGAGGGAATCTTACACCAAACTCTGGCTACATCCTACTGTGTAAGACGTTTGTCTGAAGTTAATCCTCTCCAGCCATCCTCTGGACCATGTATAGAGCTTTCTCACCCCCCGATTAAAGATGTCGAGGATTTAGCACAGTGTAATTCTCCCACTCACCCCCAAATTCTTCTCCTTCCTTATACTGTTGCGGGTCATGTGATAAGACTGAAATGTACGCTTTGGGGTTACTACTTTCCATGTAAAACATGCCGAGGCCTTCTCGCTGCCTAACCCTACCACACGGCTCTGAAGAAAAACTACGCGCAAACATGTACAATCAAGCACGTAGTTCGCAGCCGCTCGAGAGGGCAGAAGAGGGGGTCTCACATGCAAGCTGATCTAAGAGCAGAACATCGCCTCCCCCAAGCTGCTCACCGTGACAGTGGCCAGCAAACCCTCTGGCACGTTGGCTACAATGATACCGATGAGAAAGATGACGGCCTCGAGCCAGGTGTACTTAAGGATCAGAGAAAGAATGAAGAAGGACACACCCAGGAACACAGCCACACCCGTGATGATGTGGATAAAATGTTCGATTTCAGCGGCGATGGGTGTCTGGCCACCTTCCAGCCCAGACGCGAGTGTCGCGATTCTTCCCATCACCGTGCGATCCCCAGTGTACACGACGATGCCGCGTGCAGTGCCTTCAACGAGAGAGGGAGGGTGAGCTATACGCACCTTACCAAAGGAGTCACAGGATTTGTGCGATTACCCGGAGTGGTTAAAAGAAGAGACAGAGCCACACATGTTCTTAAGGGCGAGCCCTTCAGTGGGGCGTATGCCGTTTCATAGACTGGCAGAGAGGGCTTTCTATCCAGGAGCGGAGCGGCTCCGAAGTCCATGCCAGCTTAGTGTGGCCAACGGAGGGATTGGGCTGGAGGTTGGGGAGGGGGACAGACAGCCCGCAGGCTTCTGGAGCCTTCCTGACCACATCGGCGGGTGAGTCGCATCTGCTGTGCCTGACCACCGTGGTCGGACACGGAGCCAAGACGGCCAGAACAGAGGTCACATGTATGGTTTCGGTTGCCATCATGAGTGCCCAAGACAAACGCCGTGCTGTGCGTACGAGCAGGGCCCCCAAGGGACCTACCTTCCACACAGTTGGTCGAGAAGAAGGCAATGTTCCTGGTCTCCAGGGGGTTTTCGTTTGTGAAGTCCGGAGACCTGGTCTGGGGCTCGGATTCGCCAGTGAGGGAGGAGTTATCCACCTGCCCAAGATGGGAGTGCTGTGTGAGCACCTGCCAGGCCGCCCCATGCACCCCCCCCACCCGCCCTA